>NC_045549.1:38883937-39183937 GCF_009769535.1 Thamnophis elegans | reverse complement strand
TACTGGATCTCCATCGTTGCTCTAGGCGTCTCTTTCGGCGCTTCATCTCCCGGAGTTCCTCGGTAAACCAAGGGGCCCTCCTGGATCCACTGCCTTGGATCGGCCGTAAAGGCGCAATCCGGTTAAGAGCCTCTGTCGCTGCTGAATTCCAGGCAGCAACCAGAGTCTCCGCCAGACTGGGGACGAGGGTATCAGGAATAACTCCAAGCTCTGTCTGAAAGCCCATAGGGTCCATAAGGCGCCTGGGGTGGAACCACGTAATCGGTTCCTCCTCCCTACAGTGAGGGTTTGGTCTCCGAAAGTCAAGCCTCAGTAGGTAGTGGTCCGACCATGACAGGGGCAAGATCTCGTTACCCCTCAAACCAAGATCACAACTCCACAGCTCCGAGGGAAATACGAGGTTGAGCATGTGACCCGCCGAGTGAGTCGGGCCCCGAATTACCTGGGTCAAGCCCATGGCTGTCATGGAAGCCATGAACTCCTGCGCTCCATCAGAGTGTTCACCGAGCGAAGGCAGATTGAAATCCCCCAGAACCATAAGCCTGGGGAACTCAATTGCCAGCTCAGCTACTGACTCGAGGAGCGAGGGGAGGGCTGCTGCAATGCTGTTGGGAGGCAGGTACGTTAACAGCAAGCCCACTTAACCCTTGAGGTCCAACTTCACCAGCAAGGACTCACACCCGACAAGCTCCGGAACAGGGATCCTACGAGGTACTAGAGACTCTCGGATAACAATAGCCACACCCCCACCCCTTTCCTGGGGTCGTGGCTGATGAAGCACCTGAAAACCCTCTGGGCACATCTCTGTGAGGGGGACTCCTCCCTCCGGGCCCAGCCAGGTTTCAGTAATACATGCCAGGTCTGCCCTCTTGTCTAAAATTAGGTCCTGGATGAGGGGAGCCTTGTGAACTACAGACCTGGCATTTAGCGACAGCAGCCTGAGACCAGGGTCCTGATTACTCGTGCCATCTGGCCTTGGAGTGGGACTCATAGGGCCGGAAGGAGGAATCTCTGTAATGTAGCGAGCCCTCCTTCCCCGGTAATGGCCAGCCCTAAAGTCCCCGCCATATCTGCCCCTCCCTGTTAAGACCGTAATGCTCCGGCCCACTCCCGTGTCCCTAATCCCTCCACCCACCCCCATAGCCCCCACGTTTCCTGACAGGCCCGTCAAATCAATCATCCTGCGGCTGGGATTAAGCCCAGCCCCCCCTGACACTTCTGCAGAGCAATCAGTGCAGGGGGTACTCGGTTGCGGTCCCAACCTACTCAAACAACACAGTCACATAAGGTTTTTAAATCACTTTTAAACTTTTTATAATACTGTAAGCTGCCCAGAGTTATTGTATTGTTGCGATAGGCAGCATAAAAGTTAAACAAACTAACAAACAAATAAATAATAAAAAACAAGATGAAGCACATGAAGCACTTCAACTGCACTCCAAAATATGATGGTTGTCTTGAAGAAAAACACTTGTGCAATTGGGTTGCAAGCTGAACTTACTTTTTTATGAAACACTATTTTTACTTGAAAAAATTGAAAGACAACTATGTGTCACTACCCCTTCATTTAATAACCAAGAAGGAAACCACTCAACTCCGTATTTCAGAATTAAGTGTACTTTTACTGGCTACAAACGAATAGAAGCAAAGCAAAGCTGAATCTGAATAAAAAGGCGCGAAAGCAATAGATATCAATACATGATTCATTCCCCTCCCTTTGGTACCCCAGTCCATAGTCCAATCATAATTCACCCAACTGTCAGGTGGGAGACATCTTCAAAAATCATTATCAGGATGGAATGCTGGACAGTTGGCCTCAGTGGGAAACTCCCTTCCTTCCACATGCGCAAAGAGATGGTGAGAATAACTCCCTAATAAATAGTCCTCCAGTACAGAATGATTCCCTTCCTAAATACCATGCCCCCCCCCTCCCCGTTTCAATGGCAGCCGAAAAGCAGCAGCGAAGCAGAGGCTGACACTATGATTATTATCCACACTTGGCCATTTGGTGAATGTTTTCTTTAAAATAAATAAATTGAGCCTATTATTTCAAGAAAAAGAATTGATTGTATTTGCTGCCAATGATAAAATTTGAACTTTCAAACAAAACTTAGAATTTTGGAAAACTTATATCTGCTTTCCTAAGCCTAACAATTTCCCAATATTTAAAGATTTGTCTAATAAGTTTAGTAGTGCTATTAACAAGTGTGATATTTTGATATTGTATAATGAAATGTGTTATGATATGCATAATCCAGTGAGCCTTACTGCCTTTGATAAAGCAAGTAAATTGGTGGATCAGAGAATGCAGTTGATAGTTGGAATTTAATAAGGCATTTGATAAATAGACCACAGCCTACTTCTTAGTAAGATAGAACAATGGAGGATAGACAACAGATGAATTTGCAGATGGTTGATCAATCACAGGCAACAAGTAGTCCACAATGGAACTGCATCTGCATGGAACGAAACATGCAGCGGAATACCACAAGGTTCTGTATTGGGGGTCAGTTCTTTTCAATAACTTCAGTATGATCTAGATGAGGGGATTGAAGGGGAGTTCATAAAATTTGCAGATGACATCCAACTGAGAATTGCTAATACTTTGGAAGATAGACTAATGATTTGGAAGGATCGTGACAGATTTGAACAGTGGGCTTTATCCAACAAGATGTAGTTCATGTAGTAAGAAAAGTAAGGTCCTACCCTTAAACAAGAAAAACCAAATGCACAAATACAGAATAAGTTGTACCTGACTCAACATGGTATCTGTGAGAGGGATCTGGGTGTCCTAACGGATTGCCCCTTAAGTATGAGACAACAGTGTGCTCCAGCTGCTAAAAGACCAATGCAACACTAGGCTGCATCAACAAGGGATAGCATGATCACAAGAAATGATAACACCTCTTTATATTGTGCTGGTGGGACTTGGAGTATTGCATCCAATTCTACTCATCATAATAGAAAAAGGATGCTAAAATCCTAGAAAAAGTGCCAGGAAGAGCATCAAAGATGGCAAGGAGTCTGAAAGTTAAATTGTTTCATGATCAGTTAAGAGAACTAGGTATATCTAGCCTAATGAAAAGAAGGATTAGGAGTGACACGATAGCTGTCTTCCGGTACTTGAGGGGCTCTCATAGAGAAAAGTTGGATTGACTTATTCTCTAAAGCAACTAAGGACAGGACAAGAAACAATGGGTCAAAGCTCATTAAAGAGCAATCCAACCTGGAACAGAGAAATATTTCTTAACAGTGAGAACAATTAATCAATGAAACAGCTTGCCTCCCAGAGTTGTTGGTGCTCTGTTGCTGGACGTTTTCAAGAACAGATTGGACAACCATTTATCTGGAATGGTATAAGGTCTCTTGCCTTCGGCAGGGAGTTGGACCAGAAGATCTTCAAATTCTTTCCAGCCATATGATTCTATCATTTAGTAGGTTCCATATGACCAGTGCATGAGATTTTTTTTAAAAAAAAAGCTTGCTTGAGTAAAAGATTCACTCGAAATGCAAGATATTCCAATGGAGTTTAATGTAACAGAATATGCAAAGCTCATTGATATGGTTTGAAATCTCACAATGCAACTAATCTTTAAGAAACTATCACTTGTCAAGTTTTACTGTAGTATCAAATAAGAGTATTTACAATAATCTAAGAAGATTGTTAAAATAATCCTTTTTCCAACACCATATTTGTATGTGTCTCAATTTTCATTCTTTCAACTAAAACAATATATAATAACATATATGCAAAAGCAGTTATAAGAATGTAAACGTCTTCAAGTAAACCAGACATTAAAGAGATTTGCAAAAAAGTAAAACAATACCACTCTTCTCGCTATTTTATTTGTTTTAGAAAATATAGCTTTTTCATTGATGAAAAAAGCTTTAAGTTGAAATATTTTTTTTAATTTAAATTTTAAATTTTCTAATTTAAAATAGTTTTAATCTCCAAGTTAAAATTTAACAATAAATATCAATCCCATATAAACATCTCCATTTATACAAACTTCCTTGTGTTTATTAATAATTTTTAAGAATACAAAAGGATTCTGATTTTTTTTAAAAAATGACAACCATTGGACAATAGAATAATACCACAGAAAATCAAATCCAGCAGAGGATGAAATAAACATTTCTAAAGTGGTAAACACTTCTGCGCTTTTTGCAGCAACTAGCTTTTTGAACAGAATATTACTCATAAAAATCATGTTCATTTATTTCTATCCTAAAAATAGCTCCTAGCCTGTCACATTTATTTATTGTACTTCCAAGTGATGCTCAAATAGCTTTTGATCTATATACATTGCCTTGTGTGACAAAGCCCTAAAGTTTTGAGAATCTTCCTTGATCCAGGAAAGTTAGTATTCATCTTGCTTAATAGATTTCTCATTAATACCTATTTAATTAGAAGGAATAATTTAGGTTTATCTGAGCAACAAGATTTTCTGGACTACACAATTCTACTCAACTTTGTTTTTGTTTTCTGCTTTGTTTTTTTTTCTTTCTAATCCACACTGTCCTAACTGTGATTTCTCAATTTAGCATAAATCATCCTTTCCTCTAAAACAGAGTTTAGATTAAGAGATCGTGACTAGTCCAAAGTCACCTAGTGAATTTTGAGACTGATTCTGAAATCACATCTTCTCCTAACCTGTAGAACCTCTATCCATAATTTCCCATACAATAAAAATCTATATTTGAGCCCATTTCCTCTCCTTTCCCATCCAATCCCATTACGCCAAGAATTTTTAAAATATATCCTAGGAAAAGCAAGGCAGAAATATTTGATAGAGAAAATTCTGAATTCACTTGTCTTTCCCCCAAAGTAGGGAGGGGGGAGGCAACTTTAAAGTAAGGATTTATGTGATTTTTCTGACAAATATTGCTTCTGGGGAATAGCTTAAAAGATTACAGGTTATTCACCCCAGATACCTAGAGAAATTGATTTGGTTATTAAAATAGTATTTAAAAATAATTTATTTTTATATTAATAGTATTTAAAAATAATAAAAAATAAAATAGTATTTAAAATATTTTTTAAATAATAATTTAAACATAATAAGCTAAAAAAATAATAATAAGGCAAATATTTGTTCAGAATGCTTGGGATCCTTCTGTTAAAGACACTTATGTATATTAGCTTGATTCTTCTCATTTGTCATGTTTTCTGCAGGTTATGTTCTGATTTACTTTCTATTTCCCCTTTCTATACAAAAGGAGATTAGCTTGCTGATGCCTTCCTTAAGCATATGAAGTGGTTTGAATGTTGAGCTAGGACCACTTGATTCTCTAGCTCAGGGCAAGGTGTCAAACTCGCAATGACACGTTGTCGTCACGTGACATATTGCAACTCCCTCCCTTCATTAAAATGGGGGTGGACATGGCCAGGACATGATGTATCTGGTCTGCGGGCTGTGGGTTTGACACCCCTGCTCTAACTTTAAAAATGACTGAATTTGTAGGGAATGGTGATTCTGTTCATATTCCTCCCATCTCATTTCTAAATCATGAAAACTAATAGGTATCCTTGTTTCTTTCTTTATATCCCTAGACCCTTAAATTGTTAACTTTCCCATGTGTGAGTGCCTATGCATAAACACAGGCACAAGTTTGACTCTGTCTGGAGAACCTTCTTTTTTTAATTAGGTAATTAAGCATTCTACGCTTCTAGCCACTTAGTAAGGTGTTATCTATTTTGCCATGTGGAGAGCAAAATATTTCTACTTGACTTTTCAGGATTTCAGCAAATGTTGTTTGTCTCTAGGAAAAATAATAAACAGACAGTGAGGGCAATAAAACTCACTAAATAGTTACTAATGCTGCTTCAACTGAGGCAAATGTGACAGACAGGTTGCTAAGTGATGTATTTGAGTAGACCTGCACCTGTTGCCAATTGTTTTTCAAGCAAAATTTAAGGGGTGTTTTTCACATTTAGGTTTTAGATGTGGCTGAGTGACTGCTTGTCTCCTAATGCCTGAAAATATGTTCCTTATGGTTTATGGTTTATGGTTTTATTATTTATAGGCCGCCCTTTTCCCTGAGGGGACTCAGGGCGGCTTACAATATATAGGGAGGGGAGTACAAGACAGTAAGACATAAAACAATACATAAGTAAAAATAGTACACAACATTCATCATTCGGGTGGGGACGGATTACGATCTTTATCCCCAGGCCTGATGGGATAGCCAGGTCTTGAGGGCTGTGCAGAAGGTCTGGACGGTGGTGAGGGTATGAATCTCCACGGGGAGATCGTTCCAAAGGGTCGGAGCTACTACTGAAAAGGCTCTCCTCTGTGTAGTTGCCAGTCGACACTGACTGGCGGATGGAACTCGGAGGAGGCCTAATCTGTGCGATCTGATAGGTCGCAAGGAGGTAATTGGCAGGAGGCGGTCTCTCAAGTACGCAGATCCACTACCATGAAGGGCTTTATGGGTGGTAAGTAGCACCTTGAAGCGCACCCGGAGATCAACAGGTAGCCAGCGCAGCTCGCGGAGGATAGGTGTTATGTGGGCGAACCGAGGTGCACCCACGATCACTCGCGCGGCCTTGACAATTTCCAAACTTGCTCTATTTAATAGGGATCAGTGGTGGGTTCCGGATCCCGTTGCAACCAGTACGCTGTGACAGGGATCCACCTCGGACACACACACTGTGCACCAATGTTCCCTCTAATTTTTTTTCAGTGTGTGCGGAAAAGTATAGTGTTCGAGCGGCACATTTTCATGCCTGAGCACCTGAATTTTTTTTAGCCGTAATTGCCATCAGAGCAGATGTTGGGAGGGGGGCAAGGAGGAAAAGGGTCCCCTCCCTCTCCCTCAGACCCCCAGGAAGGAAGGGAGGGAAGGGAGGGGGAGGGAAAGGAAAGAAAATGGGAAACAAGAAAAGGAAAGGAAAAAGGAAAGGAAATAGAAAAGAAGGAAAGGAAAAAGGAAAGGAAATGGGAAAGAAGGAAAGGAAAGGAGAAAGGAAAGGAAAAGAGAAAGGAAATAGAAAAGAAGAAAAGGAAAAAGGAAAGGAAATGGGAAAGAAGAAAGGAAAGGAAAAGAGAAAGGAAAGGAAAAAGGAAAGGAAATGGAAAAGAAGGAAAGGAAAAAGGAAAGGAAAGGAGAAAGGAAAGGAAAAGAGAAAGGAAATGGAAAAAAGGAAAGGAAAAGGAAAAGAAGGAAAGGAAAAGAGAAAGGAAAGGAGAAAGGAAAGGAAAAGAGAAAGGAAAGGAAATGGAAAAGAAGGAAAGGCAAGAGAAAGGAAAGGAAAAAGAAAGGAAGTTAGAAGGACAGAAAGGAAAAGGAAAGAGTGGAAAGGATTGGTACTGCTCAAAAATCAAGTCTCAAGATCCTGTGGACCCCTTTGGCTCAGGCAGTCCAATTCCACGCTGCTTCCCTCTCTCCCCAAAGCAAAGGGATCGCAGAAAAAATGCTGAGCCCAGAATGGGGCTTCAGATGAGGCAATGCCTGAGAAACCCCGGATGTGCAGAGAAACGCAGGCTACAACCAGCGAATCCTGTTTTTCCAGGAACTGACGAAGCCCCAGAGGACCAATAGGAATTCTCCCTTCTGCAGCGTCATCGGTCTCCGGGCAGAGTCTTCCTTGATTTCACCAATCACCAGATGGAGGAGAGAGTTCAGTGCAGAGAGAGAAGGGAGGGAGGGGGGATATTTTTAGTCACATTTAAAGACATTAAAAAACACTGCGCTGCAGTTTGAAACTTGTGCGCGGTGTTTTTTTGTTACCTGCGTGGCCGCGCAGGCGCACAGCTTAGAGGGAACACTGCTGTGCACGCTTAGACACCCACTGCCCTATGAAGCTCCAGCTACTCGGCAGAGGTCGTGCAGGTGCCGTACGCTGCCCGTGCGTGCGCAAATGGCCCAGTTGGCTTAAAAGCAAGTAGGAAACGTGGGTGGGTGGGTGGGCCCACCAGAACACTGTTCTGGTATGGTGGTTGCTGCTCCCAGCTGCCACCAGTACACCCATACTTGGGTGTACCGGCTGGAACCCATCACTGATAGGCACATAGGTAACAGGGCTCTAGCATGGGGCAAAGCAAAGTATCAGTCTCTGCCTGTGTTTTCCAACAGTATCCCTGCTCAGACCTTGCTTTGATTTTGCTTGATATAAAAGGGGAGGGGGGAGAGAACTTTAGTAGGCTTTCAAGGTTCTTTTATCCTACAATAATAAAGTACATCCCTGTAATTCTTGAACTGTTATTTCCTGATCTGCCTAGGTAAAATAATTGATAACTATGCTATAGAATATGGTATTAATGTTTTCAATCATGAGTATAATAAGAGGTTGTTTGGCCATTAAGACAGAACTATTGAGTCCACATCTCATACAAATTAGTATTTCAAACAAATTTTGTCCCTAAAAATCCTACAGGTGTACTTCAGTTTTAATTATAGAATTAATATACATTTTTAAAGAAATAGGATTTTATAAAGAATAAAAAGTGAGGTCAAGGATAGGAAAGAATCAATGACATTACAGCCGTTCCAGATAATCGGCACTGACCCCAATAGACTTTTGCTTCTGTAAATGGAACAAACCTTTTCCCCTCTGTACTCAATTTTTCAGACAACCTTGTAAGTCTGTACATTAAAGTATTAATTCACTTCTACACTGATTTGACTTGATTTCTGAAATAATGTACATTTGGGAACATCCTACACTTCTATGTATTAATGTTTTGTTCTGAGACTTGCATGCAGTTTCCTCAGTGACAGGATTTTGGCATCAGTTCTGAGTTTTATTCTAAAATTAGAATTCTTTTTTACTGCTTTGTGAAAATGGTTAGGCCTCCCATATTTTCCCCAGAACAATGTTCTTGCTGTTCTTTCATTCCCAGCTTTGACTGTTAAAACTTCTCCTTTCAGAGAGGACCTTCATGAAAACCATATATCTATTCAATTTGAAGAATGAAATTAAAAGATCTGTTGATAGTCCTGAGAATTCTCCTTATTGATAGAAGCATGCAGCTCAATAATATATCCTACATGTTTATGTCTAACATTGGTTCTGTGGAATTCTGAGGGAGATACATCCTAGTAAATCTGCATAAAGTAGTAGCTTTAATTAACCCAACAGAACAATTTCCCTCACAGTAGGATTTTTGGAAGCAAAATGAAAAATGCAAGGATATCTTCATGGCATCTTTTGGTTTATTAGATGAAACATTCAAACTATCTTTTAAAAAAAATACAATAGTAAAGATGGTACTTGTGATCACAGTGTAAAAAGATATTGGCATGTTTTCTATACTCATTTAACAGTAGCTATTTCATTTGGCCTTTAATTGATCCCTTTGATCAGAAATAGGCATTGAAGGCAATGTTTGAACAGGTATCATACAGAAGGCACTTCTTTATTATAAATATCACAAATTTCTACTACCTTTTCTACTAATAGATTTTTTTGAGATAGCCTCATAAACCTTCTAGAAATAGTCTACTCTTGAACCATATTCTCAGTGTATGCCTAGGATATTTTTATAGAGGATCAAGTATTTCTAGTGATTCAATTGAAGCTGCCTTAAGTTCTTTGAACTATAGGATGTATTTTCCTCCAGTAATAATGAAGTATTGGAACACATTATACATTTAACTCTTACATTAAATATCACTGTGCTAGAGATTTGTTTAAAATATGTTTTAGATTGGCTTTCTGCGACAGCTTACAAGCACAATTCTTTCCTTAATAGCATTGCATCTACTCTAAAACTTAGTTCTTCTTTTGCAGATATGACATTGTCATAGCCATCCCAGTTTATAATGCCAGAGATTAATTTCTCTGTTAATTTGTCCCAGGAAATAGTTACATTTCCTGTTGCAAATGTGATTACTGATTAAAAATGCAGAATACAAACAGTGGAAACCGAAAAACTATTTCATATGTTGCAATAGTTTGATGGGAACAAATTCTTGAATTTCAAAATAATAAAGACATATGATTTTGTTCCATATTTTACCCTCAGGAAATTATTATAGTTTTTTCCATAATAAAAGAAGAAATAATAGTAATATTGGTGCAACACAATAATGCATTTTGTTAATTATATAAAAAACATTTATTTTCCCAATGTAGCCTCAGGCTAAATTTGGTGGCTTTCAAAAGTATTGGGATTGCAATTCTTAGAATTCCATGATGGTCAATAGTTATGGTGATTGAGAATTTTGACAGTTGCAATTCTAATATATGTGAGCCTTTTTAGGGAAGGGAAGAATAAGTGCTTCTGTAACTGGGAATGAGTAGGATAATAGGAAACAGAATGTAATAATTTTAGGAAAATGTTATTTCACAATCATTAATAGGAGGATTTACAGTAGACAGTATAGATACTAAACCAGTCACAAGTTGAGCTAATGCCTCATGAAGATCCTAACTCATAAGGCTTTTCATGTCAAGATAGTGTGCTCCCAAACATCATGGCTGCTTTTGCAGTTACTGCAAAATACCTGTATTCTTCAGATCAGGGTCCTGAATGTGCTTTGGCAATAGCCTAGTCCCCCCAAATGGTTTGAGACTGAAGCACATTCACACTGCTACTTACCTTTTGTGCATAAATGTTTGTTAAAATGTTAATGCATAGTTTTTCATTCTCCAGAACAACCAGGCATAGACTTATGAAGTGTCTAGACTTAAGCTCAGGCACTTTCCATTGCTGCCTAAGGTCTTTGCCAGGATATTGGGAGGATGTGATTGGCTTGACCCTCAGGGAAGAGTTTAAAATTGTCACTTTAATTCCTTCCCACACCTAAAGCGATTTCTACTTGTCCTAAATATTGGCTTAAATCTGGATTGAGTTTCTCTTCTTCCATAACAACAGCAGTACCTTTTTCTAAATAATAGCAGGAACATAATACACTTTGATTCATACACTAAAGCTAGTTAATGTTTGTGTACTCAATAATTTCAAGTGAGGTCTGCGTAGCACACAAAAGTTTTCAGCATGCAGAAATTGTGAGAGGTTAAGTGGGAAAGCAATCTTCGGTACATATTCCTTGTAAAAGGAGTCTATTGTGGAATCAGGTCCTTTTTGTCTGCAGTATACTAATTATTCATATGAATTTTCTGCACAATTTCATATATGAAAACAAGTAGGAAATAAAAAAGGTAATTTTTTCTCTCTTATCATGTAAATATGAGGTACATTCCTGGGCAGAAACATTACTAGACAACTGTTTAAATTAATGCCAGTAATTATAACCATTTTTCCTGATTGTTTATAACCACTTATTTTCTTCAGAAAGAAATTAAACTCTGCTGAATAGTTCCTTTAGTGAGCATTCTGCAGTCTGGGAAAAAGAACATATTTTTTTTTTCCTTTTCCTTTTTTCTGCTCATTAAGTCAATTGTTGGATGATATGCTAATGCAAACCAATTTCATTTACTCTAACAAGGAACACAATCTTATCTTTAAGATCTGCTGGTTGAGAAGAACTTGGAGTGTAGAAATTGTATAGTAGTTTGGATAAACTCTCAAATGCCATTTAGGAAAGACTATTCTTCTCCTCTTGTTGGTGTGACTGTGGGCATGGATCTGTCAGGCATGACATGGATTCACTGAAAAAGCTAAGGCTCTGAGATGGAAAAACGAATGAGTTGCAATCCCAGTGCTGAAAAAAAGAAATGAACAACCAGAAAACAAGACAAGTGAATCTGTAAATCCGAGAACATGGGTTCTGTAATATCTGCCCAATGCCAGACATTTTTCCTGATACTTTAGTGCCAGACAGAAGATGTCAAATGACCTAGCACTCAGAATCTTAGAAGTTTAGCACCCAGTAACTATAGTCCTTAGACAGGAATAGGTGGAGCAGTTAAACTGAAGAAGTTTCAAGGCTTTCTTAAGAACAAGTTGTTCACTTGAAGCTTTCTACAATGGTGTTTCCTGACCTCACAGCTAGACTGATCTTCAGTTTGATATCACTGTTTATAATCCTATTTGGTTAGCTCATTAATGCTTATGCTGTATACTTAAGACATGAGGTAATGAAGTACTTAAAGATATCCAGTGACTATATGGAAGCATGCAGGACCACCTTCTCTGTTTAGAATTGCCTTATCTAATACATTTTTGGAGGGGAAAAACTGTTTGATAGACCTTAAGGAAGTAATTAAGTGAAACAACCACAGTAAAATTTCCTATTAGAAGGGACCTATTTTCTTTCCAGTTCATTGGAAAACTGTTGGAAAGTCAGAAACTATTTGTCCTGATTACATGGAGATATGCTGATTCTAAATTTAAAAATAGTTTGCTGGAATTCTTCTACCCCATATCATCCATTTCAATAAAGTTTGCTAAATATTTCTCTGTGAAACTCCTGCTTGGAAAGGAATCACTTTCAGTTTAAACAACTGCCAAAGAGTCTGACACATGTAGATCTGCTATTTTAGAACTTTGTAGCTTGGTTTTAGAGTTTTACAGTAGGCTACAGGTCTTCAAACTTGGCAACTTTAAGACTTCTGGACTTCAATTCAGCCAACCATACTGGTTGGGAAATTATGTTAATTGAAGATCACAAGTCAACAAGTTGCCAAATTTGGAGTCATCCTCTTTCTCCTCCCCTCCCCCTGCAGTAGACTAGACCTACAAGATGTCATAAACTCAATTTCCTCAAGTTTCTGTGAAAATATGCATATTTTAAACTTGTGCAATTCTTCTTTTCCTGTTGCTATTGTTCTATTTAGTGTTATATATATATTAATAAAATTTCCATATCTTGTATATTTCCTTTACTCTGAAGATGATTTATAGACAATGAAGGTCATGTACTTACTGAGTTTGTATTTTTCTTGATTTTTTTAGTGGGTGGTTTTATAGATCTCAGTTTAAGATTATGTAACATAGTAAAATAGCTGTGTATTAAACAAACATTCTGCTCAGTTTATTATATGGAAGTGAGAGTTAGATAAATCAGAAAAATCATAAGAATAGAAAAGAAAAATTTAAATATATGGAAATGGCTTATTTAAGAAGCTTATGAAGTAAAACAACCAGAGGTAGTGTTAAGAATGATTTGAATTATCAATGAATTTAGATTAAATAAAAAAGTAAGCAACCAATACAAAATAGATCGTTTGTTCATTTCATTTTTCTTATCTCTGACATTTAATTTCTTTTGCTTAGTATTTCTTACTGATTTTCTGTTCTCTGCATAATTCCG
Organism: Thamnophis elegans; assembly: GCF_009769535.1. Taxonomy (NCBI): domain Eukaryota; kingdom Metazoa; phylum Chordata; class Lepidosauria; order Squamata; family Natricidae; genus Thamnophis; species Thamnophis elegans. The sequence goes on along the minus strand of NC_045549.1, from coordinate 39,170,773 downwards.
TTTACGCTTAAAAGGATAATGGTCATGTATGTGTATACTATAATAGGCTTTTCTTACCAGTCTAAATGTATTTTTTAAAAGTACTTGGTTCCATCAAGCAGAGCTGGTAAGAAAATTTTATTTATTTACAAAATAAATAAACAAGATTTATGGGTATGTTACTTAGCATTACAAAGACGGCAATATTTTTTGTAAAATAAACTTATTATGAAATGTATATTTTGTTTGCAGAGGTTCATATATTCTCAAAATCTCTCCTTCACATATTTGATACCAAATTATTTTGTTTGTATATTTTGTAAGGCATGAATAAATCAGCATAATATGTTGCTTTCTCTCAGGCAAATAATTCTTATGAGATTTCAGATATAACACAAAATATAAATGTCATATTGGTTTTGTTCCCATGAGGTTTTTCATGGAAAATTGATATAACTGTGTGGTTTGAGGTAAACTTCTCAGTTACAATCATGACTTAAAGAATAGTGGAAAAAGAAGAGAGAGGAGGGTGGGGAGAATTCAATACAATACAAGTGAGATTTAAATAAGAATGGAATAGCTCCACAACAGAAAGTCATATGATATACAGATGACATAATTAAATATATTGGTGCAATAGAAAATAAAATGACACTTCAAAGTGATGAACAGAGAATACCCATTTGTTTTGAAGTGCTGTAAGCACTGCCACAAGATAGAATATGGCATGAAGAAAGCAAGTCCACCATTGTGCTTCAAAGTGCTTGCCATGTCCACAAGTAGAAACCTGTAGGATCCTGTCTTTTAGGTTCTCCCTAGAGTGTTTTCGCTACTATTCATATAGTTAACAGTTCACTATAAATGGCTGGGTTGTGTAGAATATCTAAAAATAATCCATTGCCTTGGATTGAAATGGGTAAGCATTGGAGGTACACGATGCACTGTGGGACTGGACAGATTTCAAATGGTTATCCCGTACTACTACAGTATATTAGCAGAGCTAGCATTAGTGGCTACATTCAAGGGAGCAGCACATATGGCAACATGTGGCTTAGGAGTTCTTTGATGCACTAAAAGCAGACAAATACATGTTCTCATTGTTACTCATCAAAGAAAGCTTTTCCCAGTTGAAAAAGCAGCTGAAGGAAAGGGTTGTAGTTGACTCTCATTTGAAAGTTACTGATGTGACAGGTCAGGGGCTGCTAATGGCAAGATTGTTGTGGCTGATGTTACCCAGAAGGATGCATTTTTGTTTGTTTGTTATTCTTCAATAGGATATCTGAAAGGCAGGGTGCAATAGAGGAGTGCTGGTTCAGAAATTTGGCTTTGCTTGTAAGCTTGGCTGGTATTACTTGCCCAGGGAGCCCTTTTGTATATGCTGAAATTTGTCAATGTCATTTGGCTGTAGGCATTTCTGAGTCTCTGTTAAAACATTGTGTCTGAGAAGAAAGCTGAATATACGCATCCCCTGGAATGGTTTGTTTCGGTTATTATATCATTTTGACTAAAAGGAAAAAGAAAAACAATCACTTAATTTTTTCAGAGAGTCCAGTTTGGTATAGAGGTTAAGGCATCAGGCTAAAAACTGTGAGAATGGGAGTTCTACTCCTGCTTTACGAATAAAGCCAGATGGGTGATTTTAAGCCAGTCATTTTCTCTCAGCCATAGCAAGCAAGCAATGGCAAACAACATCTGAAAAATCTTGCCAATTAAACTCTAGGGACATTTTGAGGCAGTCTCCAAGAATCAAACATGATTAAATGGAAGTGGCGGGGGGGAACCCTCTGTCAGCCTCCGCTTTGCTGCTGCTTTGGCTGTCATTGAAACAGGAAGGGGGGCATGGTATTTGGGACGGGAATCATTGTTGTGCTGGAGGAAGATTCTAGATTTTGAACTGACCACCTTACTGCACATGTGGAGGAGGAGTGTTTCCCGCCAAGGCCAACGGTCCAGCATTCCATCCTGGTGATGCCTTTCGATGTTATCTCACACCTAACATTTGGGAGAATTATGATTGGACTGTATTCGGGATGCCAAGGGGAGGGGAATGAATTATACAATATATTATTCGCTTTCGCGCCTAAATAATCAGACTTAGCTTAGCTTAGCTTCTATTCATTTATAATTAGTAAAACTACACTTGATTTCAACAAATGGAGTCCGGTGGTTTTCTTTCCTGATTTTTGAATGAAGAAGGGCTGACAATTAAGCTAAGTCTCACTTTCACCCCACCCGGAGCTATAACCTACCGAGGGGGGTGTCCTCACAAGAAGAAAAGAAATGTCTTTGCAAGTGAGTGACCAAGAGGAAACTGAGGGGGCGATGGCAGAACCATCTTTAACTGAAAGGCTGGCTGGACTAAGAATGGAAGAGCCTACTGTTCGTTCCCGATGGACTTTGGGTGTGGGACAAAAAGTGGAGTCGGAGGAGTTGGATGCTGGAGTTACGAGAAGGAGACCCAAGAAAAAACCAGCGGATTGGGGTGACGCTGGGGAAGAGGATTACAAGCTGTCCCACACCATGAGGCTCCTCGAGGAAGCTTGGTCTGAACGCAAAAGCCGTGAAAGAGACGTGGAAAGGGAGCAGGCTAAAGATCTTGAGCAAAGGTACTCGATGAATAGGTTAAGGGAGGGTGAAGAAGCCGAAGGGGGTTGGGGGCAAGAAAACCCAGAACCAGCCTCCCCCCCAGCTAGAGCCGCTCAAAGAGTGGGGGGGGGCAGGCGACGCCGAATGGCAAAATCCCTCCCTTTACTGTAAAATATGATGGTGACCCCAAGACTTTAGGGTTGTTTATCATTCAGGTCTGGAATTATATGGAAATATATGGTCCTGATTTAGAAACTGATGATATGAAAGTAAGGATGGTCTTAATGTCCTTGGAGAAAAAAGCAGCCGAATGCAATTCCCCTCTCCTGAGGAATTTTAATGACTTTATGGCTGCAATGAAGAGGAGGTTTGATGACCCGCTGATCGAGAGATGCGGGCGGGTGAAATTTATGGCCCTGAAGCAGGGAAATAGATCGGTAGCAGATTATGTCCAGGAATTTCAACAGTTGTCAGCCTATATGAGGGGGTGGTCAGAAGACGCTTTATTGGATCAGTTCGCTGAGGGATTGAATGAAAAAATATACCAGCAATGCGTTAACAGACACCTCCCTCGCCGGGTGACTGCTTGGTATGAACACGCAGCAGATGTTGAGTTGGATTTGGCCAGGCTTCAATGCATGAAAGAGGGAGAAGCGGAGAAATCCCCCCCAGCAGCTCCAAAAGCCCCCCTCCGCCCCAGAAGCGAGGGAAAAGGAAGCTTCGCCAGCAAAACCAAGCCTCTCACGTGCTTCCGCTGCGGAAAGGAAAGCCATCGCGCCATGAATTGCCGTGTAAAAATGGCTCAGACTGCTCCACCCCCTCCCTGAAAAGAGGGAAGAGCAAGTAAGGCCCCGGGCAAGAAGAGAGAAATGTTCCCCCGCATTTCCAGCCGGAGGAGGAGGGAGGCGTTAGTTCCAGTTCGTCTGATGAATCAGATGAGGAACAATCTCATCGTTGGGTAAGTTCAACCAGAGGCCCCATGCTTATCCCAATTGAACTAAGAGTGCCACCTTCTGGCGCAACTGAGAAACTTTTAGCTCTACTAGATTCGGGTTGTTCTCACTGTATGATAAGTCCAGAAATAGTGGAAAAACTTGGCTTGAAATTGAGAACTTTGAAAACCCCTATTGTTTTTTTGCCAAATTGATGGTTCTTTTGCGGGAGAGGGTCCTGCTCATTTTTCTACTGAGCCCTTAGAGATGAAAATGGGGACCCACCAAGAATTAATCACTTTTATTGTGGCACCTGGGATGGACTGGCCCCTTATTTTGGGACTCCCCTGGCTTCGTAAATGGAACCCTCGCATTAACTGGAGGAAGGGGTGGTTACACATTTGCACTAGCGCACCCCCCGAAAGGGAGGTTGAGACTCCAGACGCTGCTGATTCTAACCCCACATTGGCAGCCAGGGGGGCAGGAGAGTATCGAAGGGGAAGAGAAAATTCCAAAAGAATATTGGGATCTAAGGGGTGTGTTTAGTGAAAAATCTTCTGATAAACTCCCCCCCCCCACAGACCCACTGATTGCACCATTGATATTTTGCCCAGGATGAAGCTTCCCAAGCCCAGGATTTATTCAATGTCCCCTAGGGAAATGGAGAAGGTGAGGAGATTCATTGACAAGAATTTGGAAAGAGGTTTTATTGAGCCAGCTAGACCCAAGGTAACGGCTCCTGTACTGTTCAGAGAAAAGAAAGATGGCTCTCTCAGATTATGTGTGAACTTCAAAAATTTAAACTGCATCTCTGCCCAGAACCTGTACCCATTACCACTGATGAAGGACACGCTGGCCCAACTGGGAAAGGGCCGCATTTTCACTAAACTGGACTTGAGAGAAGCATACTATAGAGTCTGTATTAAAGAGGGAGACGAGTGGAAAACAGCTTTCAACTGCCCCCTTGTCTGTTTCCAATTTTGTGTGATGCCATTTGGCCTACAGGGGGTGCCTGCAGTCTTCATGCAGTTAATTAATGAGGTGTTACATGACCATCTCTACAAAGGGGTTATCGTATATTTAGATGATATCCTTATTTACATGGAAACACGTGAGGAACACGTAAAGCTGGTTTGTACTGTACTGAAAAAGCTTTGGGCCGTGGAGCTTTACGCCAAGTTGTCCAAATGTGAATTCCACCAGGAGAAGGTTGACTACCTAGGCTATCGTATCTCCCATGCGGGTGTGGAGATGGACCCCGCTAAAGTAAAAGCGGTCACTGAGTGGGAGGCCCCTCGTACACGCAGGCAGTTGCAAAAATTTTGCGGGTTTGCCAATTTCTATCGCCAGTTCATCCCTTCTTTTGCTAAGATAGCTCTTCCCATAACTAACTATAACTAACTTCATAACTATTGAAGTCCAAAGGTGGGCCGAAACCCAAACCTAGCAAGCCGTTGGATTGGACCATGGAATGTCAAGCTGCCTTTGAAAAATTGAAACGGCTTTTTGCCGAGGAACCGGTCCTCAAACACCCGGACATGGATGCGCCTTTTGTGGTTCAGGCTGATGCCAGTGATGTGGCTGTGAGGGCCGTATTGCTTCAGGCCAATGATCAAGGTAACTTACAACCCTGCGCATACACCTCTCGCAAACTGACTGACACGGAGAGACATTGGGCTATTTGGGAGAAGGAAGCGTTTGCTGTTCGTTGGGCTTTAGCCACATGGCACCATTTTCTGGAGGGCGCCAAGCACCCTTTCGAGGTGTGGACTGACCATAAAAATTTAGAAGCTTTAAGAACTCCCAGGAAACTTTCTCCTAAACAAATGCGCTGGGCTCAACATTTCAATCGTTTTAATTTCATCCTGAAATACATTCGGGGGGGGGGGGATTTTATGGCTGATGCTTTATCCAGGCTTCCTCAATACAACTGTTCTAAGCTCAGCGTGGTCCAGCCTGTCATTCCCACAACGAGCCTCGCTGCTCCGGTGGTTACTAGACATCAAGCACATTCTAAAGTGGAGATGTCCCAGGACTTTCTTTCCAATCTTAAGAAAGCCCTCCCTAATGATGATTGGTTCCAGCAGCACATGAGTGAATGTACCATGAGGGATGAATTGCCCTGGATTGGGGCAAAACTTTACGTTCCTACGTCTCTTCGACTAGTTGTTCTTCAGCGAGCTCATGATTCCCGGATGGCGGGGCATTTTGGTTTCGTAAAAACGCTCCATCTCGTCAAGAGACAGTTTTGGTGGCCTTCTTTGAAAAAGGACATTGAACATTATGTTGCCAGTTGTCCCGTTTGTGCCGCTGCTAAACGCCTGCTGGGGAAACCTCAAGGACTGCTCCAGACTGTGGCTCGCCCTGTCGCCCCCTGGAAGGAAATCTCTATGGACTTCATTGTCGAACTCCCTGAGAGTCAGGGACACACCATTATCTGGGTGGTTACCGACTTGTTCTCCAAGCAGGTCCATTTCATCCCTTGTTCCAAGATTCCGTCTGCTAAGACTCTTGCTAAGATGTTCGTCTCCTACATTTACCGCTTACATGGGGTGCCCGACTGCATCATTTCGGATAGGGGTGTGCAGTTCACCTCCGTGTTCTGGAGGGAATTTCTGAAGCGTATTGGCTCCACCCAGGGCTAAAGCTCCGCCCACCACCCTCAGACTAATGGGGCTTGTGAGAGGACTAATTCTGTTCTGGAACAGTATTTGCGTTGTTTCATCAACTACCAGCAGGATGATTGGGTGGATTTGTTGCCGCATGCGGAGATTGCCTATAATAATTCTGTGCATAGCAGCACTGGCTTCACCCCTTTCCGGGTGGTGTATGGCCAGGATTTTGTACCCATTCCTGAGGCTCCTCGTGAAAAGCCCCAAGTGTCGTCTCTATCTGAGTGGAGTGATCGCCTTCGGCACGTTTGGCCTTTAGCACTCCAAACTTTGGACACTGCGCATCGCGCGCATAAGAAACAGGCTGATAAGAAACGGACTAAGCCTTATGATTACAAGGTTGGTGATCAGGTTTATCTATTTACTAGGTTTCTTCAGACTCCACAAAACTCAAAGAAGTTTGGGGCCTAAATATGCTGGCTCATTTCCTATTATCAAGATCATTAATCCTGTTTCTGTTCGGCTACAACTGCCTAAACACCTCAACTGGGTTTACCCTGTTTTTCATGTTAACCTCATAAAGCCTGTTCGTACTTGGTCTTTGCGTCCGCCTGTTCCACCACTGCCCACCCCGCTGTTGATTGATGGTGAACAACATTTCGAGGTTCGTGAGATTTTGGACTCCCGTAAACGCCGGAATCGTGTCCAGTACTTGGTGGCTTGGAAGCATTTTCCTCCCTCTCATGTCGAATGGGTGGACAAGTCCCATGTTCGGGCCCCTAAATTGCTCTGCCAGTTCTATTCCACTTATCCTGACAAGCCCTGATTTGGCCTGTTTCCTGACAAATTTTTCTTTCTTCTCTCTCTCTTCCTCTCCCCTTTTCCCCTTTTTCGTGTTTTGTTGTTTGTCTGTTTGTTTGTGTTTTGTTGTTCTGCAGGTCTAACTGCCTTTTTCTGGAGGAGGGCCGGATGCCAGCCTCCACTTTGCTGCTGCCATTGAAACGGGGAGGGGGGGCATGGTATTTGGGAGGGGAATCATTGTTGTGCTGGAGGAAGATTCTAGATTTTGAACTGACCACCGTACTGCGCATGTGGAGGAGGAGTGTTTCCCGCCAAGGCCAATGGTCCAGCATTCTATCCTGGTGATGCCTTTCGACGTTATCTCACACCTGATATTTGGAAGAATTATGATTGGACTGTATTCGGGATGCCAAGGGGAGGGGAATGAATTATACAATATATTATTCGCTTTCGCGCCTAAATAATCAGACTTAGCTTAGCTTTGCTTCTATTCATTTATAATTAGTAAAAGTATACTTGATTTCAACAAATGGAGTCCGGTGGTTTTCTTTCCTGATTTTTGAATGAAGAAGGACTGACACCCTCCTTGAAGAAGACAGGATAAATAGCACCTTGTCACTTTTGTTTTTGGTCACATTTGCTGTACTTCTACTTATAACTTGACAGTTAGCAATTCATCAGGTGAGGCTTGTTACAGCATATTGATATGAATAAAGGAAATATGCGTGATTGGGTTTGCATATAATGCAGCAACACAGACTCACAATAAAAAGGGCACAAACCACAGAATATTTTTTTTTATTTTTCTCTGAAATCCCAAATCCAGTTTAGAATGAACAGTAGTTACTGTATTCTGTTTAACAATATTACTTTTTATGAATGGATGTATTCCAGTATTTATACTGTCAGAATTATAGAGGAATATGAATAAACATTCATAGTAGTAATTCCTCAACTTTGCAATACATAATATTCTTGAAGCTGGCTGGTTGAGCCTAAAAAGAAATTTAACACAAAGTAGACTAAAAATGCTCTTCATTTCTTGTGGCTGTATTGAGGATTTGAAGACAGCCAATTCTCTAACTGCATATGAAGATGAATTTAAAATATTAGTGCAATAATGGCAGCAGACGCTGGTAGGGAACAACTCTGACTTGGGAAAGGAAGGTGGCAGCATAACCTAAAATGATCACTATAGCCAGTGGTCTATATTTGTCTGATGATAGAGTCTATCCTGTGAATTCATTAATTTGTTTTAATAAATATCTGTACTACAGATAATCCACGATTTGTGACCATAATTGATCCCATTTTATGACATTTCTTGCCATTCTTGTAAAGCGAATCACTGCAGTTGTGGTTAAAGAGCCAATGGTAACCTGGGCAATTTTGGTTACATGATTGAGTTAGAAAAGTGGCAACAACTATGGGAAAGGAACTATAAATTAACCATGTCAACAGCTTACAAAGAAAACTTATACAAAATGTTTTACAGGTGGCACAGTCATGGAAAAATTAGGAAAGATATTTAAAGATAAATCAGCAAAATGTTGGAAATGTCAACAAGCAGTAGGTTCCTATTATCATATGTGGTGGACATGTGCAGAAGCAAAGAAATATTGGACTAAGATAAGAATATGGTTAAAGGAAATGTTACAACAAGAAATAGAATTTAGACCAGAGATATTTTTACTTGGTATTATTCCAGAGAAATTAAGAAAGAGGATACCTATTTATTATACACGTAACTACAGCAGCAAGAATAGGTTTTGCCCAAAATTGGAAATTAAATAAGCTACCAACAGATGAAGAGATAGTAAAAAAAGATATTAGATTGTGCAGAGATGAACAAGTTGATACTGAAAATAAAGGATAAAGAGGAATTGGAGTACTTCAAGACATGGGGAAGTTTTTATGATTGGCTAGAGAAAGGAAACTAGAAAAGAAAGTAGAAGAAGATACAGAACCCAGGCAATGCACTGTTAAATGGAAAGGGGGGGAGGGAGAAGGGAAAAAAGAAAAGAAAATATTAAATATATAAGTATATATCTAATAGAGAGATATAAAGGGGGGAAATATACTTAGGAAATATCCTAGGAAATAGTGAAAAGGCAGAATATTTTTCTGGATATGAAAAGAAAAGAAACATGTTTTTAAAAGACAGACATAGTTGCCTGTAGCTTCCTGCCCATCCCACTGTTAATTGGGCCATTAAGAAGGCCAAGCTAGTCCCTCTTACATAATAAAGACTTCTCCCACTGCAGCCCAGGGGGGTGGGAGTAAAGGCATGATAATATGGCCTTTACTCAACTGACCATATGCATCTAAGGAACTCAACTAAACCTGGATTCAAAATACAGCCCAGAGAGTTGCCCTGCATGGCTCTATGGGAGTCCTGACAACCAATCAGAATATATTTATTACACAGGAACAGGAAACAGAGAGGGGGACTGAACAGGTTATAAAAAGCTAGCAAGCCCCCCCCCCCCGGCCCTTCTCTTCTTCTCCACCAACACTGAAGCATGTGATCACCTTTCTGTTCAGGGCTCAAGCCATGTGGCCCTGTCCAACAATAAACCATCTTTCCAAGCAGCCTCCATGTCTCCAGTGTTTTTTTTCCCCACTTGGAGCCGAACCCAGAAGGACATTTCTTTCATCAGTACTCATAATTTACAAAATAGCAACACAGTGCCATTCTATGTTTCTGCAATATAAGATTAGTCCTTTCTAAAAAAGAAAGCTAATTCTGATTTTTAAATACAAATCTAGTTCACTTTCGTAATAGTGCTAAGGCCAGGTATATAAGAGGCCCACAAAACACCTGACTATTACTTATGGAAGCATTTATTAGGTATTACATGGGTAAGTCTCAGTAGAAACCAGTAGTCCAGTCTCTTCACAATCCAAACCAACATGTCTTCAGGATCTTAAAATGGCCAGTAAAAATTGAGCAAATCCCAATCACTGACTTCGTCGCCAACCATATAATCACGATGCATGATAGCAAAATCTGTCTTAGAAGAGACAACTTTACAAGTACTCTGACTACTCATTGCTAAACAAGGTTGTTATTAAGTGAATTGCGCCTGATTTTACAACCTGGTTTTTGCCATGGTTGTTAAATGAATCACTGCAGCTGTTAAGTAAGTCATGAGATCATTAAGTGAATCTGGCTTCCCCCATTGACTTTGCTTGACAGAAGCTGGTTGGGAAGATCTAAATGCAATCAGATAAACCCAGAATGCTGTAACTATTGTAAATATATGCTAGTTGCCAGGTGTTCATATTTTGATCATATGACCTGAAATGCTGTGAATGGTGATAAGTGCAAATACCAGTCATCAGTCACTTTTTTCCCAGGGTTGTTGTAGCTTTGAACAGTTGCTAAATTAATGGTTGTAAGTCAAGGACTACCTGCACTTAAATGGGAACAAACCAATTTTAATTGCCTAATCAGCTGGAAAATAAATTGATCTATCTGTTCAGCAAATTCATCATTAAAAAGTCTCATTCTAATCTAAGAGGGAATTCTAAGCATCATTTAAAAATTATATAAAATAATGCAGAAGAAAATAATGTAAAAGTATACAATATATTTTATTTACCTCTTATGAGTTAGACACCTAAAGGGACTCAGAATTTCATCTCTCTCTCTTAACAGATCTCAGGTTGCAGTACTATACTCTTACCTAGAATTAAGCTTCAGGGAATTGAATAAATATTGTCACTTCACATTTAGTATCTCTTCCTTTTTTAGCTTTTTTCAACCCACATTTTTAGAAATTCTTTACCCAAATAGGAATGAAGCAACATCTTGAAAATAAGTATTCTTTATTCAGTGTCTGTTCTGTATGTAACTGCTTTGTTTATAGTGATAGAGACATATGCTGGCTGCTAATGTTAAACTATATGCAAAGAAACAAAATGCCTTTTATTCAAATGGACTTTTCATTCTTGTTACTAGCTAAGTGTTACATGGAATTAAGATGCACGAAGAGGTGTAAAAATCTGTGTCTATTTAGATTTGCCTGAATTTGAGAGAGCTGAACACCAGGGTAGCAAGTGGGGAATCACATTTTGAACTCCTACCTCTAAGAATGAGCAAGTCATTCTGAAGAGTGGAAAAACCACTTCAAATGAATATGCAGACAGCATCTTGTGTGCTAAAAAAAAGCAGGTGGTAAAGAAGCACTTTGCAATAATCACTATGGTGAAAGCAAGGTATATTTACACTTAACAATTGAGGGGGGCTGGAAAAGAGCAAATTATTCTACTGCTTTTCAGGCAAGCCAGGAAAGAAAATTGCCTTTGAGTAATATCTTTTCAAATATTGAGTTGGATTGACCATCTGGATTGACCAACTCAGATTTTGATTCTTCAATTTTGGAATGCTGCAGTTTAAGAAGGAGAGGCAGGACAGATTTGACTTGAATATCTCATTCTATAAAATGGATTTATTGTATCTTCAGTTTGCAGAGGCATTTGTGTTTTTAGGATGCTTTGTGGGTTTTGGTTAATAGACAAGCACAGAACTGATTAGTCTCAGTCTCATGATGATGATGATGGCAATGAGATGGCATTGTGGAACATTTATTATGTTTAGCATGAAAAAGGAATATCAAGAGGAGGCGGCTATTGTAAAAGCTGAAGTAAAAATCATGTGGTTATCCTAATCAAGATTTGTTGAAAATCATAAATTTACCCATCTGACCAGATCCAGAAAGTTGTATTTGTATTCTTCTTCTTACGGTGAATGTTTTAGCACTTCACAAAAGTGACAAATTGTCAGCCTTTCAAAGGAAATAGAAATTGCTTTTTTAAAATGTTTTAAATAAGCACTTTTTAGGTGGATGTCATCATTGATCAATCCAGATTTGAAATGACTTTAAGAACGTGAACTACAGAAAAATATAGAGTATAGATCAGTGTTTTTAAATTTCAATCTCATATTATAGTTTCCTTGATTGGATTTGACCCCTTTTGATAATTCAGGATAATGATTGCTTTACTGGACCAAAAGATGAATTTTAGTTATGTTATTATCAAGGTGCTTGGACTTTATGATGTCATTGTATTTGCTCAAGTTAAGGAAATATTTAACTTACTTAACTTAAAATATAATCTTACTTAATAATTCATTGTGTCCAATGAAAATCAGGCTGATGACTTTTTGGAGAACTTTATCTCAGCTAGATGCCTCACCAGTGATACAGCAATAAGGCAGAGAGAAGTAACTGCTTTGGTAGTGGCTCTTTGTCCTTTGCCTCAAAGACCATACCCTCTACAAGGCAGGACTACCTATTTTCATAAATTGGCATTTATCACTGCTTGGACCCCAATCAAATGCTACCTCCTAGGTTCTAGGAGATCTTGACCAGCTAGTTGGCAGAGCTCAGAGCAGTAACTGGTCTGTCTACTTCTTTGGAATTAACTGTCTTGAACTCTTCCCAGATATCCATGCTAGGAAATGTCTCAATTGCTTCTATTGAATTTTCCCAGCTGTAGTCAAAGAAAGTCAAATAAGTTTGTCATCAGATATCTAGTATAGGTCTCACAGTGATTCTTAATAGTTCACCTCGCTCCCCTTTACCTAGGAGGGAGGTAACAAGAAAGCCCAATTAATAAGAAGGTAAGCAAGAAAAATCATTATGTTGAACACACTTAGGGTATGAATAGCCCAACAACTGGTACTAACATTTTAAAGTGCCAAATGATAATAATATTACTTAACTATTTTTTTAGTTATGATGTGACATTTCAAAATCTTTTCTTTTGTTCATTTTGCAAGAATTATTTGATCTATCTGCTTCAAAATGCTTCAGCAGATTAAAAATACAAAAGGCTATTTCATTCTTACAACTTACTATTCTCAATAATACAGTTAGGTAATTTTAGATTGAAAACTTAATTGTCTTATGGAAGAAAATGCCTTTCATAAGTTGCAGCATGTAAAGCTATTAAATCTACTGGAGACTTCTCTTTAATGATCTCCTCATGGGAAACATTTGCATGGAGTAGTTATGGGTGATCCCTTTCCCTTTATCCAAAATTGAATTTCAAGGCACTGGTCTGTTTGCTGGTGCCTCGTTTTGTCACAGTTGTCTTCAGCCAACCATTGTTTCCCTCAAAGTCAGATATTTCTGATTCTCAAGGCAGGAAAATCATCACCAAATTTGTTGACTTGAACGAGTAGAAGAAAATATTTATGACTTAAACACCTAAGCTAATCAATAGAACGTTTAATTTTGTGTTGTCAGTAGCTAGCTCTTCTGTCTACATATGACATTTCTGTCTATAATAAAGCAGTGTATATATCTCCACAAAATCAGCAAATATTATGCTATTGTCAGGTGCAAACGGACCAGGACCATATGTGAAGTTCATTAAAAATCATGCCTATGCACAGAATCTACTCAGTTAACAATTAGCATTATCTTGGTGTTAGATAAGGGTCAATGAAATTCAAGAGGACTTGGATTTAATCCATTTGTGGCTACATATAGGCTCTATGTTGATGCCTCTTTTGACTCTGCCCAGGTTCTGTCACTACTTCTCCTACAATATACAATAAAGGGTTGGATCCTGGTAGGTTTTATAGTTATTGCATTCCTAATGTGAAATCTGACACCTCTGGGAATTGCAAATTTTAGAGAACATCGAAATTTTGAAACCATAATGTGATCATTTCTCACAATGGTCATTGTAGTAAATTGGTCATTTACAACCTCTATGGCAAAACTAATGAGATTTATCTTTACCTCTTTGCATGCCTTTGAAATCACTGCAGTTTACTATGTCTATTTTATCTAAACGTACAAGAAACTTGGGGTGTAATTACTTAAAAATATGTTTCTTAGCATCTTTGACCTTTGTTGGGGTCAGAGGTGCTTTTCTAAATAAAAATTATGTGCTTTGAAGAATGACCAACTTCCTATTTACTAATTTTTAATTAATAAATAGGTGGGCTATTAGTGTGCTTCCACGAGGAAGTTATATACTATCATGTCGATTCAGCATTTTTCACAGTGCTGACTGGGTTTAACTATTTGAAACTGAGGACATTATTGCAACTATGGTGACATTTTAGCAGACAAAGAGTGAAACTATTTAAAAGATAACCACAATCTTGAAAAAATAGTGTTAAAGTACTGGTTAAGTAGTGTTAAAGTAACACTAACTAAAATGGGGGGGGAATCGAGTAAGTGAATAATACTCATTCCAATGTGCGATAACCTAGTCTCACAAACACTCCTTAAATGTGTGACTTGTATCTTGCTCAGAGATTTAAGAAAGAATATTTACTATCTTTGAAAACAGTAAATCATGGTAAAGATAGCTCTATGTGGATATAAGTACAGTATATACAGACATATTAAATAAAGCAATATGGGCAAACCCTTTGACTTGAGGGCTTTATCAGTTCCAGGTAGGGATGGGATAGAGGCTGTTAATAGATACATCTATTCATAATTTTTCTGGGGATGCTGGGAGAAAATGGAAAATTTGATTGTCTTTTTCTTTTCACAGTGAGTCTGCTTTAGTTTGTTGATTCCTGTAAACATTTGGCAGCAACAGGATAGTTAGATCTCAAACCGTACTGCTGGGGACTGATTCATCTTAGAGATTCAAATCATGATTATTAGGTTCACTTTTAGATGGGGTTAGATTGCATTTTGGATTAATTAAAACATGTTTTGCTGCAAATGTATGGTGGAGTCAAATGGCTAAAAGAGAGCTTTAGGGGGAGTAAAGAGACATTCCAGCATGGAGTTGCTTGGGGGAAGCAAACATCTGAGATCACACCCTTAGACTATATTTGCTGTTTCCCAAGAGAAGGCAGTCAGCCTGGCAATATTCTTGTAAACAAGTGTCAACAATAAAAGAATTGCTTTGGCCTATTCATGGAGTTGTTCTGGTTGCTTGCACCTAACTATCTGGGGGCCGTGTTTTGCTGCCACATGACCCTGGGCCAATATACAGATGTTTTAAAATATTGTGAATAGGAACTAGACCCCCATGTTCCAAAGAATCTTTTTTTTTCAGAAAGAAATTCAATGTACTGCAAAATTCACCAATTAACTCTGCCAAATGGCTTATGAGGTTCTGCTTTCTATTTCTATGCAAAATCAATGGGGAAGTCATATTCACTTTACAATCATGTTACTAGCTTAACAACTGTAGCAATGTACTTAACAGTGGTGGCAATAAAACTGTGGCAAGAAAAGTCGTAAAATGGGGCAAAACTCACTTAACATCTGTCTTGTTTAGTAACAGAAATTTTGGGCTCAATTGTGATCATAAGTCAAGGACAACTTGTATAGAAGAGCGCAGTGTTTGATTATGATCATTATTGGTGAACCTTTTATTGGAGTATTCTACTAATTTTTTTCCCAATGATATCATTAAGTGAAATACTATAGAAATACATTTCTACTTGCTTGCCCCTTACAGGAAATAAATGGGAATGTAATTAAGCCAGATTTGAGCTAAATGCAATTTTGCATTTTATTCATTGCATTAACATTTTCCATTTCAATTTTATTGAGTGCAATTAATCCAAGAAGAATTTTATTAGAACCAGTGAAAATGTCTGTGGAATACATAATTATATTGGATCAATTCCATGTAATTGTGATGTTATGAATAATGTTTGATGAAAAGATTAATATCTTGATGTTTATGATAGCTTTTATTTGCAGACTCTGATTTCATCTCACTTTATAGTTAGTTCAGTGCAGTTACTTTAAAGTTATATTTTGATTCATATATCCAAGAATGCCATAGCTGGACTCAAAAAATTGTGGAGAAGAGATTAAAGGAGCCCACTACTTCTTTGCTGCTACAAAGAGAATGCCCAGGCCAGATATGGTATCCCTGTTATAGCTCTTTCTTTCTCAGCATCTTTTAGAATTTTCAGAACGTTGGGAACTCTATTGCAAAGCAGTTTCTAAGGATTTTAGAAAAAAAATAGCCTTACTCTCTGGCTTTCTTTCAGTTCTAATCCTGTACCAACAAGAGACTCTGGTGTCCCACAAAAGCCTCTTCCAGGGCTTATTTTAGCTGACTGGAAGGACCAGAAAGGTGTATATGTAGAGCATGCATAGAATTATCCTTTGGCTATTGGAACTGTTGAAGGATTTCTCAGAAGCAAGAGTTAGTTCCTGCTTTAGAAGTGGTATGTGCATAAAGCAGCATCTGATTTCACGTAGCATGGTATTGGCTTTTGCTATATTGCCTTTCTTTTATCCATATAACATTAGCTGAGGTAATATGCCCTCTTTGCAACAAAATTGTGGGTTGTCTGAGGCTGTCTTAATCATACATGAACTCACATTGTTTGCTAACTGTTCATCTAATCAGACATGTCATAGATAACATGTTATTGCATCAACTACATAATGCTGACTTTACAGATTTATGTCAAATGTACTTTTAAGCATAGGAGATGGAATCAAGCAGCACGTCCAATTGCTGACAACAGTGAAGCCTGAATATGGACTGAAGTTGTTTATTTTACACAAACTTATCTGGGACTAAGTACTAATCAGAATTTGAAATCATGGTTATTAGCTGCCTTTTATCTTTGGTGGTGCTAATTGGAAAAAGTGTCTGCTTTGTCTGAATGACATACTCAACCTCTGAAAATCTAAGGAGCCACAAAAAATGAAGCTAAGAAGAAAGTGTTCTTGCATTCACATTAAAAAAAACTAGAGTGGATTAATGCATTGTTTCATTTCTCTTTTTTTGTAGTTAGGGTTCACTTAGATTTATGTGCTATGTTTATAATTCTTTGGAACAGGAACAGAAATGAGCATGTATGTTCAGTTTAATCAATTACAGTGATTTAATTTTATCATTTAAACTTCTCTCTTAGAGTATAATCATACTTAAGCATAATTCTCCATAATTTTTATTAAATAATAACAAAACCCTGGGTTTTTTTTCTCACATAAGCTTCTGGAAACAAACAGAACATAAGGGCAAGTTCTGTTGCACACCAGCAACTGGCATATATTGAAAAACATATTATCCCAGTTCATAAAGGCAGCATACAGCCACTGAAAGATCATGAATTTATATAATCTATTTGATGATAAATGCTTTCAAAATAGTTTATTGTAAGACATGAAGTCAAGCTACTTGAAATACAGGAAGGATATTTTTCATAAAAATGTATGTTTGAAAAAAATAATTTAACTATAAAATCAGGAAAGCTAATAAATATAAAATCTAGAAGCACATTTGAACAAGGATCTCCTCTTATCAGATCTATTTTAAGTTGCATTATACCTCTCTATTCCCCAGCCTACTTTCCAATCTTTTTGCTCAGGAAACATAGCAAAGTTAAATTGTGAATAATCTTGTGTTGGAAAAAATATTTTCCCTCTTAAATGTCAATGATACATAATGAATCATCCATAGTATGAATTGTATCATATATAATTTGTGAATCAGCATTGGAAATTTTCCCCATTTCTTAGTAATTGAAAAAAAATAAAAAAGTTGTTGCTTTGTGGTTGTTCTAGGGTAGATCATTCAAAGTTACAACGGGATTCAAAAAAGTGACTTATGACGTTTTTCACACTTATGACTGTTGCAGCATCCCATGATAATGTGATCAAAATTCAGATGCTTGGCAACTGATTCAGTTAGCAACTGTATCACTAACTTGACTACTGCAGTTATACACTTAACAATTGTAGTAAGAAAGATCATAAAATTAGGCAAAGCTCGCTTAACAACTGCCTTGCTTTGCAACAGAAATTTCGAGGTCAATTGTGGTCATACGTCAAGGATTATTAGTAACAGGACACTGGGAAGATTCTGAAAAAAGTTAGGACACATAATGAATTCAATAGAAAAATCTACTATTAAAAATTGGATTCTAGGCATAAATACGTCATTTTCCAATACTTGTTTTAAATCTGAACTGAAAAATTAGATGATGTTGAAGAATGAAAGATTATAAGAATCTGAGTTAGCAGTGTGAGAAAACTTGAAGTGATGATCCATGGTAAAAAAATCAATTTATTAACATTCATGTTTATGGCACAAGATACTGCAGAAATTAATGTGAAGAGTTTAAGATCTGGAGAAGAATAGATAGAATAATATCTAGTGAAATAAAGAAATACATTGATAAAAACAAATATTATTATTTATTTATTTATTTTATTTAATTAGTTTGTATGCCGCCCACTCTCGGAAGACTCAGGGCGGCTTACAAATAAAAAGGGAAGGGGGGATATAAAAAATAAAAAACAACAATTAAAAATTCAACAACATTCATGACAGGATGGGGCTGGATAAATCAACAGCCCCAGGCCTGCCGGAACAGCCAGGTCTTGGTCGCTTTGGGTAGTAAGGGTCCAGATCTCAACGGGGAGATCGTTCCATAAGGCCGAAGCAGCTACAGAGAAAGCCCTCCCAGGGGGGTCGCCAACTGACATTGACCGGCAGATGGAATCCGGAGGAGGCCTAGTCTGTGCGATCTAATAGGTCTCTGGGAGGTAATTGGCAGGAGGTGGTCTCTCAGGTAGCCAGGTCTGATACCATGTAGGGCTTTAAAAGTAATGACTAGCACCTTGAAGCGTGTCCGGAGACCAATGGGAAGCCAGTGCACCTCGGTACACCCACGTTACACCTATCCTCCACAAGCTGCACTGGCTTCCCATTGGTCTCCGGACACGCTTCAAGGTGCTAGTCATTACTTTTAAAGGCCTACATGGTATCGGACCTGGCTACCTGAGATAACAATTGATGCTCCCTCCCAAGGATGGTCCAGCTCTTAACCTGGGGGGTGAAATTATACGCGCCTCCCGGTCCAGATAGGGTCGCAATTGGTGCACCAGGCAAACGTGGGCAAAGGCCCCCCTGGTCACAGCTGACAGGTGATGTTCTAGTGTCAGCTGTGGATCCAGGAGGACTCCCAAATTGCGAGCCCTGTCTGAGGCGCGTATAATTTCACCCCCCAGGTTAAGAGCTGGACCATCCTTGGGAGGGAGCATCAATAGCCATCAGTCTTGTCGGGGATGAGTGCTTATATTATTATATATAACCTGACATTTTTAACCCATGTGAATATTGCTAAGGTCATTGTTTCCTCTATAGCACATATATGATGTGCTAGTTCTATTATACTCTAATTTCAAACTACCTGCTTGTGTTCAGGTTACTATATACAAGACTTCAGGCAGCAATAGTCTTAGACGAGCAACATTGGCTTCAAATATGAATGAGGCTTGAATGGCAAAGCAAAGTGATTCTGTCAGCTAAGTCAATGGGTAAACAGTCTTGTTTCCAAGGCTGCCATCTTTTCATTCTCCCCTCTTCATTGTTTTTACTCCCAAACATGTTCTTATATTAAAGTGAAAATACTCCCTCCTTTTATATTAAGAGGAAGACTAATAGAGCATTTTGTAGTTTGCTTCCTCTGTTTTGGTTAATGGCCAGTTTTCTGTATCCATGCATTATGTCCAAAGATGGCAGAATTCCTATCTGTCAGCTAACTGGAATCTCTGACCTTAGGGCATATAGATAAGTGGAGAATTTTTGGTCTGAATTTCATTTCTAGAAGTGATGACAGAGAAAGAAAAAAATTAATTAATATGGAGAGGGTTTGATTAAATTGTCAGTAGAACTGAAGAGGAGTAGTGGTGTTCAACAACAATTAGGCTTTTCAGAGATACATGCCAGTGATACATTTTCATGATTTTCTTACCATTAAAGACATCATGAAAATAAAAAATATTGCTATAAAGTTAAGTTGAACTTCATCCGTCTTTCCCGCTATCTGAAAGTATAAATATGTGGAGATAATTTTAAGATTTTCTATAGCAAGAGAAGTAACATGGGAGACGGTGTTGCAAAACATCAATCTCTTGTAAAATTTTACCTTGTCATTTCACTTATCAATAAGAATTAAGTCCTTTATAATGGGATGGTGTGTAAGAGACAAATTAGTTATGAAACTATTAATAGATTATTTCAGTTACATTTTTGTCAGTTCTGTGGCTATCAGAAAAAAAGAAGATAACTTAAATAAAAAATCTGATTAAATCTACAAAGAGTTAAAATTGTAAAAACAAAGAGAATGTTTGTGTTTACATGATGTATAAGCACATTGAAGTAGTAGATAATTATTTCTGTATAAAAAGTATAACAGAAATACCTTCTAACACTACCATATAGTGTTAGAAAGTATTACATTTAAATAGCTTGGGTTGTTATCATGTTGTTATTTCCATTTGATTAGATTTGGAAACGTTTTCAGCTGAAAAAATGAATTTTAATCCTTTGAATTATTTACTCAACAAAGATTACTGTTTACATAGAAAAATATATGAAGTTCACTTAAAGTTCCTCATATTTTTAAATTAAAAAATGAATTATATGCGTAACTCTTCTGTTGCAAATAAAACAACTGCTGTTGAATATTTAAGGTAGAATTAAATCATAATTTGATTTCTTTGGTTTTGTCTTAGCAGAGCATCAGTATGGTATATTGAATAATATTCAAAATGTTGGTTTATCATTATCCATTATGCAATCTATAAATAGAGGAGTCTAAAATATTAGATTGAAGTAGATATCTTACTTTTTTGGCATCCTTGTAGTCAATCTAATTTACTACTTCATGCAGAGGTACCTTATGAAAATATATCTCTACAGTTCTTTTTATGACCACTGAATGAAAGATAAAGGAAAAACTCCCATGCTTTATTCAGTGTGTAAGTTGAGGCTGAACAAAATAAAGAAATATCAAATAGAATAGAGAGATATTTTCATGCATATAGGTGACTTGTTATATATTCAGCGTATCATTGACTAGATGAAGTAGGCATCATACAGCTTTGACTCACTCCTTTGCCAACCTAGAACCATCCTGTTTCATCATTTTCTATCTATACTGTGGCTTCTAACCTGTATATAGATTTCTCCAGGGGTGAAATTCAGCAGGTTCTGACAGGTTCTGGAGAACTGGTAGCAGAAACTTTGAGTAGTTCGGGGAACTGGCAAATATAACCTCTGGCTGGCTCCAGAGTAGGGTGGAAATGGAGATTTTGCAATATCCTTCCCCTGCCAGGCCCACCAAGCCATACCCACAGAACTGGTTGTAAAAAAAAATTGAATTTCATCAATGGATTTTTCATGAGAATAAGATGTTTGGGAATTCCATTTTTCTAAGCACATTCTACACCCTGATATGATAACACATCTGAAGGTCTTTCTTTAATCATGCAACACAAATTGACTTATTTGGGGGATTTTTTAGCTTTCTCAATTACCCACAGTGCTTTAGAAATAACATTTCATATTCTTCTACCTTTTTAAAGGCCAGCATAAGCATTATGCATCTCTTTTTCCATATATGGTTCTAATCAATCTCAGTTGTTGCTAAATGCCAGGTCTGTGGTTCACAAAGCTCCCCTCATCCGGGACCTAATATTAGACGAGGGGGCAGACCTGGCATGAATTACTGAAACCTGGCTGGGCCCGGAGGGAGGAGTCCCCCTCACTGAAATGTGCCCAGAAGGGTTTCAGGTGCTTCATCAGCCGCGACCCCAGGAAAGGGGTGGGGGAGTGGCTATCATCTGAGGGTCATTAGTTCCTCGTAGGATCCCTGCTCCGGAGCTTGTCGGGTGTGAGTCCTTGTTGGTGAAGTTGGACCTTGAGGGCCAAGTGGGTCTGTTGCTAACGTACCTTCCTCCCAACAGCGTTGCAACAGCCCTCCCCTCGCTCCTCGAGTCAGTAGCCGAGCTGGCGGTAGAGTTCCCCAAGCTTATGGTGCTGGGGGATTTCAACCTGCCTTCGCTCGGTGGACACTCTGATGGGGCGCAGGAGTTCATGGCTTCCATGACAGCCATGGACTTGACCCAAGTAATCCAGGGTCCGACTCACTCAGCGGGGCACACGTTCGACCTCGTATTCCTCTCGGAGCAGTGGAGACGTGATCTAGATTTGAGGGGCATTAAGATCTTGCCCTTGTCAAGACTTCCGGGGAGGGACTTGGCCGTCGGCAGCGGCTTAATTGAGCCGCTCCCAGATTTCTGGTCCGTTATCTAATTAAACATCCTTTAGATATCTCAACCTTCAGGCAAGAAGATTGCAGAGAGGGGCCCAGCCGGTAAGAACTTTCCTTGAAGCTTGCAGCTTTTTTTCTGCTGCAAACGGGGGGGAGAGATACCAAAGCTGAGTCATCCTCCGGCCAGATTTCTCTGCTGTATTCACGGCACAAGGCCAAAGAACCCCCTCTTAGGACAAGCTCTGAAACTATTTTATATGAAATTAACACAAACGGAGCTCATATTTGAGAACTTTATTTGCTTTTTTTAAGGAAAAACTCAAGCTTCAGTGTTATAAAGTTTCTTTTGTGTAATTGTTTTCAAGATGGCAATTTTCCAGCTTTCGTATTTGCAATGATGGTATATTTCTAACTCCTTGGCAGCCTTCCATGATCTAATTAGCTTCACTCCTTTGAAGATTCTCTCTTATCTAATTAAAAGCCCTCAAAGACTCTTTGTTGACACAGAGACATTCCAAACAGGGTTTTTCTCTGTCTTTTTGTTTCGTTTTGCTGAACTGTTTTGGTGTAATGCAAGCCTTTTGAAATCCTCCGTAAAACTTTCTGCAAAAAGGGAGGATTTTTTCCTTTTTCTCCAAACGGCATAGTGGTTTAGCAAAATCTGATTAAGTGATTAAGGCAAAGATATAATGGCATCAAAAATGAACCCTGCGAAATTAATTCCGAGATCTACATCTCCCATACCTGGCACAAAGTCGCAGCCCCCACCCTCTATGCCCCCTAGTGGAGATGTACTAACGAAAGAATTCTTGCTGGAAATGTTCAGAGAATCAAGGGATCAGAATTTGGAAGCTCTCAGAGAGTTCAGAGATGAAATAAGGAAGGAGATAAGCAATGAGATAAAAGTCTTATATGACAAATTTGATACTAAGATTACCAAAATGAATGATGATATGATGGGAATTGTAGATGTACTCACAGAATATGTTTCTGTAATGGAAGACAACTTAGAGATTCTCAATGAAGCCAAAATTAATTTGACATCTAAAACTGAAGAGGGGAACAAAAAGTTGAAAATGCTGAAAAACAAATTATTATGATACAGTATAAGCAGATGGAACTTGCATTAAGAGTTAGGGGGCTGCGTGAAGAGAAACAGGAGGACTTAAAGCAGATGTTTTCTGAGGCCTTTGACTGTCTGGTGGGAAGACCGGGATCCAATTTTGATTGGCAGATTGACAAAATTTTTGGCGTTAATTCTTGGGCGGCAAAACAAAAGCAACTCCCTCGAGACGTGGTAATATATTTTGTTACAAGAGAATCCAGAAATACGATATTACAAGAGTCCTATAATACCAAGCTTCAAATGGCGGACAGGATTTGATGGTTTTGAAAGAGATACCACCTCAAATGCTAAGAGCCAGAAGAGATTATGCTTTTTTGGTGGAAGAGCTCAGAAAGCGTCAGATACAGTATAGATGGGATGCTCCGTTTGGTATTATAGTTACATTTGACAAGCAAAGATATAGTCTCAACTCTGTATGGAAAGCTCGAGATTTCTATCATAAGATTCTGAAGGTGGGACACCCTGAACCATCGGGATATGGAGAAAAACCACGAGCAGGACAAGAGAAACAGCAAACTACACAACTACCAGACAAAACGTATCATCTCCCCCTCCCGGAAGTGCAAGGGGTTAAGGAACAAAGACATGGAATGTTAATGGACTGAACTCTCCACAGAAGAGAAAGAAAATATTTCATTATCTCAAACAGTTTAAGAATGACATAATTTGTTTGCAAGAAACTCATATCAAATCAACTGATCAAAAATATTTGATCAACCCCAAATTTAGTCAACATTTTGCGACCTCTGCTACAGAAAAGAAAAATGGCATAGTAGTATACTTAAGAAAAGACATTAAAGCCGAGCTAATTGAAGCAGATCCCTTTGGAAGATATATCGCATTAGATTTAATCTTAGAAGGGAAAAAGACATTGCTTTTGGGAATTTATGCTCCTAATCAACAACAAGATGGATTTTATAGAAATCTCCATGCTAAATTAGTACAGTGGGACTTTAAGTCGTGTATACTATTGGGTGACTGGAATGGTGTGATTGACACCAAAAGAGATAAGAAGGCATCTCGCCCGAATACTAAATTCCAAGCTAAGTTACCCAAATCCTTTTTTGACATGATGGACGACTTCGAACTGCGAGATGTTTGGCATGAAAGGCATGCAGAAGAATATGACTTTACCTTCTTTTCCGACAGACATCAATCTTTTTCAAGGATTGATTTTATATTAATTACTAATGATTTACTTTCTAGGGTGAAGAAGACAAAGATTACGGCGAGAGTTCTTTCGGATCATAACCCAGTTTGGATGGAGCTGGGAAGGGTAGTTCAGGCAAGAAGGTCTTGGAGGCTGAATGAAAATTTATTCAGATATGAAAAGTATGTCAATGATTGTAAAAAATTGTTATCTGAATACTTTGTTTTTAACATGAAGAAGGGTACACCTATGGAATATGTATGGGATGCAAGCAAAGCGTATATGAGAGGAGTATTGATAAACATAAACAAAATACATAGGCATAAACAAGGGCAAAAACGTAAAGAATTGGAAGAGGAAATTAAAGGGAAAGAGCTGGAATTAGAATGTAGAATGTAGAATAGGTTTATTTATAGGCCGCCCTTTTCCCTGAGGGGACTCAGGGCGGCTAACAACTTATAGGGAGGGGGATACAGACAATAACATATAACATAACACATAATTAAAAAGTAAACAACATTCATCCAACATTCGGGTGGGGGCGGATCAAATCTTTACCCCCAGGCCTGGCAGGATAGCCAGTTCTTGAGGGCTGCGCGGAAGGTCTGAAGGGTGGTGAGGGTACGAATCCCCATGGGGAGATCGTTCCAGAGGGTCGGAGCTGCCACTGAAAAGGCTCTCCTCCGCGTAGTAGCCAGCCGGCACTGGCTGGCAGATGGCACTCGGAGGAGGCCTAATCTATGAGATCTAATCGGTCTCGAGGAGGTAATCGGCAGGAGGCGGTCTCCCAAGTACCCAGATCCACTACCATGGAGGGCTTTATAGGTGGTAAGAAGCACCTTGAAGCGCACACGGAGATCAACAGGTAGCCAGTGCAGCTCGCGGAGGATAGGTGTTATGTGGGTGAACCGAGGTGCACCCACAATCACTCGCGCGGCCGCATTCTGGACTAGCTGAAGTCGCTGGATGCTCTTCAAGGGCAGCCCCATGTAGAGCACGTTGCAGTATTCCAGCCTAGAGGTCACGAGGGCGCGAGTGACTGTTGTGAGTGCCTCCCGGTTCAGGTAGGGTCGCAACTGGCGCACCAGGCGAACCTGGGCGAATGCCCCCCTGGTCACAGCCGACAGGTGGTGATCAAAGGTCAGCTGTGGATCCAGGAGGACTCCACCAAGGTGGCGCAGTGGTTAAATGCAGCACTGCAGGCTACTGCTAGATCAGCAGGTCAGCGGTTCAAATCTCACCGGCTCAGGGTTGACTCAGCCTTCCATCCTTCCGAGGTGGGTAAAATGAGGACCCAGATTGTTGGGGGCAATATGCTGACTCTCTGTAAACCGCTTAGAGAGGCCTGAAAGGCCTATGAAGCGGTATATAAGTCTACTGCTATTGCTCCCAAGTTGCGAACCCTGTCTGAGGGGTGTAAAATTTGGCCCCCCAGCCTGAGTGATGGAATGCTAGCCAAATTGTTGGGAGGGAAACACAACAGTCACTCGGTCTTTTCTGGGTTGAGTACAAGCTTGTTAGCCCGCATCCAGTCTCTAACGGCCTCAAGACCCTGGTTCATCACGTCCACCGCTTCATTGAGTTGGCACGGGGCGGACAGATACAGCTGTGTATCGTCCGCATATTGATGGTATCTTATCCCGTGCCTCCGAATGATCTCGCCCAGCGGTTTCATGTAGATGTTAAATAGTACGGGGGACAGGACCGACCCCTGCGGCACCCCATATGTCAGGGGCCTCGTGGTCGATCTCTGTCCCCCGACCAACACCGACTGCGACCTGTCCGAGAGGTAGGAGGAGAACCACTGCAGAACAGTGCCTCCCACCCCCACCTCCCGCAGTCGTCGCAGAAGGATACCATGGTCGATGGTATCGAAAGCCGCCGAGAGGTCAAGAAGAACCAAGATGGAGGGATGGCCTCCATCCCTGGCTCTCCAGAGATCATCGGTCAATGCGACCAAAGCGGTTTCTGTGCTGTAACCAGGTCTGAAGCCGGACTGGAAGGGGTCCAGGTAATCGGCTTCCTCCAAGGACCGCTGAAGCTGGTAGGCCCCACCTTCTCAACAACCTTCCCAATAAAGGGGAGGTTGGAGACTGGACGATAGTTGTTAAGTACAGCTGGATCCAAAGATGGTTTCTTCAGGAGGGGTCTCACCACCGCCGTTTTAAGTGCGGCGGGGAAGTGCCCCTCCCGAAGCGAGGCGGTAATAACCGCTTGGATCCAGCTCCGTGTCACCTCCCTGCTGTTAGCAACCAGCCAGGAGGGACACGGGTCCAGTACACAGGTGGAGGCACTCACAGCCCTCATGGCCTTGTCCACGTCCCCGGGGGTAACGTCCTGAAACTCAACCCAGCGATGGTCTACCAAGTCGTCCACTCGTGCCTCAGCTGGATCTGCAAGGGTGGAGTCCAGATCCGACCGAAACCGAGCAACTTTGTCCGCCAAGAACTGGGCATAGTCTTCAGCCCTACCCTGCAAGGGGTCCCCCGTATCCCTCTTATTTAAGAGGGAACGGGTTATCCTAAACAGGGCGGCTGGACGGGACTCGGCGGACGCAACCAAGGAGGCAATGTATGCTCTTTTTGTTGCCCTAAGTGCCCTGATGTATTCCTTGGTGCAGGTTGTTAAAAGTGCTCGGTTCGATTCGGATCTATCGGACCTCCACAGGTGCTCTAGGCGTCTCCTTCGGCGTTTCCTCTCCCGGAGCTCCTCGGTGAACCAAGGAGGCCTCCGGGATCCACCACCTCGGAGTGGCCGTAGTGGCGCAATCCGGTCAAGGGACTCCAATGCTGCCGAGTGCCAGGCAGCAACCAGAGTCTCTACCGGATTGTGGGCGAGAGTGTCAGGAATAACCCCAAGCTCCGTCTGGAACCTCAAGGGGTCCATAAGTCGCCTGGGGTGGAACCACTTGGTCGGTTCCTCCTCCCTACAGTGGGGGTTTGGTCTCCGGAAGTCAAGCCTCAGTAGGCAGTGGTCTGACCACGACAGGGGTATGATCTCATTACCCCTCAGACCAAGATCACAGCTCCACTGCTCCGAGAGAAATACGAGGTCGAGCGTGTGACCCGCTGAGTGGGTTGGGCCCCGAATTACCTGGGTCAAGCCCATGGCTGTCATGGAAGCCATGAACTCCCGCGCCCCATCAGAGTGTTCACCGAGCGAGGGCAAGTTGAAGTCCCCCAGGACCATAAGCCTGGGGAACTCAACTGCCAGCTCGGCTACCGACTCGAAGAGCGAGGGGAGGGCTGCTTTAACGCAGTTGGGAGGCAGGTACGTTAACAGCAGGCCCACTTGACCCTTGAGGTCCAACTTCAGCAGCAGGGACTCACACCCGACAAGCTCCGGAGCAGGGATCCTACGAGGAACTAAAGACTCCCGAATAACAATAGCCACACCCCCACCCCTTCCCTGAGCTCTCGGCTGATGAAGCACCTGAAATCCTTCTGGGCACATCTCTACGAGGGGGACTCCTCCCTCTGGGCCCAGCCAGGTTTCAGTAATACACGCCAGGTCTGCCCCCTCGTCTAAAATTAAGTCCCGGACGAGGGGAGCTTTGTGGACAACAGACCTGGCGTTTAGCGACAACAGCCGGAGACCAGGGTCCTTGTTACTCGCGCCATCTGGTCTCGGAGTGGGACTCATAGGGCCGGAAGGAGGGATCTCTATTACGTAGCGATCCCTCCTTCCCCGGTAATGGCCAGCCCTAAAGTCCCCGCCATATCTGCCCCTCCCCGTTATGACCGTAATGCTCCGACCCACTCCCGTGTCTGTGGTCCCCCCAACCACACCTATAGCTCCCGCATTCCATGCCAGGCCCTCCGAATCAGACACACTCATTCGTTCGCTCAATCAATCCCCACGTGATAGTTAAAACACAGAATACAGCAAATATAGGGCAATAAAAGTGGGCACATTCACACAGTCATACACATCTACCAGACATATCCCAAACACAGGAAGAAAAAAGACAAGAGAAGAAAAAGAGTAGAAAAATTTGCGCTAAAATTAAAATTAAGGTGCGAAGCCTGCCAAGGCTTGATAGGTCTTAATGTTCACGATGGCTGAGGTCCAGCTATAACCTGGGCGGGGTGTTCGGGGGGGTAAGTTGGGTCCTCCTCTTAACGGCCAAAAAGGTCCAAGATAATTGGGAGCAAACAGGTGACTTTTTCTATAAGTTGTATTCCAGATAGAGCCCCCAAGACAATGATGGAAAGTAATAGTCAGAAACAGCTGTACCAGCAAGCCGAAAGGTCCAAAGTCCACAGTTAGAGGCGGCCAGATGATCGGGTGCCTCAATAGGGGAATACCAGGTGACCAACAAAAGGGCACCAGGGGAGAGTCAGATGGTAAAGATGACCAAATAAAGGGAGTAATCTCCATAGTCGTTAGGATGGTATAAAAGAGAGGTAGGTGCCTGGGGGGGGGGGCGTAATAGCGGCACCAAAGCCTGCTAAACAGTCCCCTCTGTTGGTATCCAAGGCTGCTACCCTCTCTCTGACATGACAGTTCCCACTTTAACTCCCAGTTCAATTCAGACCTTAAAAGGTAAGCTTGTAGAAAGTCCAGGGGCTCCTTCAGGCTCCTCTCCGTCATAGATAACAAAACCGAGAGCTTGGAAGAGGCCAGGGAAAGGCTGAGATGTATCCTAATCGTCGCCAGCTGGTAAGGCGATGGGGGGGGGGCCTCTGGGAGGAACGCCGCAGCAGCGGCGGCGGGCAAAACGAACGCAGCCAGCCACCCAGGCTTCTCAGTGCCATCCGATTTCAGCCACCCCCTCTCTAGCACCACTGTCCACCAAAAATCCAATTAACACTGAACCCAGGTGATACAAAAACTAAGGAAGCAATTTCCATATTAAAATCTCAATTTGATATGCTGATTTCTGACCAGGTAGCCACCAGTTTATTATATGCTAAACATAATACTTTCTGCAATGCAAATAAACCCGGCAGGTGGTTGGCTTATCAGATCAGGAAAAAAAGGAAAACTCGAAATGTATCCAAATTGTGTTACAGAGGGAAGGAGGTGTTTCAACAGGAAGAGATACAAAAGGCATTTCGAGAATTTTTCACAGAGTTGTACAAAGGGGATAAAATTAGGGATTTAGACATAAATAAATACTTAGATAAAGAGAAAATCCCCCTAGTTAGTGAAGAACACAGGCATAGGTTGAACCAACCAATAACCTCTGGGAAATCCTGCAGGTAATCAAACAACTAAAGCTAGGGAAAGCACCAGGTACAGATGGCTTAACGGCTGTTTATTATAAAAACTTACAGTTAGAAATGGTAGAACCTCTTAGAGAATTATTTAATAAAATTCAATCGGAAGGTAAAGTGCCCCCTTCATGGAAGACAGCGTTCATATCGTTGATACCCAAAGAAGATCAAGATCTTACTCAGCCGAAAAATTATAGAACTATTTCATTACTTAATGTAGATTACAAAATTTTTACTAAAATATTAGCAAATAGGTTAATGGTGGTTATCCAACAACTGATACACACCAACCAAACAGGTTTTATACAGGGCAGACAGATGAAGAGCAATGTTAGGTTAATTATTAATGCTTTAGAATACTTGGGAAAGAACAATCAAATCCCTGCCGCATTCATATTTTTGGATGCTGAGAAAGCCTTTGATCGAGTTAATTGGCAATTCTTGTTGAAGATATTGCAAAAAATGCAGATAGGAGATGGCTTTTTACGGTCAATTGGTGCAATATATCAGCAGCAAAAAGCCCAAATCATAGTCAATGGAAGTTTAACAGACTCCTTTCAAATAGAAAAAGGTACAAGACAGGGCTGTCCTTTGTCCCCACTATTGTTTATTATAACTTTGGAAGTATTGTTGAATAAGATACGGGGCTTGGATGCTCTAAAAGGGATCAAGATCAGACAGCAAGAATACAGAGTCCGCGCTTTTGCGGATGACTTGGTTATAATTTTGAAACAACCGCAGGAATCCAGTAAGGTCTTAATGAATACGATTAATCAATATGGTCAAGTCTCTGGATTTAAAATTAATTTAGGAAAAACCAAAATATTAGCTATAAATATGAATACCAAACAGAAGGAAGAACTGGGAGCAATGTTAGGATGTGAGGTAGTTAAAAAAGTTAAATATCTTGGAGTTAATATTTTAACTTCAAATGGGAAATTATATAAGCATAATTATGAACCACTTTGGCATAGTATACAGACGGAGATGAAAAGGTGGGAGAAACTGCATTTATCTTTGCTGGGTAGGATAGCGGCAGTGAAAATGAATATTTTACCAAAATTTTTATTTCTTTTTCAAATGTTACCAATACTCAAAAGAGATGTGAATCTTTTAGAATGGCAGAAGGGTATCAACAAATTTGTATGGGCAGGAAAGAAGCCGAGGGTAAAGATGAAAATAATGCAAGATGTACGTGAAAGAGGAGGATTGAAATACCTAACTTAAAATTATATTATGATGCAGTGGCCTTATCTGCAATTAGTGATTGGATCCATTTAACCAATGACAGAATATTGAATATTGAGGGACATGATTTGGTATATGGTTGGCATGCCTACTTGTTATTTAACAAAAAAACTGGATAAGAATTTTAAAAATCATATTTTAAGAAATGCTTTATTGCGGGTCTGGAAAAAATATCAACATAAACTAAGTGACAAATTGCCTATGTGGGCAATTCCTAGACACGCAATTGAAAATATGAATATAGAACAAAAACACGATAGAACCACATATAGACAACTCCTTATCACTGAAAGAGGGGTGTTGCAATTAAAATCTTTAGAGGTACTTAAAAAAGAGAAGGTAGTTCAAACGTGGTTTCAGTATGGCCAATTACAGGCTAGGTGGAAAATAGATTAAAAAACTGGCTTTGTAAAAGCTGAGGATAATTTGTTTAAACAAATAAGAGATCAAAGCTTAATGCACATAAAGAGGATATATAATGTATTAATACAGATGGATTCAGAAACGGAATTGATTAAAGACTGTATGATAAAATGGGCTCAGAATATTGAGGAACCAATAATGCTGGACACATGGGAAAGAATTTGGGTAAGAAATGTAAAATTTACACAAGCACAAAATTTGAGAGAAAATTTTTACAAGATGTTTTATAGATGGCATTTAGATCCCAAAAAGCTTGCCTCTATGTATCCGAATGTTCAGCCTAAATGCTGGAGATGTGGTTCTCTTGATGCTACATATTTTCATATATGGTGGACATGTCGTAATGTTAAGGCATTTTGGATAAAAATATGGTGGATCTTGCAAAATATCTTCAAAAGAAGGATAAAATTCACCCCTCAGCTGTTTTTACTAGGTATATGTACTGACTTTACAGCAGCAGAGATTAATTTGGTTCTGTACTTAATAACGGCAGCAAGACTCTTGGTGGCGCAATACTGGAAGAAGAAAGACTTGCCTACAATTCAAGAATGGACTCTGAAAGTTATAAACTTAGCCAAAATGGCAAAATTTTCAGCATATCTCAAAGAACATTCAAACGAGAGATATAAACGAGACTGGAAAAAATGGATTGATTATACACAAAGTAAATATGGGACTAAGAAACTCCAGATAGCTTATGCTTAACATCAGTAATAACTTAAATTGTTTAAAATTTGGGTAACAGTAAGAAGCTGAGCTCAATGTAGAGACATTTTAGACTGTGATTGTTAAAAAGTTATACCGTGTATGGGCTCTGGGAAGTCGGGGGGAGGGAAGGGAGGTGGGGTTCTGGGGGGAGGGGGGAGGGGGAAATATAATATGTGTTAAATTCTAAAGTACATGATTGCACTTGTATACTGTGGCTTTTTAATGTTAGTGTTAAAATAGAACAAGCTGAATATATTGGAAGGTAATAGAAGTAAACCGAAGGGAGGAGTCGAGCGAAAGAAGAAGGAGGGTGGAGAGGGTGAGAGAGAGGAGGAGGAGAAGGAAGGGAGGGAATGGATGAAGAGAGGGAGTGATAGAGGGGGAGGGGAAGTAGGTAGTAGAGGGGTATGTAAGAAGGAAGAATGAAAGTTGGAGGGGGTTGAAAGAGGGTGTATGGTGGGCCAAAGTGGTATATTGGGTTTGTATTGTAGGGGGCATTTTCTATATAAGTGAAGGCTGTGTTTATTACTCAATGTTACCAGCTCCGGTTATGCACAGTAAACATGTGATTGTATAGAATGAAATGGAAATAAAAAATATTATGTGACGAGAAAAAAAAGAAAGAAAAGAAAACATAATAAAAAGATCTTGCCCTTGTCATGGTCTGATCACTTCCTACTGAGGCTTGACTTTCGGAGACCAATCCCCCACTGTAGGAAGGAGGAACCAATTAGGTGGTTCCGCCCCAGGCGCCTGATGGACCCTATGGGATTTCAGACGGCGCTTGGAGAAATACCTGACACTCTCATCCACAATCCGGTAGAGTCCTTAGTCGCTACCTGGAATACAGCGGCGGCGGGGTCCCTTAACCGGATTGCGCCTTTACGGCCCCTCCGAGGTAGTGGATCCAGGAGAGCTCCTTGGTTCACCAAGGAACTCTGGGAGATGAAGTGCCAAAAGAGATGCCTAGAGCGCCGCTGGAGGGCCAGTAATTCCGAGTCACACCGAGCAGTGATGAGAGCCTTTATCAGGACCTATCTCGTGGCAATACGGGCGGCGAAATGTGCACATTTTGCCACTCTTATTGCGTCTGCTGAATCGCGCCCAGCCGCCTTGTTTAGAATAGCCCGCTCCCTCTTGAAAGGGAGGGATGCGGACGACCCTTTACAAGGTAGAGCTGAGGAATTTGTCCAGTTTCTAACGGATAAAGTCACTCGGATTCGGACAGATCTGGACTCCAATTGCATGGTACCAGCCGAGGTACCGGGGGAAGGTCTTGAGCGAATTTTATGGAGTGAGTTTCAACTTGTCGCTCCTGAGGAAGTGGACAAGGCCATGGGAGCGGTGAGTGCCTCCACCTGTATACTGGACCCGTGTCCCTCCTGGCTGGTCTCGACCAGCAGGGAGGTGACACGTGGCTGGATCCAGACGATAGTTAACACCTCTCTCCGGCAGGGGTCCTTCCCGCACCTCCTAAAGGATGCGGTGCTAAGACCCCTCCTGAAGAAACCTTCTCTGGATCTGGCCATTTTGAGCAACTATCATCCAGTCTCCAACCTCCCCTTTGTTGGAAGGTTGTTGAGAAAGTGGTGACCTTTCAACTCCGACGGTCCTTGGATGAAACCGATTATCTGGATTCCTTTCAGTCCAGTTTCAGGCCTGGTTACAGCATGGAAACTGCTTTGGTCGCGCTGATCGATGATCTCTGGCGAGCCAGGGATAGGGGTCATTCCTCTAACCTTGTGCTTCTTGACCTCTCAGCAGCCTTCAATACCATCGACCATAGTATCCTTCTGCGACGGTTGCGGGAGGGGGGAGTGGGAGGCACCATTCTTCGGTGGTTCTCCTCCTACCTCTCGGACAGGTCGCAGTCGGTGTTGGTCGGAAGGCAGAGGTCGACCCCTAGGCCCCTCAATTATGGGGTGCCGCAGGGTTCGGTCCTGTCCCCCCTCCTATTTAACATCTACATGAAGCCGCTGGGTGAGATCAGCGCCGGCACGGATTAAATATCATCAATATGCGGACGATACACAGCTGTATCTGTCCGCCCTGTGCCACTCAGTGAAGTGGTAGAAGTGATGTGCCAGTGCTGGAGGCTGTTAGGGTCTGGATGGGAACGAACAAGCTTGCGATCAATCCCGACAAGACGAGTGGCTGTTGATGCTCCCTCCCAAAGACGGTCCCAGCTATTCCATCTCTCAGCCTGGGGGTGTGAAATTATATGCCCTCAGAGAGGGTTTGCAATTTGGGATTCCTCCTGGATCCGCAGCTGACTCTAGAACCTCATTTGTCGGCTGTGACCGGGGGGCTTGCCCAGGTTCGCCTGGTGCACCAATTGCGACCCTACCTGGACCGGGAGGTCCTTCGGCTAGTCACCTCAAGACGGGACTACTATAACGCGCTCTACATGAGGCTGCCCTTGAAGAGTGTTCGAAGATTTTCAGCTTGTCCAGATGCAGCCGCGCGAGCGATTTGGGGGTGCACCTCGGTACACCCAGTCACACCTATCCTCCGTGAGCTGCACTGGCTGCCCATTGGTCTCCAGAGACGCTTCAAGGTTGCTAGTCGTTACTTTTAAAGCCCTACATGGTATCGGACCTGGTTACCTTGAGAGACCGCCTCCTGCCAATTACCTTTCAAAGACTTATTAGATCTCACAGACTAGGCCTCTCCGAATTCCATCTGCCAGCCAATGTCGGCTGGCAACTTCCAGGGGAGGGCCTTCTCTGTGGCTGCTCGGGCCCTCTGAACGATCTCCCCGTTGAGATTCCGGACCTTACACCCTCCGCCTTCCACTAACGCAACTAAGACCTGGCTGTTCCAGCAGGCCTGGGCTGAATATTTCAGCCCCATCCGAGTTACGACTGTTGCTCTATTTTAAATTATTTGTCTTTTTTATTTTTTATTTTGTACCTCCCTCCCTTCCAGATGTTAGCCGCCCTGAGTCTCTCGGGAATAGGGCGGCATACAAATTAAATAAAACCTCAAACCTCAAAATTTGTGAATCATGAGAAATTAAATAGATGTATGACTAGTTTGCTACTTTATTAAGCCTCATTTTTTAGTATTGAATGTTCAATCTCTTTCAATTGTTGGATACCTGTCATTCTTCAAATCTGCTTGCACAATTTGTCTAGACCTTTTACCGATTCTTTTTTGTTGCCTGTCATGTTTCTATAGATATTCATCAAGCCTTCCAACTTGGTAACGAGCAAACTGCTGATTTAAACTTCATCTTCTAGTACTACAGCTTTTTTAAAAGATGAGAGTATCTTTATAGGAATCTTGGATGTTTATATGCCAATTCAAGATTGGAACCTCCTTCTGAGTTCACCGATATTTTGGAAGAATTTTCTTGTTTGTCATGTCTATTTCCTCTCCAGTTATCTTAGAGATGCCACTGTAATACTATTCTTTTCTCTGCTAACAGCTCTCTCAAAGTCGTTTTTAAGTTGCTCCTGACTTTGTCTTCCTTGGCTTGGGCTTGTCTTTCTACTTGGCAATTTTCCAATATTTATTCTGACATCCAGTTTCCATTTTTCTGTTTCATCATCTTTGGCAGTCTGTTTTCATATTCAACCTTTGCAACTTTAATTTCATTCCCATTCCCGTGGTTCCTGATCAATGAGATTCACAGTTTCAAAGCAATTGTTAATGTTCTCTTTGAATATGGTAGTCATGTGAACAAGATCATATTGTGGAAATTGATTCCTTTTAATTTATCCATATCATAAAACCATTAGTACTCAAAATATTTACAGCCCTTGTTTGGTAGCATATTGAATGCCGTAAATGTAAGAACTCATCACTATATTGTCAATAACTTTCTCTAGCCATTAGTTTTTCTGGTGAAAATCCAGGAGTGGTTTACCATTGCCTTCTTCCACATGATGCTCCTTCTCCATCATCTTTCTATATTGCTGCTGTCCAATGTTGTTGCCTGAACTAACAGAACAGAATAACAGAGTTGGAAGGGACCTTGGTGATCTTCTAGTTTCAGGCAGGAAACCCTATACTATTTTGGACAAATGGTTGTCCAATCTCTCCGTAAAAACTTCCAGTGTTGGAGCATTCACAACTTCTGGGGGCAAGATGTTCCACTGATTAATTGTTCTAACTGTCAGGAATTTTTTTCCTTAATTCTAGGTTGGTTTTCTCTTTGATTAGTTTCCATTGCTTCTTGTCCTGTTGTCAGGTGCTTTGGAGAATAGCTTGATGCCCTCTTCTTTGTGGCAACCCCTGAGATATTGGAACACTGCTATCATGTCACCCTTAGTCCTTCTTTTCATTAAACTAGACATACCCAATTCCAGCAACAGTTCTTTATACAGTGGGGCAAAAAAGTATTTAGTCAGCCACCAATTGTGCAAGTTCTCCCACTTAAAAAGATGAGAGAGGCCTGTAATTGACATCATAGGTAGACCTCAACTATGAGAGACAAAATGAAAAAACAAATCTAGACAATCACATTGTCTGATTTGGAAAGAATTTTTTTGCAAATTATGGTGGAAAATAAGTATTTGGTCAATATCAAAAGTTCATCTCAATACTTTGTTATATATCCTTTGTTGGCAATGACAGAGGTCAACATTTTCTGTAAGTCTTCACAAGGTTGGCACACACTGTTGCTGGTATGTTGGCCCATTTCTCCAAGCAGATCTCCTCTAGAGCAGTGATGTTTTGGGGCTGTTGCTGGGCAACACAGACTTTCAACTCCCTCCAAAGGTTTTCTATAGGGTTGAGATCTGGAGACTGGCTAGGCCACTCCAGGACCTTGAAATGCTTCTTATGAAGCCACTCCTTTGTTGGCCGGGAGGTGTGTTGGGATCATTGTCATGCTGAAAGACCCAGCCAAGTTTCATCTTCAATGCCCTTGCTGATGGAAGGAGGTTTGCACTCAAAATCTCACGATACATGGCCCAATTCATTCTTTCCTGTACACAGATCAGTCGTCCTGATCCCTTTGCAGAAAAATAACCCTAAAGCATGATGTTGTCACCCCCGTGCTTCACAGTAGGTATGGTGTTCTTTGGATGCAACTCAGCATTCTCTTTCCTCCAAACACGATGAGTTGTGTTTCTACTAAACAGTTCTACTTTGGTTTCATCTGACCATATGACATTCTCCCAATCCTCTTCTGGATCATCCAAATGCTCTCTAGCAAACTTCAGATAGGCCCAGACATGTACTGGCTTAAGCAGGGGGACATGTCTGGCACTGCAGGATCTGAGTCCCTGGTGGCATAGTGTGTTACTAATGGTAGCCTTTGTTACGTTGGTCCCAGCTCTCTGCAGGTCATTCACTAGGTCACCCCATGTGGTTCTGGGATTTTTGCTCACCGTTCTTGTGATCATTTTGACCCCATGGGATGAGATCTTGCGTGGTGCCCCAGATCAAGTGAGATAATCAGTGGTCTTGTATGTCTTCCATTTTCTAATTATTGCTCTCACAGTTGATTTCTTCACACCAAGCTGCTTGCCTATTGCAGATTCAGTCTTCCCAGCCTGGTGCAGGTCTACAATTTTGTTTCTGGTGTCCTTCAACAGGTCTTTGGTCTTCACCATAGTGGAGTGATGAGAGAAATGTCCTTCTGGGTTCGACTCCAAGTGGGGAAAAAGACACTGGAGGCATGGAGGCTGCTTGGAAAGATGCTTTATTGTTGGACAGGGCCACATAGCTTGAGCCCTGAACAGAAAAGGTGATCACATGCTTCAATGTTGGTGGAGAAGAAAAGAAGGGCCGAGGGAGGGGCTTGCTAGGCTTTTTATAACCTGTTCAGCCCCACCTCTCTTTTTCCTGTTCCTGTGTAAGAAATGTATTCTGATTGGTTGTCAGACTCCCATGGGGCCATGCAGGGGCATCTCTCTGGTCTGTGTTTTGAATCCAGGTTTGGTTGAGTTCTTAGATGCCATATGGTCAGTTGAGTAAAGGGCCAATATTATCATGC
Source organism: Thamnophis elegans (assembly GCF_009769535.1). Classification (NCBI taxonomy): domain Eukaryota; kingdom Metazoa; phylum Chordata; class Lepidosauria; order Squamata; family Natricidae; genus Thamnophis; species Thamnophis elegans. The sequence continues at coordinate 39,133,017 of NC_045549.1, read as the reverse complement.
TTTTAATCCCATCCCCCCTGCAGCTGCAGTGGAGAAGCCTTTATTATGTAAAGTGCGCTAGCTTGGCCTTCTTAATGGCCCATTAACAGTGTGGATGGGCAGGAAGTTACAGGCAACTATTCTGTCTTTTAAAACATGTTTCTTTCTTTTCGTATCCAGAGAAATATTCTGCCTTTTCAATATTTCCTAGGATATTTCATTTTTCTGGGAGAGAGCTGGATGATAATTTCCCACAGGAGTTTGGAGTGTGACTGTTTGAGGTTGTGGACAGGTGTCTTTTATACTGCTAACAAATTCAAACAGGTGCCATTAATACAGGTAATGACTGGAGGACAGAGGAACCTCTTAAAGAAGAAGTTACAGGTCTGTGAGAGCCAGAAATCTTGCTTGTTTGTAGGTGACCAAATATTTATTTTCCACCATAATTTGCAAAAAAAATTCTTTCCAAATCAGACAATGTGATTGTCTGGATTAGTTTTCTCATTTTGTTTCTCATAGTTGAGGGCTACCTATGATGTCAATTACAGGACTCTCTCATCTTTTTAAGTGGGAGAACTTGCACAATTGGTGGCTGACTAAATACTTTTTTGCCCCGCTTTTTAGCCTGCTTGCTTTAGATGGCAACTAAATGACTTGCATGCCTTGAGTGATCCTGTTTGGAATATTGGTACAAACCTCTGGGGTTCTTCATTCATTCCTGCCACAATGATTCCAGCACAGCAGGATGTAGGCTGGACATTTGTCATTAGCAAATAATAAAACAGATGTACTTTAGCCATAATTTAGATTTCAATAGAAATGGCACATGCTGTTCTAGGGGGGAGATTGACCCCGTTTAGAGTACTGTCAGTTAATTTCATGTAAGTTCAGAAGAAGTTAGATTTTTTTTCCAGATGTAAGTGTATGTACAGGCTAATTCAAGGAGAAGTCTCCCTTGACATATATGTTCCAAATTGTTTAAGGCTTTATGGGTCTATCAGCACCTTGAATTTGTCTCAAGAGACTTTCAGTGACAATAACATATGTTCCCCTATATGGTAGCTAGTTCTCAACTTATGATCATAACTGAACTGGCCAATTACTGTATATTGTAAGTCATGATAGTAATAAAATGGGTCATCATGTAACTGGATTCAATTTTAGACCTTTTATGCACTGAGTGTTAAGGGAATGTGCTAGTCATAAAGTGAACATTGTGATCATTAAGCTAACCGATCATTTGCTATGGAGTTTATTTTTTCTGAAAATGAGTATTTTTCAGAAACACTGGTTTCTGGGGGAAATGTAAATCTTGATCCTGTGACCATAGAGCATTGCAAACAGTGTACATGTGGGCCAGTTGATGAGCATCTAAAGAATGATCATGTGACTGTAGGAAAGGGTGGACACCATAAGTTTAGAAGCTGGTCATGAGTAACTATTTTTGGAATGGTGGTATCGTCATAAAATAGAATGTGTCATAACATAGAATCTGCATTTACTCATCTGAAGGGATAGCTTGTCTTTTTTCATTGGTGTTTCCCCTTGTTTTCGCCTCTTTAATAGGTGGTTAGCATTCAATGCCAATTGAATGTTTACAATAATCTCCTCCTAATTTTTTTTTAATTCAACGTCTATATTTAGTCATCTATACTTTTCATACATGGACAATAATAATAAGCAACCAATGTTCACTATTACATTTGTGCCATATTAATGTCTTCAAATCGGAAAGAAAGAAGGAAAATTGGTTTTTTTTCTCATTATTTTTAGGAAACCTACTGTATAGTACAATACAAATACAAACACCACCATATTTTCTTTTCTTTTTTTTTTTTTTTGTAGAAACTCCATAAGTATGTGCCTGTAGATTTTAAGCTATTTCTAACTTTCTTCATTAATGGAGTTGTTCTGGCATCACTTTGTTGAATAAAGTGTGACAAATTTGGCAGAAAGGGTATAAATGTTGCTAGAGGGGATGCATTACCCTGTAATTAGGGAATATTATCTGTGCTTGAATATGACTACATACACACAAGCTCACACACTTTCCCCTGCAGGCAAGCTTATTTTTTTCATGTTTAGATTACGTCAAATCTAGAGGAACATTCTTCTTCTTAATTTGGCAAGATATGCTTTGCAAAAGACACATGCCTTCTTTGCCCAGGGGAAAAATGTAAATTCATTGATGAAGGAAACATATCTTAGCCCTGCCAGTTCTTCATTTACATTTCATATTTTGGAGTGCTGAAAATATTGGTGTAAAGAAATTCTGGTTGGCTGCAAGTGTCTGGTACTGGGTGTTGACAGATGGTAGAAATGCAATGCAAATGTCTGATGAACAGGCTGCCAACATTTTGACCAAACTATTTCTGTGATTTTATGCAGGTGCCTGATCAACAAATATCCGAGACAATAACTTACTTTCATGGTATGAAAGATTTAGCTGTTAATTGAATATATAAAGGCCAAGACTATTTCAAATGGTCCTTTTAATGTGCACCAATCTCAGTTCATTATGGTAACTTCATAGCCATCCAGATGAATATATCATCTTTTATTATGCATATGCTTGGTACATCACAGTAAGTTTATGGGCATCCTGACAATTATATCATTTTCAATCATCAGCCCATATTTTATCTTTTTTTTAAAAAGGACAATAGTAACTATTTAGAGAAGCATAATTAAAGTAGAAGTGCCCATTTTTGATTATGTAGCTATTTTATCATCTTTCATTTTCCGGCAGAGATGGTGGGAGGCAGTGACATGCGGTGAGGTTTATGGCTGGTGAGGCAAGTGGGCAAAAGCTGCCCTATGTTGGACACTGCAGCAGGGCATTTGGACGCCCCGGTGCTGTGTCCGCCATAGGGGCAGGATGCCTCTATGCCGGACACCGCGGCAGGTTGTTTGGACGCCCTGGCGCTGTGTCCACCATAGGGACACCTCTATGCCAGACACAGCAGCAGGGCTTTGGTGGGGCTTTCCGAAGGGCTCTGTCACTGCCCCTTCATTTAATAATCAAGAAAGAAACCACTCAACTCCATATTTCAGAACTAAGTGTACTTTTACTGATTATAAACGATGAGAAGCGAAGCGAAGCGAAGCAAGGCTGAATCTGAATAAAAACCCGCGAAAGCAATAGATATCATTACATGATTCATCCCCCTCCCCTTGGTACCCCAGTCCATAGTCCAATCATAGGTCACCCAACTGTCAGGTGGGAGACATCTTCAAAAACCATCATCAGGTTGGAATGCTGGACAGTTGGCCTCAGCGAGAAACTCCCCTCCTTCCACATGCACAAAGAGATGGTGAGAACAACCCCCAATTAACAGTCCTCCTGCACAGAATGATTCCCTCCCCAAATACCATGCCCGCCCTTCCCATTTCAATGGCAGCCGAAAGCAAGCAGCAAAGCAGAGGCTGACATCCAGCCGTTCACCAGAAAGGACGCTCACGCCTGCAGAAATGAAAGAACACAGACAAACAAACGAACAACATGACATAGTAGAGAAAAGGGAAGGGGAAATAAGAAAAATATCAAGTGAGGTCAGGGTTTGTCTGGGTAGGCAGAGTAGAACTTGCGAAGAAGTCGAGGAGCCCGCACATGGGACTTATCGACCCATTCAGCATGAGAAGGAGGGAAATGCTTCCAAGCCACAAGATACTGAATATGGTTCCTTTGTTTTTGAGAGTCCAAAATTTCTTTGATCTCAAAATGTTGCTCACCCTCAATCAGGAGGGGGCAGGTGGAGCCGTCAAAGGAGCCCTCAATGGAGAAGTCCGTTCCGGCTTCAGAAGATTAACGTGAAATATAGGATAGACATGGTTGAGATATTTAGGCAACAGGAGGCTGACGGAGACAGGGTTGATAACCTTGATAATCAGAAACGGGCCAATGTACTTGGGACCCAACCTCTTAGACTTTTGAGAGGTCTGAAGAAACTTGGTGGATAAATATACACGATCACCAACCTTATATTCCTTTGGCTTCGCCCTCTTCTTATCCGCCTGTTTCTTGTGTGCTCAATGTGCAGCATCCAGCGCACAATAAGCCAGAGGCCACATCTCCTGGAGGCGGTCACAGGGACAATACTTGTGATTTCTCGCGAGGAATCTCGGGGATAGGCACAAAATCATGTCCGTAGACCACCCTGAAGGGTGTAAATCCCGTGCTGCTGTGCACTGAGTTGTTATATGCCACCTCAGCATGAGGCAACAATTCCACCCAATTATCTTGCTGGTAGTTGACGAAACAGTAGAGATATTGTTCCAGCACAGAATTGGTCCTCTCACAAGCACCGTTAGTCTGAGGGTGGTGGGTGGAGCTTAAGCCCTGGGCAGAGCCAATTAATTTTAGAAACTCCTTTAAAAACAAAGAGATGAACTGGACCCCACTATCCGAGATGATGCGGTCTGGTACCCCATGCAGACGACAGATATGTGTGATGAACAACTTAGCCAGGGATTTCACGGATGGGATCTTGGAACAAGGAATAAAGTGAACTTGCTTAGAGAACAAGTCAGTGACAACCCAAATCACTGTGTTTCCTTGACTTTCTGGCAATTCAACAATGAAATCCATCGAGATCTCCTTCCACGGTGCCTCCGGGTGGGCTACTGCCTGGAGTAACCCCTGAGATTTTCCTGGTGGGCGTTTCGCTGCAGCACAAGTGGGGCAACTAGCCACATAAGATTCAATGTCCTTTTTCAATGAGGGCCACCAAAACTGCCTCTTGACGAGGTGCAGGGTTTTCACAAAACCAAAGTGTCCGGCCATGTGAACCATGGCCCTAATAGATGCGGGAACGTACAATTTAGCACCAACCCAAGCAAGGCCATCTTTCATGGTGCATTCATTCGTATGTTGGAGGAACCACTCATCATGTACAAGAGCTCCTTTGAGCTTTGTAATGAGGTCTTGTGTGACTTCCAACTTAGAAGCGGCCTGGCTACTGGTGACAACAGGGACGGCCAGACTTCTTGTAGGTATGACAGGCTGGACAACACTCAGTTTCGAACTATTATACTGTGGAAGTCTGGACAAAGCATCAGCCATAAAATTCTTCCCTCCCGGGATATATTTCAAAGTGAAATTGAATCTATTGAAATACTGTGCCCATCACATTTTTTGGGGGGACCCTGGGGGTTTTTAATGCCTCCAAGTTTTTGTGGTCAGTCCATACTTCAAAAGGGTGTTTTGCGCCCTCTAGAAAATGATGCCAGGTCATCAAAGCCCATCGAACAGCAAAAGCTTTCTTTTCCCAAATAGCCCAATGTCTCTCAGTTTCTGTTAGCTTACGAGAGGTGTAAGCGCAGGGTTGCAATTTCCCTTGTGCATTCACTTGAAGTAGTACCGCCCCCACTGCAACATCACTAGCATCAGCTTGGACCACAAAAGGTGTGTCCATGTCTGGGTGTTTGAGGACTGGCCCAGCTGCAAACAGACATTTTAATTTCTCGAACGCAGCCTGACATTTCATAGTCCAGTTCAAGGACTTAGGAGGTCTGGGTTTCGCCCCTCCCTTCGACTTCAGGAGGTTTGTAATTGGTAGAGCGATCTTGGCAAAAGAAGGAATAAATTGACAATAGAAGTTGGCAAAACCTAAGAAGCTTTGCAACTGTTTGCATGTGCGTGGAGCTTCCCATTTGGTGACTGCTTTGACTTTCGCTGGGTCCATTTCTATCCCCTTGTGGGAAATGCGATAACCCAGGTAATCTACCTTCTCCTGATGAAATTCGCACTTGGACAATTTAGCATGCAGTTCTGCTGCACGAAGCTTTTTGAGTACTGTGCGAACCAGCTTCATGTGTTCGTCACGTGTTTCCGTGTAAATAAGGATATCATCTAGATAGACCATCATGCCCTTGTAAAGGTGGTCATGTAAAACCTCATTAATTAATTGCATGAAAACAGCTGGCATCCCCTGCAGTCCAAATGGCATAACTCGAAATTGGAAACAGCCAAGAGGGCAATTGAATTCAGTCTTCCACTTGTCTCCTTCCTTAATTCTGACCCGATTGTATGCTTCCCGCAGGTCTAACTTAGTGAAGATCTTCCCCTTCCCCATGTCCTTCATCAGTGGTAAAGGGTAGATATTTTGGGCACAAATTCCGTCAAGGTTTTTAAAATTGACACATAGACGAAAGGAGCCATCTTTCTTTTCCCTGAATAAGACTGGAGCTGCCACCCGGGGCCTAGCAGGCTCAATGAACCCCCTTTCCAAATTTTTGTCAATGAATTTCCTTAATTCGTCCATTTCTCTAGGGGTCATTGAATAAATTTGGGGTTTAGGGAGTTTTACCCCAGGGAGAATATCAATGGTTCAATCGGTGGGCCTGTGAGAGGGCAACTTATCAGAGGATTTCTCACTGAAAACATCTTTCAGGTCCCAGTATTCTATCGGGATTTTCTTCTCCCCTTCAATTTTCTCCTCCCCTCTGGCTGCTAGTTTGGGGTCTGCTTTATCTGGTTCTGGACTCCCCTCCTCCCCTTCAGGGGGTGTGGCAGACCAAATGTGCAACCAACCATTCCTCCAATTTATGTGTGGGTTCCATTTACGGAGCCAGGGTAATCCCAATATAAAGGGCCAGTCCATTCCTGGGGCTACAATGAAACTTATCATCTCTTGGTGGGTCCCCATCCACATTTAAATTGGTTCAGTAACAAAATGAGCAGGGCTTCCCCCCGCAATAGAGCCATCTAATTGACAAAATGCAATTGGGATTTTCAAAGTTTTTAGTCTTAATCCCAATTTCTCAACTATTTCCAGGCTTATAATGCATCGTGAGCAACCGGAATCCAAAAGAGCAAGAATTTTCGCTTGCGTGCCAGAAGAGGGCACTCTAAGCTCAACTGGGACAGTCATGGAGCCTGAATGGGAACTTACCCAGCGTTCAGTCTCATCAGAATCACTGTCATCAGACGAGCTGGGGGTTTTGTTCCTTCCTCCAGGTCGAAGCGTCGAGAAGGCTCCTCCCCCATCAAAGCTGGTTCCTTCCTTCTGCTGGGAGGTTTCTCTAGCTTTTTCTCTTTCCAAGGGGATAGGGCGGTTTGGCTGATCTTGACTCGGCAGTTTACAGCACGGTGCCCCTCCTTTCCACAGCGGAAGCACATGGGAGGCTTGGGTTTGCCTCTAAATCCTCCTTTCCCTTTTTGCAACCTTGGGAGGGGGCTTTTGGCAAGAGGTGGGGATTCCTCACTCTCCCCTTCTCCTTTGTAATAAAGTCTGGCTAAATCAATCTCCACATCAGCGGCTGTCTCATATCAGGGCTGCAATCTACCGGGGGGGGGGGGGGCTCCTGTTCACACATTGCTGATAAACCTCTTTGTTTAAACTATCAGCGAAACAGTCTAGCAAGGCTTCTTCAGACCAACCCCTCATATAAGCTGACAGCTCCTGAAATTCTTGCACATACTCAGCCACTGATCTTTTCCCCTGTCTAAGGGTTTAAATTTAATTCTTGCTCTGCGCTCGGTGAGGGGGTCATCAAAGTGCTTCAAAGCTGCCATAAATCCGTTAAAGTTTCTTAAGAGAGGGGAGTCATTATTATGTAGTCCGACCATCCAGTCAGCTGCTTTTTTTCCCAAAGCCATTAACACTATTCTTACTTTAGCTTCATCTGATCCCAGGTCTTGACCATACATTTGCATATAATTCCACACCTGAATTAGAAACAGCCCGAGTTCTTTAGGATCTCCAGCGTATTTCACACTTAAAGGAGGAACCTTAGCCATTCGGCGTCGGCGAGGGCCCCCGCCCGCTCTTGGAATGTCTCTAGCCGCAGGGAGTGGGGTCGGCACTGGGTCATCTTGTGAAATTCCCCCTTTGGCCCCCCCAGCCTCTCTCAAACTAGGCAAAATGTACCTCCTTTCTGTTTCTTCCTCAGGTCCTCTGTCCACTCCACTCTCTTGAGCCCGGCACTTTTCCCAGGCTCCTTTGAGAGGTTTCATGGCTTGGGACATCATGAGATCTTCCTCTTCAGGGCCACGCGAGTCAGCTGCTGGTTTTCTGGGTCTCCTCACCATAATCCCAGTTAATGGTTCTTCAGATTCCTCTTTCTGTCCCACTCCCCAAGTCCACCTGGGTCGAACAGATGGTTCCTCCACTTGCAGGTCAGCCAGCATTTCTGTCAATGAAGGAGCTGCAGCCACTCCCATGTCTTCTTCTTGATCACTGCCATGGAGGGACATTTTTTCGTCGAGTGCACCCCCCTCGGAAGATGCTCACTCCGGGATGAGTGCCGAGGCTCTCAGGCTCTACCACACCAAGGGAGAACCCATCTTTCTCCCCTCTCCTACAAAACAGCATGAGAAGTAGAAAGGGGCATGTTATATTAATGAAGACACCCCACACTTAAAGTGGTTCCCCTTAGACAGGAAACAGAAAATGATTATAAACATGCCTGCTGAATGGTCAGCCTCCTTGCTTTAACAGTTTTGGGTTGCCAAATTCAACTCAGACACTTCCCAGCTGAGGGGTTTCCTACTGCCCAATAAATGCATTTATTTATGGGAATGGTTCTGAAACATAAAAAAAAGTGCCAGCCCGCGCGCCAGCAGAGGCGGGTAAAACACACACACACACACACACTACTTACAATAATACAATTACTTACAAATTACATTAATTTTGAATTCCTCCCCCTCCCTCTGACCCACATACCTTTTCCAGCTGTTTCACAGAGAATTTCAACTCTGCTCTTGTCTGCCATGATGAAAATGTAAAAACGTAAAAGGAAAAAGGCAAGAGCTGCTGAGGTCAGGCTGGGTTAGCTGCTGCCAGAGTCTCCAATGGATGACTCTGCTTAACTGTTTAAAAAAGCCTCTAAAAAAAGTGCCCTCTATAGGAGGAGGCGAGAGAACCATGTGCCTCATCTACATAAGGAATTTTTTCAGCTTTTAACCCTTGCTTAACTCTGCTCGAGTAATCATAAAGATAGACTAAATGAGGCACGTGGTTCTCCCACCTCCTCCTGTAGAGGGCACTTTTTTAGAGGCTTTTTGAAACAGTTAAGCACTAAGCAGAGTTGTCCACTGTGACTCTGGCAGCAACTACCTCAGCCTTTTTCCTTTTACATTTCCTTTTCTTTTCACGATGACAGTGGTGAGGCCCTGCCTCCCTGACTGCACGTCCCTGGTGGGAGGGGCTACAACTGGGTTTTGTCTAAGCCTGATTGGTCCAAAGACTGAGGGAAATTTCTTACAGTATCCTCCTTTCCCTCCTGGCTCCCAGATTCCTCTCAGCCTTTGGTCCAAGCACTAGCTTTGGCTCCTTTGAGGTATTGTGACTTCTAGATTGTTTTTCTTTCGGTTAATTGGTTAAATCAAATTCTAAATTTCTGGCTGCTGGCCATAGAGACTGTCTTGCTTGTCTCAAGGAGGTAGGATAGCCCTGGATCCTGCCTCTGGGCCTTAGAGAGTCCTGCCTGGTCCCTGGGCCTGCGGGGATGGCAGCCTCCTATCCGAGCAGCCGAGGAGCTTATTGCCGGCTTTTGCCCTGGGCGGCGGCCGTGATAGTCCGGCAGGCTCCGAATATCTTCGCGCTGTCTTCAAATTGCCTTCTAAGGCTTCTAACAGTGCCATGGCTTGGAGAAACAGCTGCGGCTTGAAGAAACAGCACCACGGCTTTAAACAGCACGCCGCAGCTTGGAGACAGCGTGCCATGGTTTAGATCGCAACCGCGGCTTCAAAGGCAGCGCCGTGGCTTGTAACGGAGCTCTGCAGCTTAAAGACAGCCTCACCTTTAACTGATTGCCTTTCTGGACATTGGGGGAGCGTGTGGCTCGCTGCAAGCCGGCTGTCGGCCCAGAGCCATTAACCCAGAGGTGCAGTTTCTTCTTCACCAGGAGGGGTGCTGGCCATTTTGTGCACCCACTTGGAGCCGGCCAATTTGTTTGAAGGTGTTGGTAGCCTGCTTCGTGGCTATACATCAAGAAAGGCAGGTTATTGTTGGGAGTGCCTGCATCGCGGTCATAAACCAAGGCTGGCAGGCGTAAAACAAGACACCTGTAGCTGTTGCTGAGCGGCCTTCTACTTCATGGCGAATGTGAGTCAGACATGTCTACCACAGTCCCTGACCTGGCACAGGCCTCCATTGGGGCCCAAGGCGAGATTACTGTAGAGGGATAGGGCAGGTCCAAAACCAGGGCAGTGGCCTCCAAGCCAATGGCTGACCAATGACCTTCCAGGGCTGCAGTTCAGGATGAACTGAGAAGACAGAAGGTCTTGGAGAAGAGAGTGGCCAGGGCAGAGAAGCAGGTTGCCAGGTCCAGCTCCCCCAGCAGATCCAGATCTCCAATTAGGCCCGGCTCTCATCATTCTGAATCCTCTCCCAGGGGCTTCAGCCCTTCCTCCCCTTCCATTTCACCAGCTAGGCCTCTCAAGCAGGTGACATCTCCCTCCCCTCGCATTTTGCCTCGATTGCCCAGGGGTGGAAGTGGGGATCCTCTAGAGGGTGGTTCTCAAGATTATCTTCAGGCTTCACATCTAGCCCCTCAGGGCCTTCCAGTGGCAGGGTCGTCTGATGAGGATTTGGAGCTTTCACCTGAAAGCATCAGGAGATTCATTTCATCTGCCATTTCAAAAGGCATAGCTTCAGGTCTTTCCCAAAGGGGGCATTCCTCCCATGGAGAGGGCAGACATCACTCTGAATCCAGACAATCTTCTTCACATAGGCAGTGTCATGCTTGACCCCATCTCCCTCGGTGGTCAGCGAAGGGTCAGTTCTAGGGGACACACCATGATATGGGATTTTCTGAGGATGAGGACACTATTCCTCCTGATCCCCCAGCCTTCCCTGGTCTCTTCTCTACCCCTTGTTCAAGCCTCTTCTCCATAAGGCTAAAAAGACCATTAATATTGGTACGGGGGTTCCCCCTGTAGCATCCCCTAGGGATCCTAATTTGGCTATGTTTACCAATGCCAACACGAATAAGGAAGAGGTTCTAGCTCCTCCACTATTTCTAGAAGTGGTTTAAACCAGTCGGCCCGCTCTTCTACCCTACCCAATCCTGGGAGCAATGATCGCTGCTTCTACAATATGGAGCAGGCTTTCTCCCAGGCACTTCAATTGCCCACTGTTGACGCTCCTGTAGCGGCCTTAGCCAATGCCTCGACAGTAGTGTCAGAGTATGTGGCCAATAATTAAAGCCAGAGGACAAGCGGGCAGAACTTACTTTGCATTAAACTTCAACGCTTCCATCTGGGTTATTAAATCTGCCACGGCGGCATCCTACTTTAATTGAGCGGCGGTCATGTGGATTCGCCAGCTGCAGGATCGCATCCCGCTCCAGGATGAGCGCTTTCATCAGGACCTCACCAAAATTATTTCTGCCATGCAGTTCTCTGTGGATGCCACTTTAGATGCTGTTAAATTCTTGGCCCAAGCTTCATCCATCTTAGTGGCATCCAGACCCCTATTGTGGCTGCGCGGTTGGCAAATGGATAATAAATCCAAATGGAACCTAGCAGAGCCCCATATTCAGGTACCAATCTTTTTGGAGAATCGTTGGACCTGATTCTTATTAAGAATAAAGATAAGAAGGTCCTTCCCACAAACACCAAGAAGCCGGAGGCCTGTCCGGCTTCTTACCATAGGCCATCCTTCAGGGCCCCTGAGCCAGACTACTGCCAACAAAGGTACTTCCCATATAGATCTGACCGACAGAATCAACGCCGTTATACCAGGACAGGGGGAGGTACCAGGGACACTCCAAATGGCCCTTTTGTTGGGGGGGGGGCGGTCGCCCATTCCGCAAAGGGAAATGACTCCAACCCGAGTCATCCCATTGGCGGCTGCCTGACACTCTTCGTGAATCAGTGGGATCAAATAACATCAGATGCGTGGGTCAGGTCCATTGTCAGGGATGGCCTCCGTCTGGAATTCCTTTCTTCACCCCCGACGCTCTTCAGAACCTTTTCCACGTCCCAGAATCTGGAACGCTGCTGCCTGATGGATCTAGCCATCCAACATCTGCTGGACATTTGGTCAATAGAGCCGGTCCCACTGGCGGAACATGGGTTGGGCAACTACTTCAACCTGTTCGTCATTCCAAAGAGGTAGGGGGCTGGAGGGCAATTCTGGACCTGAAGCACCTCAACTCTTATCTGGTTTACAGGCACTTCAAGATGTCCTCCCTCAGGTCCATCCTTCTGGGCATCAGGTGTGGGGATTACCTGGTGTCCGTGGACCTAACGGAGGCCTATCTTCACATACTGATTTTGCCATCCCATCGCAAATACCTCTGATTCTCACACAATGGGCGCCACTTCCAATATCAAACCCTTCCCTTTGGACTAGCCTCAGCTCCGTGAACATTCACAAAGGTCTTGGCGGCATTGGCGGCTCACCTGCAGGCATCTCCGGTGAGACTCCAATGTTACCTAGATGACGTGCTCCTTCAGGCACAGTCCCACACAAAAGTGGTTCACGACTTACAACTCACCATCCAGACATTACAGTCCCTGAGGTTTTCTGTCAACTTCCCCAAGAGTCACCCATTGCCCTCAACAAAGATCCTTCACCTGGGGGCAATAATAGACTCTGTCATGGGACTAGTTCGTCTTTCCTCAGAATGACTCAACAATCTTCAAGCACTGGCATGTCAGGTCCGCGCAAGTTGGTCCATTTCAATCTTGACCTTGGCCCGTCTATTGGGCAAGATGGTGTCATGCATAGGGATACTATCCTAGGCCCGTCTTTACTCCTGACCACTATAGTGGGTGCTCATCTTCTTTCAACAGCAATGCATGAGCAATTACCTGAGGAACATTCCCCTGTCACCAGGTCTTTGTCTCTCTATGCGGTGGTGGCTGTCTCCTGCCCTACACCGAGGGTCGGAGATTTGGGAGCCGGATCGGGTTACATTGGGGGGCATTGATGGACTCCAAATTGGTGCAGGGTCGTTGGACGATCTCAGACCTGCGCCACAACATCAATTGGCTGGAGCTGAAGGCAACTCGTCTGGCCCTCCTTCATTTCTGGGACTCAATTCTGAACTGCCACATGCTTCTCCTGACGGACAATGTAGCCACAAAGGCTCACATAAACCGTCAGGGGGGCACCCACTCCAAGTGTCTCTAACTGGAGGCTCTGAAACTCAGCTCCTGGGCGGAGAAGCATCTGGCGTCAATAACATCAGAATACATATCCGGTCCGGCCAACCATCAGGCTGATTGGTTGAGCCGCGTGACAGTCGACAATGGCGAATGGCAGTTGATTCCTGAGCTGTTTCGAAGAATCTGTCTTTGCTTCGGCACACTGTTGGTGGACTTGTTCACAAGCCCGGCAAACGCCCAACTGCCACGATTCTTCTCTTGCTTCCCAGCCCGGAATGCACAAGGGACAGATGCTCTCAGGACCAAATGTCCTCCAGGCCTATTCTATGCCTTTACCCCTCTCCCACTAATCCCAGGGACCCTGAGGAAGATAGTGGTAGAGAGGGCTCACATTATCCTAATAGCACAATACTGGCCCAGACGTCCCTGGTTTGCGGACCTTGTCCAACTGTCCATCTCTCCCCCATGGAGAATCCCTCAGGAGGAGATCACCCTGTGCCAGGGGCTCCAGGTCCACCCGGAGCCCTAGTGGGTCCACTTGACCGCCTGGCACTTGAGCGGCGCCTCCTGAGGAACACAAACCTCTCTGCCAGGGTCATTTCCACCATTGAGGCCTCCAGGCGCCCGTTGACCACGCGTATTTACAATGCATCATGGTTCTCCAACTGGTGTGTCGGCCGGCATTGTCGTCGTCGAGGCCTTGGTGGCTCAAGTCCTCAATTTTTTGCAAAAGGGTTTAGATGAGAGGCTGGCTCCTAGCACCCTCCATAGACAAGTGGCAGCCTTGTCCTCCGTTCTGGTGGGGGACAGGCGTTGTCCTTTATCTCAGGTTTCCCTAATCAAGGGGTTTCTAAAGGGAGAGGCTAACATCCGCCCTCCCCCCCTACACCACTTCCCCATGTGGGGTCTCCCTCTAGTCCTTAGGGCATTGACTGGGGCTCCATTCGAACCGTTGAGAACAGTACATTTGAGATTCGTTGCACTTACGGTGGCTTTTCTAGTGGCCGTGACATCCGCTAGGCAGATTTCTGAACTGGGGGCACTGTCCTCCAAAGATGACCTTTGTCAATTCCATCAGAATAGGGTGGTCCACCATTTGGACCCAACGTTCCTCCCAAAGGTCAAGTCCCCATTTCATAGGGGGCAGGAAGTCATTCTTCCCAATTTTTGTCCAGCTCCCTCTCATGAGAGGGAACGTCCTTGGCACTGACTGGACATCCATTGCATGCTGCATATTTATCTGTGACACACGGCACCGATTCGTTGGTCTGAGGCTCTCTTCATATCTTTTCAGCCTGGTTCCCTACGGGCCAGGGTCTCCTCTGCCACTATCGGTCGATGGTTACGACAGGCTATCACTGCCGCTTATGAAGCCTCAGGTCATCCACTTCTGGCGGGGATTACGGCCCACTCCACTCGGAGTGCTGCAACAATGGCAGCTTGGGCCACCAGGGCCCCGTTCGAGGATATGTCTGGTGGCCACCTTGGCCTCTACGACGTCCTTTGTCCGTCACTATCGTCTGGATAGTTTTGCATCAATAGAAGTGTCCTTTGGACGTAGGGTCCTGCAAAGAGTAGTGACCGCCCCTTCCCCGGGATTTAATTCCCTCCTTGGAACTTAGCTTGGGTACATCCCAGCTGTAGCCCCTCCCACCATCTCTGCTGGAAAAGGAACATTGGTCCTTACCTGAATGTCTCTTTTCGAAAGGATGGCGGGAGGGGCTACATCCCGCCCTAGTTAGTTATTCTTAGTGATCAAAACGGTGAAGGGCGGTCGGCGCGGTTGTGTTTCTTATTATTATCTTTCAGCTTCTTCATATGACCTCGAGGAATCTGGGAGCCAGGAGGGAAAGGAGGATACTTTAAGAAATTTCCCTCAGTCTTTGGACCAATCAGGCTTAGACAAAACCCAGCTGTAGCCCCTCCCACCATCCTGCCAAAAAGAGACGTTCAGGTAAGGACCAACGTTCCTTCTTTCAAATTTGCAAAAATAGCCTTGGCGTTAGCAATTCCCCTTCTTCTCCTCACTCCCTTAACTCATGTATGTTCAAAATAAACATCATAAAAATATTTTGTACACCAATGTGCATAACTTACTTTAAAAAAATGAATTCTACTATTGTGGAATTTTAAAATACTTTGACTTTATCTTCCTTTTCTTTTTATCTTTTGAGAGCAGGACAGCCAATTTCTTGTCTAATAATCAGAAGGAAATCTGATTCTGAGGACACCAAAGAGATGTGTAAAAGTCTAGTGTGCCAATCTGGCAGATAACATCAAGTCATGGCTGTCTAGGAACATTTTGAATTTGTCACAACTATCTTAATGCATATTGTAATAAATTGCTTCGTTGGAAGATAATTTCTTCATTCTTTCAAAATTCAAGAATACTGGCATGATAGGAGATTCAACAATGAAATTCTTGAATTCTTTTCTTTTTTAAGAATATGTATCCAGATGTACAAAATTCCTGTGTGCATGCTCGAAGTATAAATGAAAGGAATACAAAGTTGAGATTGGCAGGATAAGTATGTAAAAATTCTAGCACATTCTGTCATGATTTGCTAACAATTGTAAATGGTTAAATGACGAATTTGTTTACAATGAAGCATAAGATTGTGTGCATGATGAGGCACGGCAGTTCTATAAGCAACCAGCCAGAAAAAAGTGTATAATACAAAATTGCTTAGTCTAAATATAACGTAGGGAAAAAAAAACCTATTCCTATAATGAGACAGAACAGATATCCAGAGATTAAAATGTTTGATATAGTTTTCATATTGATTATTTGTTTTGATGATGTAGCAATGGAAGGAGAAAACTATTGCCTTTATTATCTGGGCATAACTCTCTTGAAACATCTAGTTAACAACTGCTAGCAGCTGGATTCTTTTTTAACTTTTTTCCCACACAATAAATTTTCTTATCTCATTTTTTAAACTTTTCCTATCAAGTCAGATGGAATGAAATTCAGAATCCAGTAAGTTAAAACATAAATTACTGTGCAATTAATATCAAAATACTATTAATACTATCAAATTGGAAGTTTAAAACAGGGTGATCAAACTCACTGTGTCACGTTGCTGTCATGTGATGTTTTGTAACATTTTTCCCATTCGCAGAGGTGGGGTGGGCATGGTCTGCATTTGACATATCCGCCCCGTGGGCCATCAGTTTGACACCCCTGATTTAAAACCTGGTGATAAAAGTATGTCTTTACAACTTTTTTAAATTTTGAAATAGTGGGAAATTAAAACAACATCTGACACCTGCAATGTACCTTAGTTATAACATAAATTTAAACTATTCAACGAATTTCTTGAATCTTACTAGAGTCTTGGGAGAAATCTTTCTACATGGATCTTCTAGAGGTAATGAATAGAACAAAGAAGGTTCCATGTCTGCAGTGTAAATGTGATTCTAAAGCAGGCTTAGTGTATATGCATGAAAAGGACTTTAATGTATCTTTGTAGATGTATCTTCTAGGACAGGGATCCCGATCTGTTAGGAACCGACCCACACAGCTGGAGGAAAGCAGCGAGCAAGCGAACCCTACTGTAAACTGTGGACACGTGGGAGCTGGGTTGCGCATTCTTCTCCCTCACTCTGGTCTGTGGAAAAATTGTCTTCCACTAAACCGGTCTCTGGTGTCAAAAAGGTTGGGGACTGCTATTCTAAGAGGTCTTCATATGATGTTTGTTCAGACCCAGATTTTAACTCCCAAGGAGTTTCATCCTCCATTCTAGTTTTTTCTTCACATTAATGGCAGAGATCAGTCTGATGGAATGAGCCAGGTAATAGACATACATAATCTGCAAAATGTCCCATTAGACAAGACTGCTGTAGTGGTTGTCTATTGTTGCTCTAGAGTTGGCAGTGCCAAAATTAAATAAGAGACTTACTGCATACTAAAAAAAAAATCAAAGCACACATATCAATTATAATAAAATAACTTTGGAGGAAGGAAGCTGATTAATGGATGCCTATCACCTAGTTCAAAACTCCTTTCTCTGGCACACAGACTGTTATCCTCCCAAACAATTTCAAATATCCAAAGAGATTGTATGTCTGCATATGTTTCCATGGCTACTTTTGTGTTTTTATTCTCTAAAATAATATCCCATTTTTTACGATAGGCAAATGGTGTGTTGTTTTAAAGAAAGTAGTCTTCCCATGTGTCAGCTAGAGAGCCTTTTTCTTCCTGTTATAAAGCAGCTGACAATATTGAGATGTGCACATTTTCCTTGAACCCGTTCCGCTATACATTATTCCTCTTTCCCCAAAAGGCAGGTCCCTCGATGCAAAACTCCAGAAGAGATAGTACCTCTGTTTCTGTTAATGGAGCATGACATCTTCAGCTTGCTGGGCTGCAAAGAGTTAAAAGCAGACAGTTTCCAAGTGCAATGGTTTCCCTGTCCCTCCCTCCCGCTCCCTCTCTCTTTTTCTTGCCTCCTCCTCCTCCTCCTCCTCCTCCCCACCCTATTTCTGTCTCTCTTCTCCACCCCTCCCTCTAGTTTTGGCAGGGGATTAAAGTAGCTCCCCCCTGTGGCAGCAGTGACCCAGAAATGAGTTTGATTCAGAGTCCTTCCTCCATAACAAGTAAAAACGTCAGTCAGAGTGAGAGGCTCTCGCTCTCTTTTACCCTGGGTGTGAGTGTGCGTCTATGTGCGTGTGCGAGTGTGAAGGGAGACACAATCTGTTCCCATTCTCCAATGCTTGTCTGAACTCATGAGGCAGCACGGAGCCCTTCGCGCAGAGAAACTCCAACCTGACTGGCAACCATCTCGGCGGCAACAGCAGCAGGTAACTGGCCAGGCAGTTCCTTACGTTCGCCTTTCCGCCCGTCGCCGCAGAAGGAGCTGCCTTGCACAGCCATATTTGATGTGTGGTGGTGGGGCTTTTTTTTGGGGGGGGGGGGGCTCGTTTAGCTTTGGAGTTCTCCAGAAGCAGCTAGAGAGCAGTTTAATGCCGAAGGTCGCTGCCTAGTGGAAATAATATAGTACGTCATTAATATGGCGCCAAAAGATTTGCTTCTTGATAGGGAGCAAAAAGAGGAGGCAGTTGAGTTGCAGCTTCGCTATCCCATAAGCAACTTGTACATTGCTGGGGAGGAAGGGGGTGGGGGCAAAGGAGGAGGAAGGAAAAAGAAAAATCCGATTATTTTGGAACGTTTCAGAACATCCGAATTGGAGGGGGAAGGGGAAGGGGAGTTAAGGGCTGGCTGTATTTTCTGTCGCTGCAGACTTCGCTTTTCGCAAACCAGAAGCTTCTTAGGATGAACCCGATGAATGATTCGGGTTGCAGAGTGATTAATAATAAGAATAAATATGACAATAATGTTGGGCTCTTTCTTCCGGACTTGGGGGCTATTTTGTAATCGATCCAGAGACTTTTGCCAGTTCTCTTTGTGGGTGAGGACGGGCCACCCTAAAAACGCATCCACTCTGAATGAGAGGGAGAGATCAGCCGTAACGGAAAAGTGAAGCGCGTTTTAACAACTTGGAAGACAGATGGCAATGGCAGAGCACAGGTCCTTTTTAGACAGCTTTAAAAAGCAGGGGGAGGGGTGGCCAGAGCCAGAATCTGTCGCCGTGTCACCCACATGTTCGGAAAATCCGTTGCAGTAATTCAAGGGCAAGGATACGGAGGGATAAGATGATAAACACCTTTTACTGACAAATGCTCCTTTTCTTAATAAATCAGATTTGGCTCCAAATTTGTTTGGAAGCCGTGGTACGGCTATTTTTGTCAAGTTATATATAGAGAGAAATATAGTCTCCTCAACTGCATTAAGTTTATATACACACACACACACACAAACAAACTTAATGCAGTTCAGGAGACTATATTTCTGGAGACGAGCATCTTAGGGGATTTTTAGTTAAAAGGGCAGCTGGATTCTTTAAACAAAAAAAAACAAACACCCAGTCTGATATTCTCACCAGAAGCCCGAAATGCTTTTCCCGCGCCTGTTGGGCTGCAAGTGGGAAGACCCCGAAACTGCACGTGTTAAGGAAGTGTGAGCATATGGATGGCATGAAAACAAGGGGGGTGTGGTGGTGCGTTTAGCAACGGAGCGTGTTGTTCAACCGCTATTCTGCTGGGTGGCAGCAGATTGTCAATGCTCAACACTGCTGCTGCTGGCGTAAATGATTAACGTAGCGAGAGGGAAAGAAGACGAAACGTGGAATGTCGCCTGGGATTCGAAGCTCTTCAGAAGAATCTCATTTGCTACACTTATTAGCCCCTCCGCTTCCGTAAGGAGGCGGGGTTTCTCCGCTGGGCTACGCTCGAAGGCAAGGAATCTTGGGTGGTTGGCAGAATAGCCGGCCGGCGGGTCAACAAGCAGGTGCGCGGCGTCAGCAAAAAACCTGAACTTCTCCATTCTTTCTGAGCAATCTTACTCCTCCCTTTTTACCGAAGGGGAGGCACTTGAATACCTGCGCCGTTGCTGTGCAGCCACGAACACTCGCAAGTGTGTGTGTGCGTGCAAACTTTTCAAAGCATTCTTCACCCCGAGGGTTAGAATTTGTTCTCAAATCCCTCTGAATGAATTAGTCGCGAGGCTTGCCAGTAGAGTCGTGAAACACTACCGCGGGGCTTTTCAGAGGTAACGTCGGATGCTGGTGGACTAGTCTTTTTTTCCCCTCTCCCTCCCCATTTGGGAAATCGTACAGGGGTAGCACGATGGTAATGCAGTGTTTCGTATTAGAAACGTCAGAAGGTGCACCAGAGCGGTCTGAGCTAAGAAACCCCCGATTTGCGACATTACTTATTAACGGGGATAAAATAGGTCAACGAAAGAAGGGTGGATAGGACGGGCGGAACTCAAGCTCAGTTGGAGGGATGTGGAAACATGTTTCCCTCCGCATCAAGGCAAATAAAATGGATGTAGACGATGGTGTGTTCAAACAGCTACTTCTCTGCCACCAAACGGGCCGTGGTCGGCTCCTCCCGCCTTCAGGAGGAGCGATGTGGGTGGGAGGAAGAAAATGCATCAAGCGGTTTGATGAAATTAGACAAAGCCCCCCGGGACCTTTTCTGCATGCCCATCACCTTATCACTTTCTACCTTCGATCTTTGCAAGATGCTGGAGAAGCGTTTACATTTCTAGTCTTTTTCAATCATCCTTTATTACGGGGCTTCTATTTTAGGTGGTTCCCACCCCCCTCCTTCCCATCGCTTCTCTCTAACGTGTGGGGACTAGAGGGCGTTGATTTGTTTGCAACTGCTTGCTGGATTATTTCCTCTGACGGGGTGATACAGTTTCCAGAACTGTCGAGTGGTGGGAGGAGAGAGACGGGCGAACTGCGGGGTGGGAGCAGAAAAGCAGGGCCTGGGAAATATTCGAGGCTCCTGCCGCTCAATCCACGGACCCTTCCCTCCCTATTTCCCCAGACGTTACAACATGGAGATCAAGCTGGGGGGGCCTGCACTACAGCTTTTCGCGAGCAGCGATGGTTTTGGGAAGCAAAGCTCCACCGGGAACACCAAGTTTGATTTGCAACCGGGGCTGTGCTGATTGGTGCAGCTGGGAGAGAGGGCGGAGCGGAAGAAGAGAGACTGGAGGATGCGCCGCGGGGGCTTGATCAGTTTCAAATGCGGAGACTTGTAACGGCGATGTTGCTGGTGTTTGGCTGGTCAGCCCCCTCTCCCCCCCACCCCCAAACTCGGTTCGCAGAATTTCCTCTGGAGAGGAGGCTTGTTCTTTCTGTACTATCCGTCTACTTAACTCTTGCGGTTTAAGGTGTTCCCGCGTTCACCGAGTGATGGGATTGAAAAGGTCGTGTAAGAGCGACCTTTCACCTATGGAATTGGAAAAATTGGTGAGCTGCTGGTATAGGACTGGCGTAGCTTTTTATTTGCTGTAGTCTCCTAATTAGGATGCTGATGATGAGAGAGTTGGAATGAAATCTGTGACTGGTCTAAGATCCTACATCTAGAAATGTCATCAGGAAGCTAAGATCCAGCTTGAAAATTATCCCCTTTCATCTCCCAAATAAGAACCTGCCTGTTAAATCAGATTTGTGGGATTTCTTGGAATCTTTGTTCCACTCCCAAGAAGCTCAAATCAGTGAAGTGTGTTCACAAACTAATTCTTGTGGGTACTTAATTTTGCAGAAAGAAGTGGTGTAGGTTATATTTACAACAGAGTACAAAAAATCACTTTAGGTAGATACTTATCTCAGATGACAATCTGATAACTGTTAAGTAGACCTATAGGTAAAGTTGCATTCTTTTAGCATTTAAAATAGTGAATGTACAATTTCTAATTATTTCATAGAGATGTTACAGATTAGGTTGTAGATTTTGTATCTTCAGAATATGTCGTGAAATATTCATATTAATTAAAGTAACATACAAAGAATAGCAACTTGGCTGTTGAATTTTTGGATTTTTTCATAGGCTACTGAGTAAAGGTAAGCGTTGACTTATAGCAGTTTGTTTAGTGCCCATTTGAAATTACAATGACACTTAAAAGAATGACATGAATATTTTTCATATTTATTACTGTTGCAACATCCTCAAAGTTTAGCCACTTGGAAATTGACTTACCATATATTTATGACAGTTGCAGTGACCTGGGGTCACGTGTTCACCTTTTGCAACCTTCTGACAGGCAATGTCAATGAGAAAGGTAGATTCATTTAACAACTGTTACTAACTTAACTGCAGTGATTCACTTAACTGTGGCAAGGAAGATGGGGTAAAACTCACTTAACAAATGTCTCAGCAAAACAAATTTTGGGCTCAAGTGTGGTTGTAAGTCAAGGACTATCTGTACACCATTGTAAATACAGCTTAGAATCAAATAGATTTCCATTGCTCTTAATGGATGCCATAAACACAATCTGGACTCAGACGTGCTAAAGTTAAATTGCCATTGCTACAGTTTGTCTCAGCTGATCTGGAAAAAGTATGTACTTACACCATCTTCTGCAGATACCCAGGCTTGTATGCAATGTTCCCTCTAATTTTTTTTCAGTGTGAGCGGAAAAGTATAGTGTTTGAGCAGTACATTTTCATGCCTGAGCACCTGAATTTTTTTCACAGATGTCACCTAAGACAACAACGAAATCAGTGTTATTTGAAACTCAAAGTTATGTTTATTCAAGGGACCCGCTTAATTAAAGCGTGCTATAATATCAGTATGACTTACAATACTGCAAGTCTGCAATATTAAAATACTTGTATAGGGGATCCCCAGGATCCCCCAAAGAGATCAAATCACAACCAGTATGCCACCTTCTTGGTATATTGTTTTTATTTTCATTGAGTTTTTAAAAATGAGCATTATTTCATCCTTTTTTTCTTTATTTTTCATTGGTATCTGCAATTTGTGTTAATTCTGTTCATACATATAATATAAATGAAAAACCCAGCTCTCTTAAAAATCTTTTAAGTTCTTTGTGGTGCTCTCTTTAAGAATTGGCCAACTAATATTTCTGTTCCCCCAACAAATGCCAGGCAGAGTTAACTGAAAAAGTAATGAAAGGACATTTTCCTAGTATTTATGAATAACAGTTCATATTTATATCTGCTAGGTTTAGCAGAGGACAACCAATTATTCTAAAGCTATTATTGTTGCTTGTATCTCCTAATTTCAATATTTTTCTTGACACTCAGTATATCTTGCAACTATTTGCATTTGGCAAATAAATAGGGTAAGTGATTATGCTTTTTAAAGACATTTAAGTAATTGATAGTAATTAGTATTTTGCATGTTGTGCGCAAAAACTGAGTATTCCATTCCCCAAAACACAGCAGGAACAAAAAAGATAACATTCCCTCCCCCTCTCCTAAAAATCTTTCAACTGGAAAGTTCACAATAATTACATGCACCTCTTAAAGGAGCCGTTGCAAATACCCCTTTTTTTACCGTTTTACTGAAATGTGAAAACTCAAGATAAATGTTTTTAATTCATTGCTAAGGAGGGAGGGGGCAGGGGGTGTTTATTGTTTACTACTTTATTGAGGGCTCCAGACCGTCACCCTCCGTCTTGCAAAAAGCATGATCTCACACCCACTAAAATCTCCCCCTCCGCCTCAGTTCATTATCCCTTTCTGCAGCCACTTTTCCTCCTCCCTCCCCAAGATTCACCCGCCAACACCAAGAGGAACAGGAAAAGAGGCGCCTTCTCTGCCCGGTGCCCCATACCACTGTGCCCCGAAAGCCAGCTGGAACCCCCCAAAGTGGCCGGTTAATTAGCTTCCCCACTTCAGTCAAGTGAAGCCTCTGCCAGGAGGGGGTGGGCGCAATCCAATCCGAATGGGAGCCAACACCCGTCGCTCGTTCCCTGCTGGCTCTAGATTGTCCTGGGAACCGGCAAGTGTGAGCAAGAGAGGGCGGAAGACGCCCGCTTTCTCTCCCCACTGCCTAAGTCCGGCTGCACAACCAACCACAGAGCAAAACTTTCCCTGCCTCCGCCCCGAGAGTGGAGAGATATAACTTCTGTGAAATAAATCAGCCTGGATGTTCTGCAGCTTGGAGCAGAATCGGCAGGGACTCCAACCATTATGCAAAGAAAGCCCAGGAGCACAAAAGTTAGCGCCGGGAGCGGAGAGTGGCCTCTCATCTAACAGGAAGTGTAACATTGAAAATCATGCGCGGCACTTGGAAACTGCTGCGTGGTGTTTCCATATTATGTGTGCGGCCGTGCAGGCGCGCACCTTAGAGGGAACACTGCTTGTATGTCTGTTCTCTATTAATAGTAGTTCTGTAGTCTAAGAGTGGTCCCAAACTTTTCTGGCTCTGCGGACTGGCAGGGGAGAGGGGATGGGTTCTACTTGCACAAATGAAATGGTGCATGCTCGCCTGCCATTTGCGTGGCCCAGTTTCCAGTGAGGTGGACCAGCACCAGGTCATGGACCAGAGATTTGGGACCCCTGTTCTAAAATGTGTTCTGTCCTGTGAGAAACTTCCACTCAAAGATACACTATGCAATAAATGACATAGATTTTCAAAACAGACTTCTGTAGTCTGAAATTTTCAATCCAGTTCTGATATTAACATAGATGCTTAAACTAAAATCACAAAAGTTTTCTTCCTGCTTGTTTCATTTGGTATTGTATAGCAAAATCAATCACATGTGGCTGTGGCGTGGGATTTTATTTCTTACTGAAATGTATTCAAGTGATGATTTCTCTCATACCATTAATCACCAAATAAATCTGATGGGGAAGAGCTAGCTTAATCTAGATAGATATAATCCAATTTACTTCTGCCAAAATCTTTGATAGTTTGTCAAATCAAAGAAACTAATACATTATTTGGTGATCACTGCAATCAATAGACAGAAAAACACTTATTTCTCCAGTGTGCTGCTTGGAGATTCCAAGCGTGGGTTAACACAGTCTATCTGCCCTAGGACTGAGTGAGTTTTTTCTCTCTTGGCCACGCCTCCCTTTGCCTCCATAGTTTCAGTTTTAAAACTCAGTCCGCCCTTTTGGACTGTTTTGGGGAGCGTTCCAATCCTAGAGCAGATATCTGTACTCCCCAAGCTCTATTTTTCTTCAAAAAAGTTTTCCTTTACCTGATTTACAAGATCTTCGTGTCTATTCTTATTTGTGTCCATTGAGGGGGTGCCGGATTGTTTTTGCTACCCGCTGGTCGCATGCGGGACGGGAAACAGTGAGTAGCTTGTCCGGTGGTGGCTGGCGAGCAAGGGGATGGATGGGAGGCTTCCCAACCCATGTGATTCCCCCACTGCTGCGTTTTGAAGCTGTGTGGGTGGCTGAGTGCCCCGGCGGCTGCGGCGGTGCTTCATAGATGGGCAGGGATGGCGGCGGGCCATTTTGGTAGTTCACACGTCTTTGCCTGGAGCTGTGCGTGCAGCGACCGCCATTTTCTCCTGAGCCTTGTGCAGAGCAGGTTGTTTGGAGCATGCCGTTGGATCATGTATTGATCGCCTCAGCCCCTCAGCTGCGGATCGCCGCCTGGAAGCTCAGGCCTTGTCCGGGGCGCCGGCCAGGCCTGTCTTCCTCTCCCTGTGCCTGGATCTCCCGGGAGGCAGCTGGTAGAGAGGTTCCCGGCCCTCGGGCGGCCCTCCCTCCACTCGGAGTCCGCAAGCGCATTTTCGCTGGCTGGCGACGCGTTAGTCCCTATCTGCTGCGACATTTATCTGCTGCAAGCATGGTAGATGATGGAGGAGAGGCGCAGGAGGTGCAGGTAGAGCCCTCCACCAAGTGCAGCAGGATTGAGGTTCCCCCTGAGAGCAGTAAGGGGGGGAAGGACACCAGTAAGAAAGCCTCCCCAGGGGCCTCTGGGACAACTTGTCAGGGACAACCAGGGAGGGCCCCCGGAACAAGTGTAAGAACTCTGGTTCCTTTCGAAAGCAGTCCTTTAGGAACCAGGAGGCTAACCAGCCCATCTACCTCTTCCATTTACCACCGACCCTATTCCCAGGGTGGGGACAGGGGCTCCTTCAGATCACGTGGCAGTCCTTTCGGAAGCCATATAGGGGCGGGATCTCCTCCCGTCAGTTCTGCAGGGGCAAATGACCATCACAACACCCCATAGGGGGTTGGCTCCAGGTGTACGCCGATGTGTGGGAGGAGATCACGACAGATTCCTGGGTCCTCAACATGATCAGGAAGGGCCTAGTGTTAGAGTTTCTGTCCTTTCACCAGAGGTCATTCATTCGGTGCCCGACTCCAAAAAGCCGCCTGAAGAGGGATCTCATGCAGGCAGAGATCCTCCACCTTCTGCAGATCAGGGCTGTAGAATCCATACCCCAAGGGCAGGAGAGGCAGGGATTCTACTCCATCCTCTTACTAATACCCCAAAGCTCAGGCGGGTGGAGGGCCATATTAGATCTAAAACGCTTAAATCAACATCTGGCCTACAAAAAGTTCAAAATGCAGTCCCTCCAGTCAATCCTGGAGTGTGCAAGGCGGGGAGATCTACTCACATCAATAGACCTGAAGGAGGCTTACCTGCACGTTCTGATCCACGCAGCTCACAGACGGTTCCTGAGGTTTTTCTATGACGGGAGGCACTACCAGTACAGGGCCCTTCCCTTCAGTCTTTCGTCTGCGCCCAGAACATTAACAAAGATCCTGGCTGTGGTGGCAGGCCAGCTCAAGAAGCATCCAATCCGTCTGGAATGCTATCTGGATGACATTATCATACATTCCAGCAGCTGAAGTCAAGTCAGGCGGGACGTTCAGCTGACCATACTCACGTTGCAACAGCATAGCTTCTCTGTGAACCTTGAGAAGAGCCATCTGGACCCGACCACGTGCATCTAACACCTAGGCACGGTCATAGATTGGTTGCTTGTCAGCTCTCTTGCTTGTTGCTCTCCCCGGAAAGGTTGCAGAATCTCAGACACAGTGCAGCAGTGTTGGAGGTCCAGGTCTGTCCTGATAGTCTCGCTTTCGCAACTCCTGTGTCATGATCTCATGCCTGAAGGTGGGCACGCCTCCATGCCAGGGAACTTCAGTGGTTCCTCTTGCCGATGCAGAGGGCCAAGACCAGCAATTCCTCTCTTGGTGGAGGACGACGGTGGTCAAGAAAGGATGTCTTTTCAAAGAGCCCGACAAGATCATGGTGACCACAGACACCAGTTTGGTCAGCTGGGGGACTGTCAGAGCCAACTTGCTCAAGGTCTGTGGAACCAGAGGGAGGCTACCCAAAGCATAAACTGGCTGGAGCTGTAGGCCACCCGTCTCGCATTATGATGATTCTCGCACTTGGTCATGGGTCAGCATGTTCTATTGCTGACGGACAACGTGGCCACCAAGGCCCACGTAAACAGGAAGGTCGGGACTCATTCCAGAAGGCTCATGACAGAGGCGGAGTGACTGGGTAGGTGGGCAGAATGCCACCTGGCATCCATAAAAGCGAGCCACATGTCTGGGACCAGCAATCAGGAGGCGGATTGGCTGAGCAGGTAGCAGATCGACCACACCGAATGGCAGCTGCATCTGGACCTGTTCCAGCAGATCGTGAGGAGAGTCGGCAAACCGCAAATAGACCTCTTTGCCACACACTCCAGTACTCTTCTGCCACAGTTCTTCGCCTGATACCATTCACCATTGGCAGAGGGGATGGATGCACTGAGGTACAAGTGGCCCCCAGGACTTTTGTACGCATTCCCCCTCTGCCACTCATTCCGCAGTTTGTGATCAAGATACTGGCGGAGGAAGCAGAGGTCCTCCTGGTCGTGCCCCACTGGCCCAGGAGGTCCTGGTATGCGGACCTGGTAGACCCTGGAGAATTCCTCAAGACCAGATCTCCCTCTGCCAGGGAGCCATCAGCCACCCGGATCCCTAGTGGTTGCAGTTAGCCGTCTGGCACTTGAGGGGGAGCTCCTGAGGAAGCAGAGGCTCTCAGACAAGGTCATTCGTACTATCTACCCATCCAGAAGACTGTCCACCACCAGAATATACGATGCACTTGGGCTGCCTTTTCAGCCTGATGCCGGAGGACAGGTGTGAACGACATCTTGGCATCTGTCCCAGAGTTGCTGGATTTTCTGCAGGAGGGTTGGACAAAGGGTTGGCTGCAAACACCCTCCGCCATCAGGTTGCGGCCTTGTCCATGGTCCTTGGCAAGAGGTCCTCCCGCTCCTTGAGTCAACATCCGCAGGTCAAGAGCTTCCTGAAGGGGGCCTCTAATGTCAGCCCCCGTCCGATCCACCGTTACCTGTTTTGGGACTTAACTCTGGTAATTTGTGCCTTGACAGGGGCACCGTTTGAACCTCTCCGTCAAGCAAGTCTTCACCATCTGACTCTGAAGACGGCATTCCTCGTGGCCATCACGTCAGTTCGGAGGGTGTCAGAATTGGCGGCCTTGTCTGTTAGGGCAGATCTTTGCATTGTTTATCCTGACAGGGTTATTCTGAGGTTGCATCCCACGTTTGTTCCTAAGGTCAACACCATCTTTCATAGAACTCAGAAGGTGATCCTCCAAAATTTCTGTCCGAAGCCTAAACACCCCAGAGAACATGATTGGCACAAGTTGGATGTGCGACGTGCTGTTTGTATATACGTTAAGAGAACCAAAGAATTTTGTTGTTCCGAATCATTTTTTGTGTCTTTCCACCCTGGGTCGCTGGGGCACAAGGCGTCCTCTCATACGGTTGGTCGTTGGTTGTGGGCCTGCATCAAGCTTGCTTACGAACATCAAGGCAAGACAGCGCCAAGCCGTGTGTCCGCGCACTCGACAAGGAGCACCGCAACTTCAGCAGCTTGGGCAAAGCCTTCCATTCTCGATATTTGTAGAGCAGCCACGTGGGCGTCTCTCACTGCATTTATCAGGAACTATAAAATTGACACCTTTGCCTCAGCCGAAGCCTCTTTTGGAAGAAGAATTCTACAGAAGGTAGCAGAGGCTCCGGAGACTCTGGTGTCTGCCCCACCCGGGACATTATAGCTTGGGTATGTCCCACGCTTGGACTCTCCAAGCAGTACACTGGAGAAAGACCGTTGGCTTACCTGAACAGTCGTTCTCTGGGCGTTGCGAGGAGAGTCCAATCCCACCCGGATCCTGGCAATTTGAGACTACTGGCTGGACATGACTGTGAAACGGGCTTCCTACACGGTTGCTTATTTGTTTTAAAACTGAAACTATGGAGGCAAAGGGAGGCGTGGCCAAGAGAGAAAAAACTCAGTCCTAAGGCAGATAGACTGTGTTAACCCATGCTTGGACTCTCCTCACAGCGCTGAGAGAACGACCGTTCAGATAAACCAATGGTCTTTCTTTGACATTAATATTTTGTAATGCCAAAATATTTCCTGGAAGATTGAGAACTTATGTTGGGATTTATTATTTTGTGTTCTTATTTTGTTTATGTTAAATCCCAACCAGGAAATGCAGTTCTGACTGTCAAAATGTTTGAAACTGAGTTTTTGGCATAGCTCATCTTACTTCAATACTAGCGTACTTTGCAGGATAAGATTCTTGTTGCATTCTTGTGCTGCTCCTGTAGTGGTTTTATGCAGTTTATTTTAGAATTTGTTTTAACACTGCTTCTAGTTAATGATTTGTTAGAACTAAAATTATAAATCCTTTTTATTCAGAGGTTTATGGAAGTCATTAAAATTACTCTAGGAGGAATCACAAGTTACAAAAGCTTTGACCTGGGGATACGCATTTAATGTCTATATAAAATGTTTCTCTTCATCCATTAAAAAAATAATTG
Organism: Thamnophis elegans; assembly: GCF_009769535.1. NCBI lineage: Eukaryota > Metazoa > Chordata > Lepidosauria > Squamata > Natricidae > Thamnophis > Thamnophis elegans. The sequence continues at coordinate 39,103,827 of NC_045549.1, read as the reverse complement.
TAGTCACTTTCAAGGTACATTTTCCCCATATACTGTTGATCAAACTACCAGACTTTCGATCATGTGTACTAGTACTCTGTGTATTAATATTCTTGGGAAATGAAAATATATTTGATTTATTTTATGTGTGTTAGTTTTATAGTACCTAATGTATAGTTAAAACTAAGCCTTACTGTCTGTGAATACACTGTTAATTCAGTCGGCAAAGAGCAATCCTATTGATTTGGTTTGGGCAATTCCAATGCTTTCTGAACTCTTACTGGAGGTTATTGACAGGTGGGAAATGGGAGGGAGAAATTGCGACTTTTCCAGTAGGAAATACATTTAGATCTCTTCTTTGTTTTAATGGATTTATTTCTAAATGGCTAAGGTAAAAATATTTTCTGAAGTATTATTTTGTATAGGGAAGCTGATAGTCAAACATTTGCAGTTTTTTTTTTAAATTTAGTGATGTTATTACAATCTAAGGGAAAAGTGTATAACTTTTGGGGCTCAATTGCCATACTTGGTCTCTGAATGTCATTCTAAGAGCCTCATTAAAAAATACAGAATGGGTTTAATATAATTTTATATTTACTATTCCTTGCAATATAAAAATACACTTATTTCCCATGTGTTAATCCCTTCCATTTCCCATTTCATTACAAAGTATTTTAGCAATTTTCTGACAACATCTAAGGATTGTGGGACCATTCATGGCCCTAGTTTCTCAGTTTGCATATTCTTAGATTAAATAATGTATGTGATCAGAAATTTGAATGCTTAATTTGAACTTTTTTGGAGAAGAAGGAGCAGGTATGATATAGAAATGAAGGTCTATAGCAGTGGTTCCCAAACTTTTTCAGTCCACTGCCCCCTTGGTGCTACAAACTGATCCTCATTACCCCCCCCCCCCCGTGGTGGAATTCAATTTTTTAACTACCGGTTCTGTGGGCGTGGCTTGGTGGGTACGGCTGGGGGGTAATGTGACTGGGCGGTTTGCATGACGGAAGATAGTAACAGTAAAATTCAAAACTGTAACAATTAATTGCACATTTATTTAAAATCCAATTTAAAAACCTTTTTAGTTAATGTTAATTCAACAAAATTGTTGAACATGATCCAGTAATATCAGGTTTTCAAAGTCTGATAGTCATTTATCAAGAACCTTAGTAACTAATAACTTAGTAAACTCAGTAAAATTTAGTAACTACTTCTTAGTAGATGATAATTCCTGTGTAGATATTGAAAGAAGTAATCTCAGTAAGGTATTATCACAAACCACAAACTGCAACAGATATCATTAAGATACCAGAAACTTACACAAAAAGATGTTCTTGTAAGAAACCCAAAATGGAAAATAAACACTTTTGTTTTTATCTAAAGTTCTTCATCGACCTTAATTATTTTTTCTCTCTCTCACAAACATACAGATATACTAGTGGTGGGTTTCAAAATTTCTTAGAACCTATTCTGTACGTGTGGTCTATTTTATGGGCATGGCTTGGCGGTCATGTGACCGGGTGGGAGTGGCCAACTTGTAAAATCTGGTGAAACTCATTTAACAATGCTCTTGCTTAGCAACCAAAATTTTGGGCTCAGTTCTGATCATAAGTTCTCTTTTCTTTTTCTTTCTGTCTGTCTGTCTGTCTGTCTGTCTGTCTTTCTTTCTTTCTTTCTTTCTTTCTTTCTCTCTCTCTCTCTCTCTCTCTCTCTCTCCTCTCTGTCTCTTCCTTTTATTCTCTCTTTCTCTTTCTGTCTCTCTCTCACACTCCCATTCTCTCTCTCACACACACACATAATTTCCAGTTGATGAAAATTTCTGTTTTGCCAGCTGGGAAGCTGGCAAAGAAGGCTTGTTTTCCCTTGCCACCTGCAGCTCTTGGAGGAAGGATGAAGGGAAGCGATCCCCGGGCCTCATCTTTGCCTCTTTCCTTGAGAGCTGGCTTCACGGACAGTTAGCCTCTCCGGTCATTGCACCCTTCACTCGCCTTTCACCCAGAGGATCTGCCAGTGGGGTGCCTGTCATTTCATCTCCTGAGAGAAGCTCGGGAGAGACATGCAAATGGCTGCAACTCGAGGCTCCTGAGGAGGATGCTGGACACCAGCTCTTCTGCTGCTCCCGGTAATGCAGGCTTCTTGGAGAGCATTTAGTTGCAGGTGCACTGATTCCAGCGGCTGCATTTTCCCTTGAAATTTGCTGTCCCAGAAACCTGAAGGGGACAATCTCCCAGCAGCATCTCAGGTGCTCCCACCCTTAGCCACGAGGGAGTGAGGACAGCTGCGTGCAGTTTGGCACCTCCTGGCTCCCCTCAGATCATCAAGGGGCCTCGCGCGCCTGCTCCCTCACATGGCCTGCGTGCTTCCAGCAGAAATGGGAAGCACGGGGATCTTAATGTAGTAGGGTGGGGAGGCTGGAGTGGGAGGTTAAATAAACAAATTTGGCTTCACTTCCTTGCGCAGCAAGAGAGAAAGTTGCCTGAGACACCGCTGGGAGAATGTCCCCTTCGGGTTGTCCCCTTACTGTCCCCCTGCCGCCCCCCCCTTGCCTCTTAGCACCCCCCCAAGTCATCCCAGCAGCCCCCCCAGGGGGTGGTACCGCCCACTTTGGGAACCACTGGTCTATAGCATGCTACTGATATCAATTTCCTTCCTTTTACCAATTTATTAGATTATTATATGAGGGGAAACCAAGATAACGTTGCAATGAATCCATCAAAATTGCCAAGGAGAAAGACTTATATAAAGAAATAAATTCATAACTTTCAAAAATAGTATGAGACATTTATTTATTTATTTTAAATATGTGTATAACCTCAGAGAGAAGAGTGTCCCATGGGCAGGAACTGCCATGGAAAAGTATATATCCTAGTTTTCATTAGATGCCAGTATTTAAGGAAAGGAACTAGGAGTGTGCCCACCTTGACTAACCCGATAGGACAGATGCATGTCCTTAAGGAAAGGCGGTCCTGCAAATACATGAGACAGATTTTCATGTTGTAGAAACAATACTTGTTCTTTTAGGGGAATTTATATGTTTCAAGACACAATTGAGTCCCCTTGAGCCAAATCAGTTCTGGACTTCAGCAAAAAATTTGTAATTGCATAGAAATGCCATCCTATATTAAGCTATCTATTATATTGCTGTATTATGGATTATAGTAAGTAATAATTAGTATCTCAGATTGAGTGCTTTCCCATGCATTCTTTCTTAGATTCTCCTGCACACTGCTTGGACAGTCCAAGCAATGGGTTATTTCAGTCTGGTTGCCCTGGAACTGAGGAAAGACTTTTCCTTGGCCACGCCTCCAGGCGTGCCTAATCCCCAGAAATTTTCCTCAGTTTGGCCCGTTTGGAAGCTGTTTTTGGGAGCTCCAGCTGAAATAGGTCTTTGCTTGGACTCTCTTTTATTCTTCTGACTTTTCTTCTAAGATTCTATTCCCCTTTGGCAATCCTTGCCTTTTCTCTCATCTCAACTAACTTTTAGGATTGCTACAAGCCTCCAGGAGGCAGGAGGTAAGTGTGTGACTGGGGGAAGGGCCTCCCTCTTTGATCTCCTCAGGCCGATCTCGGAGGCTTGCCGCGCCTTTAAAACGGCGCGGCGCCAGAAAGGCTCCAGGAGCCAGCGTTCCCCTCGTGGTCCCTGTTTTGTTGTGTTCTTGTGAGTTTTTTCGATTTTCAAGCCCCTCGGGCGTAGGAACTGCCGCGGAGGCGTGAGCGATCGCCCGACGGCTAGGGCGATCGCCACATGGCTCCCTAGATTCCCTCACAGTGTGGTGGCCAATTTAGGTGTGAACTCGCGCCGTTTAGGCCTAGCTGCAGGCCGCGCAGCCATGCTACAACAGGGACCACTGGGAGGCAGAAAGCCAGCCAAGGGGGGTGCCCACTGACCTCTGCCTCCTTCCTACTATCTTTTTCGCTGTCGTTTGCGAGCGGAGCTGGGGCCCTGGTCTAGGCAAAGGCCACCGCCCCGGCCTTGGGGAGGCCTACTTCAATCCAGGCCTGCTTTGAGGGCCTAGGCCTCCCCTTATCCCTGTATGGCCTGCCAGTCCCTGGTACAGGCCCAAAACACCTCCAGATCAGGCAACTAAATGGATTCCTTTCTTGCTTGTGTCAATCTTCAATGCCTGTGTCCTGATTAATGACAATTTTCCTTTTTGTCCTTTATTGCAGAGCAGACTACATCTACTGCAGCTCTTCCTCCTTCGGCCTGCGCTCGCTTGCTTGTGCAGTCTGGATATGGAAAAATCGGGACCTCTGTCCAGTAGACCGGGACCCTCCCAGGGCCTAGATCAGGTTCCTCCTTCCTCCTTGGGCATGGGGGCTAGTGGAGACAGGGCTCCCACCCAGACCCCTCCTCTTAGGGCCCCTTCTGCTGCTGAGGCCAGGGATGCTGCAAGGCGCCAATGAGCGCTTGACAAGCAATTTGAGAAGGCCCATCGCCTGGCAGCTAAGGAGGCTCCCTCCAGGGATTCCTTTGCCCTGCCACTCCCGAGAAGGGACTTGACAGCTATTATGGCCAAGGAAGTTGATTCTCAAAACCTGTCCCCGGACTGGTCTTTTTCTGAGCCCCCTTCTCCAGCCAATTCTTGGTTCCTCGAGCAGGACCCATTTCCGGAAGCTATTCCCGGGGGAGGGTCACTGGAGGACATCCCGTCCCAGGAGGACTCTTGTGACAGACTTTTTCAGCCTTCCTGTCCTCCGTCCCGCTGATGCTGATCCTGACTCGGACCAAGATCCTGAGCTCTCTCCCAGAATGCAAGAGATAGTGGAGCGCGCCATAGCAAAGGGCATAGCTGACGCCATGAGGGCGCGTGACAATCAAGTAGCTCCTTCTATTCCCCCGGCTCAGGGTGGGCCTCCCCCGGCCAAGTGGGTGCGTCACCCATCCTTGGAGTCCTCCATTGTTAGCGAGGCCTCGGCCTTGGAGGCAACGGATCTTATACAGCAGGGCCTGTCTGAGGAGGAGGATCTCTCCCTGGACGCTCCTTCCTTTTCCTGCCTTTTCAAGCCCAGCTTGTTTAAGTCGATACTCCGCAAGGTAAAGGCCACCACCATGGTAGGCATTAAGCCCAAGCCCACTCAACCTCAGACTGATTTGGCCCCAATCAACCCGAATGCAGTCATGTTTGACGCACCCACTTCCCAACAAGAGTTGGTTCCGGTTCCGGTCTTGTTCCTGGACCTCATTCAACGTCAGTGGGTCCAGCCGGCCACATTGTCCTCTCCTAGCGGAGTGAACAAGAAGCTGTACACCATGGAGCCTGTCCTGGAGGATCTCCTGGCCCTCCCGGTTGTAGATCCACCCATTACGGCCCTCACCTCTAATGCCTCCTTGCCTGCAGACCTGTCTGAAGGCCTCAAGGCGGAGGACAGGAAGGTTGAAAAAGTCTGTCACAAGACTCACCTGGCGGCGGCCTGGGCCATTAGGGTCTTGTCCTCTGCCTCCTTCTTTAGTAGGGCCGCTGTAATTTGGTCACGTGATATCCTAAATAAGATTCCTGCAGGAGATGCCCGGCTCCATCAGGACGTGACCAAACTCATCGCGGCGTCGCAATACGCAGCTGACGTGGCCCTCAATGCCACCAAATTCGCCTCTAGGGCTCTAGCCGCGAATGTCACCTCCCACCGTCTGCTCTGGCTCCGACATTGGCAAGCGGACCAGAAGCACAAATGGAAATTGGCTTCTGCCCCCTTTAAGGGGTCTAAATTATTCGGTGAGATTTTGGATCCCTTTCTTATCGAATCCAAAAACAAAAGGAAGGTCCTTCCCTCAACCTCTAAGAAACAGGACTGCAAATCTACGCCCTATGTGAGGAGGCAGTCCTTTCAGCCCTCAGAGCCATCCACGTTTGCTTCCTTCTACCCTTCTAACAGATCAGCGGGGCAGCAGGGAGAGATGTCCCAGAACAGGTCTTCCTTTCGTGATAAAGAAAGACAGCAGTTTGGTTTCCGCAAGTTCAATCGCGGAGGTTCCTCCAACAGGCCCTTCCGGAAGTCCAAGTGACTTCCCGAGCTCGTCACCCATTAGGGGCCGACTGCAGCTGTTCACCTACCACTGGGCTCAGACGGCTCACGATGCCTGGGTTCTGCAGGTAGTCCGGGAAGGTCTGTCCCTGGAATTCCTGTCTCCCCTTCCCAGGAATTTCATCAGGTGCCCTACTCCCTCATGTCCCATCAAGGTGGCGCAGAGCCAAGGTGGCGCAGTGGTTAAATGCAGCACTGCAGGCTACTGCTAGATCAGCAGGTCAGCGGTTCAAATCTCACCGGCTCAGGGTTGACTCAGCCTTCCATCCTTCCGAGGTGGGTAAAATGAGGACCCAGATTGTTGGGGGCAATATGCTGACTCTCTGTAAACCGCTTAGAGAGGCCTGAAAGGCCTATGAAGCGGTATATAAGTCTACTGCTATCAAGAGGGAGCAGATGAACCAGGAGGTTCTCCACCTCCTGGAGATCAATGCCATCGAACAGGTACCCCAGGACCAGGAAGGGAGCGGGTTCTACTCCATTCTCTTCCTGGTCCCGAAGAATTCGGGGTGGGGTGGGGTGGAGGGCCATCTTGGACCTCAAGAACCTCAATAGGCACATCAGCTACCGGAGGTTCAAGATGCAGTCCCTCCAGTCCATCCTGGCGGAGATCCGCCAGGGAGACCTCCTCACCTCCATAGATCTGCGGGAGGCGTACTTACACACCCCCAACACCGGAGGTTCCTGCACTTTTTTTATGCGGGCCGCCACTTCCAGTACAGGGCCCTTCCATTCGGCCTGTCCTCGGCCCCCAGGACCTTCACCAAGGTTCTGGCGGTAGTGGCGGCCCACCTCTGCCGCAGGCCCATAAGGCTCCAATGCTACCTGGACGACATCATCATCCAGTTGTCGTCCAGGCGGCAGGTCTTGTGGGATTTACAGATTACCATGAGGACCCTCAGGCACCATGGGTTCTCCCTAAATCTAGAAAAAAGTCGCCTTACCCCCACTACCAAGATCAATCACTTGGGGGCGGTGATAGACACCATGTCCTGCAGGGTGTTCCTCTCCCAAGACAGGTTAGAGGCCCTCAGGTCCATGACCCACACGGTACTGCAAGCGAGGCAGGTTCCGATTGTCCTCCTCTCACAACTGTTGGGGAAGATGATCTCCTGCCTGTCGATCGTCCCCTGGGCTCAGCTTCACTCCAGAGCCCTGCAGTGGCTACTCCTACCTCACCAGAGGGCCAACAGGAGCAACTCGCCAAGGCAGATCCCAGTACCTCCGTCCGTCAAGAGGTCCCTCCGGTGGTGGACATCTCCTGCTCTGCTCAAGGGACACCTGTTCCAGGAGCCCGACTGGCTGGTCATTACCACCGACGCCAGTCTCGCCAGTTGGGGAGCGCACATGGATCATCTAGTGATCCAGGGCAGGTGGTCCTCAGCCGAGTTGTGTTGCAGCATCAATCTTCTGGAGCTGCGAGCCGCACGGTTGGCCCTTCGACATTTCCAGCGTCACATATGTCGCCGTCATGTTTTATTGATGACGGACAACGTAGCCACGAAGGCGCACATCAACCGCCAGGGCGGCACCAAGTCCAAAAGACTGATGGCGGAGGCGGAGGCCTTGGGACTCTGGGTGGAGTGGCACCTGGAGTCGATCCGCTCCGACCACATCTCCAGCGTGGACAATACCCAGGCGGACTGGCTGAGCAGGACCACCATCGACTCCGCGGAATGGCGGCTGGATCCTGCTCTGTTTCATCAACTGTCCCGCAGGTTCGGTCTCCCTCAAGTCGACCTCTTTGCGACAAAAGCCAATGCACAGCTACCATGCTTCTTATCCCGATTCCACAGCCCGGGGGTGGAAGGAACAGGCTCTTCGCTGCAGATGGCCTCGCGGTCTTCTCTACGCATTTCCTCCTCTTCCACTCCTTCCCCGTCTTCTAGTCAAGATCAAGAAGACAGGGCGGAAGTGCTACTCGTGGCGCCCCATTGGCCCTGGAGGTCGTGGTTCGCCGACTTGGTCAGCCTGTCGGTGTCACCGCCATGGCGAATCCCCCCTGATCAGGTCTCCCTCAGCCAGGGGGCCATTGTCCATCCGGAACCCCAGTGGCTTCAGCTGGCCATCTGGCACTTGAGGGGGACCTGCTAAGGGCTGAGGGTCTGTCAGAGGACGTCGTCAAAACCATCCAAGCGGCTTGGCCTCCATCGACGACTAGAATCTACGATTCCACCTGGGCTACTCTCGCCCAGTGGTGTGAGGACTCAGGACTCAACCCTGTCACTGCTCCAGTGGCTAGGGTGCTGGACTTTCTGCAAGGGGGCCTTGGGAGAGGTCTCGCTCCGGCCACGCTCCGTCGCCAGGTGGCGGCCTTGTCCACCGTTTGGTCCGGCGACCCTTCACTTCCACTCAGCAAGATTCCTAGGGTGCACTGCTTTCTTAAGGGCGCCTCCAACATCCGCCCCCCCCCACGGTCCACCGCTTCCCGACATGGCAACTTTCTGTGGTTCTACAAACCCTCACGGGTCCACCTTTTGAACCTCTCCAGACGGCTTCTCTCAAGCACCTTTCACTAAAGACTTCATTTCTTATAGCCATCACCTCTGCCCGTCGGATCTCGGAGTTGTCGGCCCTGTCAATTCGACAGGACCTATGCATCGTCCACCCCAACAGGGTCTTTTACGGCTTGATCTGACCTTTCTTACCAAGGTCAACTCTTGGTATCATAGGGCGCAGGAGGTGGTCTTGCCGAACTTTTGCCCTCGTCCTTCCCATCCGAGCGAGCGCAAGTGGCACAAGCTTGACGTGCGACGAGCCCTGAAGATCTACGTCCATCGCACCTCAGAATTTCGGAGATCCAAGGCCCTCTTCATTTCTTTCCAGCCCAGGTCTCTGGGAAGGAAGGTCTCCTCTTCTACGGTTGGCAGATGGCTCAGGGCCTGTATCGCATCTGCGTATGAACTGCAGTCGAGGGCGGTGCCTCTACATATAACAGCTCATTCGACGCACAGTGCTGCGACCTCAGGGTCCTGGGCCACGCAAGCCCCGATCGAGGAAATCTGCAGGGCGGCCGCGTGGTCTACACCATCTCCATTTGTTAGACACTATAAGTTGGACACATTTGCCTCAGCTGTGGCGGCCTTTGGCAGGCGGGTGCTGCAGGCAGTGACGGGGTCGTCGTGTCAACATGGTACCATTCTACAGTCGTCTTCAGCTGCATTTCCACGGCCAAAGTGTCTCAAATTTCTGGGGATTAGGCACGCCTGGAGGCGTGGCCAAGGAAAAGTCTTTCCTCAGTTCCAGGGCAACCAGACTGAAATAACCCATTGCTTGGACTCTCCCGCGGTGTGCAGAGAAGGACCCTTCAGGTAAGACCAATGGTCATTCTATCATAGTGATACTAAGATTCAATCCAAGAATGCTGACATACTTTCTGCACTATTTTTTGGTGTTGCTTTCTGCTCTTGTAATAAAGAGATAAAATAATTGGTAATCTGTAAATGTTATTAAATCAATATAATGGTATTTTCAGGTTATTGGTTCAAAATGACAGTCCCCCACATCATTTAAAGGGTATTTTTATTGTGATTATTGAAAGAAATGAATACTGCTCTGTGTTTCTTATATTTTAGAATTTGATATTTCTCCCCCTATTATTTTATTCAGCAATTGTTTGAGTCATGTTGAAGAGTAAGTTAACTGAAATCTTATTAGAGTTTAGGAATTTGAATTATTTTTCTGTCTTAACCCATATGTGCTTTTCAGTAATTAACTGAAAGTCACATATTTTTCAATCCTAGCTATAAATATTCTTCTTTATTGGCATCAGTGTTTGGCATATTCTTAGGTACATTATTTATTGGTGCACCAAAATGTTACATTAACTTTGCAGAATCTTTCTTGATTCTTCCTTGGGCTAAAATATCTTCTTAACTGGCTATCAGGCCATGATTATTTTGTATTTAAATTAAGAAAAAAAATACAAGCACCTTTTTTTTATTCCGCAGAAGCAATTAATGGTGCTCAGCATACTGCTCAGAGTATCATTTTGTCATTGTAGTACAATTCCCAGATTTTGAAAAAAGCTAAATAATTAACTGAAAAACTTAATGTTGATCATCATGGTGGCACAACTGAATTGAAGTAATTATTTTAGAAACTGATAACTATAAGTAATTCCTTTTTAAGTATATAAACATCTGCAGGTCACATTATGTACCAAATTAATTTTTAAACTCTAAGCAGTCAGTGGGCTAGTGGGTGTCTCCAGGAAAACTATTAAACTTGCATAATGTATCCACTTAAATCATACACACACATACACACACACACCACATGCATGCATGCATGCATGCACACATACATAATATATAATATACAGAGAGAGGGAGAGAGAGCGAGAGCGAGAGCTATCATTTGCTCTGTTGGAAGAGGTAGACCAACTACACCTATCCCATAATCAAGAAGATCTGGAAGAACAACTGGATGTGCAGCCAATAGCTAAAATTGGAATGTCACCAGCACCCTCTCTATTACAAAGCTGCTGATATGAGGTTTAAGATTATGGGTAAACTGGGGAAGAAGGCGGGGCTTAGCAGTGAGAAGATGGAGTTTCAGGCTACTCCTGAAATTCCTCTATACCGAAGGATTTTTGGACGGGTTCTTTGAACTCTAGCTGTCCCGGAGACGACAGTGAAGGTGAGGAGAGACCCAGGACCTCAGAGACACCCGCAAGTCTCTGGGGGGGAGGTATTAACTCCTCGTGCCAATTCCTTTCTGGATTAGCTGCGTGCTAACTGAAACTGCAGGTTGCCCCTAAGAATGGTAGAAGTGATGTCATCTGGTAAGCTGATTTTATTATCCAAGAGAGACTGTTCGCGTTAAAAACTTAAGCTAACTGAAACCAAAGAATAGGAAAATTTAGCGGCGAATTGGCTTTTTTAAATGGATTTATGGCTGGTGGTTACTTTACTTCTTAAATGCTTCAAGAAACTCCTCGACATCCTCCCTCCTCTGACTCTCCCTAAGTGGATCGTAAAATTTATTTTCTACTAATTAGCCCGTCACGATTCAACATTTTTATTACTTTATTACTTGGCTCTGTTTACGATCAGATAAGATTGCACAGCCTGCAAGAGAATAAGAAAAGTGCTTCGAAGTCTGTGGGAAAAAAAAAAGAGCTTGCAATTTTTAACTGCGACACATCATGGCGTCTCAAAATACCTCTAAGATTTCATTTCAGATTCTTTTTTCCGCATGTAGAGGGCTTTTTGACTCTTATCAAAGGCTGGAAAGAAAATTGGATCATCTGATTTTAAAATATGAAGTAAAAACTGAGATCGTTGAATGTTTAAATGTTCCTGAAATACAAATGGAAAATGTGAGAAATGGTGTCTGGTCTATCTCAGAGGAAGAAAGGAGGGGGGGAGCTATAAAGAAGACTCATTTAAAGAGACAGAGTGCAGGAGGAATGGAAAATCCACCTTTGAGAATTAAAGTTAATTTGGAAAATTTTACAAGCCCAGGACAACATTATTATTTCATCACTGACATTCAGAGTCCAAAGGTGCGAAAATATCCTTGTCTGGATTTGCTTATGAAAACATTTGGTAAATTTATCCAACGCGTGGCAATTGGTTTGAGAAGATTTTGCCATTGGAGAGACACTGGCTGACAGATGGAAGAACGTAATTTAAAATTAGCTAAATCTGATTACCTTAATGTGTAATAGATATAGCTGAATAATGACTGATATGGATAGTAATATATATAATTTGGAACTGGCTGATAGATTGAAGAATACAATTGAAAACTAGCTAAACCTAATTGCTTTTTTTTGTAACAGATATAGTTGAATAATAATTGATATTGATAGTAATGTATATAATGTGGAGTTGATATGATAACTAACAATTGGATATGAGAAAACATCTTTAGATTATACATAAAGAGTATTAACTACAATAATTATCACTATTAAAAAAACTAAATAAAATACATACAATCAAATGTTAATCAATACTGGGAAAATGTTATGATATATGATATAATTAAATATTATGGATGTCCAGCTAAAATAGGACATGAGGATTTGATGATAATAGAGGATTCTACAAATAAGTAAATGAATTGTCAGCATGTGTTATGGATTAATTCTTTAGCATAGCTAAGGATGAAGGATGTTTAAATAACCATAGGTAATTAAAACTGGAGGTATAATGATGTTGATATGGTAAATATCCGAGTTAAGATATTTGAATTAATATGAGCTAATGGAAGAGAAGCACCAAAACATGTTGTAACCAGTTGATATACTTCTTTTTTTTTCATAATAGACACCTGTGTTTTGTTTTGTTTTCCTGCCTTGTCTCTTGTCGTTTTTGTCTTTTTTTGTATTATTTTTATTTTTTATTTTATTTTTTATTTTTTATTTGCCCTTTTTTTTTTCTTTTTTTTTTTTCTTTTTTCTTTTCCCACCGGTGTGGGCAGGTATTGTTCAAGATTATTACTTTTATTAATATTTCTAAATAATAATTACAGTTAAATGAAAATGGATATATAATAATGCTTGAGTTAATATGAGTTATGTTGGTTGACTGTGGAGGAGATGTACCAAAACTTATCTGTAATTGATTGATACATTTTCTACAGATGTAAAGAAAGATGCTGTACCTGTTTTAAATTAAAATTAAAAAACATTTATTAAAAAAAAAAGATTATGGGTAAACTAGCTATAATCAATCCTTGAGACCAATTACCAAGGCTCAGCAGAAAAGTACCATCAGATAACATGCTAGTAGATGTCAATAGGGCCCTCACAACAATTCCTATTATCATGATAACTCAGATCAAGGAGCTGTTACACACTTCATCTGCTGTAATCCTGGAGATGCTTGGCTAGAGAATCAAGAATACACCCCACCCACCACCCCCAATGTTAATGTTAGAGATCAAGGCAACTCGGGAGAAAGGTTAGCCAGCTGGTAGAATTACAGAAAGGTGTGAAGATTAGGGATAACACTTAGTACTGAAAAAAATACCAGACCCATCTATAGTCATTGAGATTTTTAAACAAAAGCTTATGATGCTGGCTTCTCAGGCTAAGGAGATATATTAGAGAAACAAAGGCTAAGAAGGTACATGTCCTGTTCTCCATGGCAATATCACAGCAGAGCCACTAATATCAGAAACTGAACTGTATTGGAAGGACATATGGGAGAAAGAGAAGACAGATGACAGCAGTGCAAAGTGGGTGCTGGACCTGAAAACTGACCATAGTAATTTCCCAGAAAAGGAACTAGTCATCAACATAGTAGCAGCAATCCTATAGTGGGTTAAGCATATGAAGAGTTTGACCATTCATCCCAGAGCACTACTGGCTAAAGAAGATAACAGCAGTGCATGAATGCCTAGCACCACAGACTTGCTAGCAGCAGCCTCCCATCCAGACTGGCTAAACTAAGGAAAGATAGTGTTGATTATAAAAGACCTCCAAAAGAGAATGGCACCAATCAACTACCAGCTAATAATAACCTGTCTCCTCAAAACATGAAAAGACTTATCAGACATAGCAAACTACAGGACCATATGGGGCAGTACATGAACACAGCTCAGAAAGGCATTAGAAATAACAGGCTCAAAACACTCATAGATCAGCCACCTAAAAATCAAGGTCTAGATAGACCATTATGAGCACAGCCTGGATTGAATATAGGAAAGCCTATGACTCAATGCAACACACATGTAAATGCCTAGCACTATACAATGCCAACAGGACACTAAGAACCCCAAGAGCTCAATGCTACTATGGAAGACAACATTAAAAATCTACTCAAGACAGATCACACAAATGTTTATCAAGTGCAGCATATACCAAAATGATGCACTGCCTCTGCTGCTGTTCTCCATTGGCTTGAACGTAAACCTCAGCCAGATAATCACAAAGGATGGATAAAGATGTAAGTTTAAGAGTGGAGCTAATATCAGATACCTCCTATACATGGATGACATCAAGTTGTATGCAAAGAATGAACATTAATTTGCTGATCTACTTGACATGGATCTACATTGAGGACATTGGGATGTTATCAAGTCAAGGGTGTCAAACTCAATTTCATTGAGGGCTGCATCAGGGTTCTGTTTGACCTCATAGTGGGCATGGCCAAAGTGGGCGTGGCCAGCATGACATCACTCATGTTGGGGGTGCCTATAGTGGCCCAAGCGCTCTGCAAGTGAAAATGGGCTCCTGAGCTCCATTTTCGGCTGTGACGGCCTCTTGCAACCCTCTGACAGCGAAAACAGAGCTTGGGGGGGGGGCATGCACAGCCCTCATGAGCTCTGTTTTCAGTGGAGAGAAGCACCCCAAGCGGTCCTTCACTATTTCAAGGGTGGCTCCACGGGCCAGATCTAAGCATCCCATGGGCCAGATCCGACCCCTGGGCCTGGAGTTTGATACCCCTGCACTAGATAATTGTAGCCAGATGGTAGTCAAGAGAGGGAAAGTAGTTTAGATTGATGGGGTGGTACTACCAATGGATCACATAGCATACATACAGATAAACTATAAGTACTGTGGTATCCAACACAGAAACTACAATGAGGAGGCAAGGAAGATAGCAATATCCAAGTATCACCAAAGGATTATAGAGGTCCTGAAGAGCAAGCTCAGTGAGAAGAATAAATCCACTTCAACATATATGCTCGCCAAAAAGGGTGTGGAAGCTGTGAATGTGATTTCACAATGTTTGGAGGTTTCTATCCCAAGTCCAGCACCCAGACACTACAACGGATAGAAAAGGGCAGTTGGGGTATGTTGAATGTCAAAGCTACAGTCCTGGATGAAATCCAGAAATTATTCAATAAGCTGCGTCCAAAAATGAGAAAGTTGAGTCAGCAGCAGATTTGGGAGAAAGATCAAGCAGATGAAGCCCCACAGCAAGACAAAACCCTTCATGGGATGTGCCATTGACAGCGGAGATGGGAGACTTGAGAAATCCTACCTGTGGCTGACGGGCTGAACAAAAAGACACCACCAAGGCACTGATCAGACCAGCACATGAACAAGCATTAAGCACCAAATATACAGAAGAAGGATTCTATCACACTAGACAAGACCCAAGGTGCAGACTGTGCAGAAGCCTCGAGACAGTCTAACATGTAGTGGCAGGTGTAAGATGCAGAAAAAGCATATACTTAACAGCACAATCAAGTAGCTGGTATTGTGTATAGGAACATTTGTAGAGAATATGGGCTAGATCTTCTAAGTCTAGGTTGGTGATCTCATAGACGGTTGTGGAAAATAAGGCTAAGATCCTATGGGATTTTGAGATTCAGATAGGCAGGTACTGGCTAATCAACCAGACATAGTAGTAGACAAATACCAGAAGACAGCAGTAGTGATAGATATAGCAATGCCAGGTGATAGGAACACTAGGAATGAGGAACTGGAGAGAATGTGGAAAATAAAGGTCAAAGTGGTCCCAGTAGTGGTAGGAGCACTCGGGCTGTGATTCCTAAGCTAAGTAGCTCCAACAAATCCCAGGAATGACACTGGAGTTCTCTTTCTGGAAGAGTGCAGTACTACAAATAGCTAAGATCCTACACAGAATCCTCAACTCCTAGACTTCAGAGGCCCCAACATTGAGAAAGACACAGACTGCCATAAGTATGAGAAGGAAATTATATTTTATATGAATACCATTTTTAATAAGCATTGTGAGATTTGTCACAGGCTGTACAGTCATATACCATCCAACTGCTTCAAAACTCAACAAATTCGGTACTCGATGTGTTTTGAGACACAAATCATGCCTCGGTACTCATCTTTCTCCTGGTACTCAACATGCAAGGTAGAACTTGTGGATTTCAGGTGCTTTATGACTCATTACTCCTTCTGGCTGAAATAAAGGGTCATGTAAGTCATGTGGTTTGCTCGGTACCCATTGTTTTTAGTACTTGTGCCTCCTGGAACGAATCCCAGATGAGTACTGAAGAACCACTAAATTTGTTTTCAAGAGTTTTTTAATTGAATAAGGTAGATTATGATACTAATTAATTTATTTTGTTGCATGTAAATAAGGAGAGTTAGTTCTTCATTCCGTTCCTTCTTTGCCATTCAAGAGACCTGTGGCATATGATTAGCCTGTGGAAGGTTACAACTTCTTTTCCATAGTTTCAATGTGTTGTGGATTACTTTGCAGAACTCCTGCATGGAGAAAATGTCTAGTTCACCCCCATGCCACATACCCAAATTTACTGCATTTCTCATATTGAGGGATTTTTTTTCCTCCCTCCCTCCATATCTCTTACTGAACTATGGGGAAAGGCAGCCAGTGATCATTCTCTGACTATATGCATAGAAATATTTGGTCCATTGCATGCCACTTAGATTCCTACTGTTCTTGAACTTGAAGTGCTGCTATTGTTTCTGTTCCTATGTCATAATAATGGATCATTCATTAAAATGGGAACTATTTTGTCCCTAGTGTATGTTTGTCAGGGTGGATAAAAATGGATGATTTAAAAAAAAATGATTTATCAAATTGATTTTAATAAAATGTTTTTGGAGTAAAAATCTATCTAAAGATAGTTTTCTATTTAAGATACATTAATAATTTAGTTTATTCAGCATGAAATGGAGTTTAGTTATGTTGCATGAGGCTGTATATTCTGCAATATTGGTGAGTCAACAGCAGGTCAGAGTATGAGCGGCTGCGAGACAGAGATGACCGTTGCTCTTTAAAAATTATGATATAAATCAAGTTCATTTAAATCAAGCCTTTTTACTAGTGATATAAATCGACTTGATTTAAATCAAATCCACCCTGGTTTAAGTAGAGAGACAAGTAGACCTTGACTGAATATTTGAAATTACAACAAACCTTCTCCCTGCATTTACATGATCGTAACCAGACCATTTTTATGACCATTTAAACTATCCTGTCATGTGATTGATGTGCGACATTTTTTGCTAGTTTCCAGGATGTCAGCGTTCCAAATAGCATCCAAAATTGAATTAGAGTCCAAGGCAAAGTATTGCTCAAAGTTCCAATTTTATTAAGAAAGCCATGTTGGCACATCTAGGAAAACCCGAATCTGAATCTTCTCAGTTTTCCCCACCCAAGTTAAAGTTCATGATCTTGCCCCCACACCCACAAGTCCATCACATGGTCCAATCTTCCACTGCCATGCTAGCATTCCATCCATCCAGTTCTGGTCAGGTGCAGAAGTGCCAAGACAAAGGATGACCTTTGCAATCTAGAAAGGAATTTTATTTTTGCTACATAACATTCATTCCGTATTATCCCCCCTCCCATTTCCCACTACAGAAACAGCATAATAGAATAATAGAAGTGTGATAGGCCAAAGATCCAAAAGGAACATGGCTGCAGGCCTGACACAGGATTTTCTTTAGGTTTTCAGCAAAAAAGGCCCTTTGGGTAAAATGGATTTTCTTAACAAGTTGGTGTTAAAAACTGCCACAAAAAAATGGTTCCAGTCACATGATGCCTCGACTTGGTATTGGAACAATTTACAACTAATTCTGGACTCAGTTTAGGTTAATAAGTCAAGGGTTACCTATATGGGGTTTTCTTTTTATTATCAATCTTGTGTTCTTCAAGTCTCAGACTTGAGCTAGATGCCATATATAGGCAAGATTATGAAGGCTCTGTTGTAATTCCTATAAATTGGCTACTATTAAAGGCATAAAATACATATACAACAGCCTAAAAGCTTGAGATTTTTGTGATTTATCCTGAAATTTCTGTGGTTGCATGTAAATAGAGTTTGGATATTTATTGCTTACTGTATTTTTCAGAGTGTAAGATGTTCCAAAGTATAAGGTGCACCTAGTTTTTGTGGAAGAAAACAAGGGGGAAAAAATATTCCACTGCCTCCCAGCAGTTTGCCTCCTTGCAGCAAGCAGCAAACAGCAAACAGTACAGAAGATATTTCACACTCTCTTAGGGGAGAAAAAGGTGCGTCTTATATTCTGAAAAATATGGTATATTTGTGCTGCTTAATTTTGTTTGTTTTCATTTCTGACTAGTTGTTCTTTGATCAAAGCCTGATGACTATTGCTGTGGGTTAACTTTTATTACATTGCTTCACAGGCTGCCTGCTGTTACTCAGGAAGATCATGAAACGAGGTCGACTTCCCAGCAGCAGTGAAGATTCTGATGACAATGGCAGTAAGTGCTTCCTTTTGTTGTACTGTGATCACACCAGGAGTATGAGCTTATTTACACATTTCTAAAGTGATACTTTAAATAACAAAGGTGTTTTGCATTGTATCAGCTGAGTAGTGTTTGCTAAAAGGTTGCTAAAATCAAGGAACTTTAAAAAGGTATGCCCGAGTAAGGCATTGTAAGAGTTTATTACACACTACAATAATAAATGTTTGAAACAAAAACACTGTTATGGTTCCAAATGTTTAGGAAAATCTTATCTGTTAGAATCGTTTCTCAATTCTCATTTTATAATTGTATATTTATAATTTTTCTTCAGCACTTTTTTCTTTTCTTTTTTATCAATAGTTCACTAATATTTGAGAGATATAGATTTTCTTGAGTCTTGATTTTCATTCTACAAGTGATCATTTGAAGCTTTATTATCAATTATCATTAATACTTGTGAAGTATCAATTTACAAGTGATTCCCTGGGAGAATTCAGTGCAAGAAGTGCAATTTGTCTTGCCCAAATGAACTTATTGACAGAGAAAATATTTTGTTAAATATGTTTTTAGAAGTATTTCTGGGCACAAATCAAGATGATTTTTTACTCCAGAATTGACCTATATGTGCAGTAACTAATATAAATCCCACACCAGGGAGCAAAAATACAATCTCAGAAGCACCAGTGTTACAAGCTTTTCTGCCTTGGAATATTGGACAAGTTTATAGTCTTTACAGCTGGTGATGAATTTCCAAGTGGATGTTATTTTACAGAGAAGTCATGCCTAGGAATTTCCTTCAAGATACATAGTATTCTGGAACTTTCTATTCCAGAACACTATTCTGAACTTAGTTCAGAAAAAAATAATGTGCCATTGCATTCAAGACCAGATGAAGATTCTGGTATGTGTAGTACAGGATTCAGGAGGTGATAAATGAGGCTCACATTGAGTGGTGCCTTCCAGTCCAGCAGTGGTTGCAACAGATGGACAAGATATATTTGTGCAAAAGCTCTCCTGTCCACAGCTGCCATCTATCCATGAGAAGAAGCATGAGTACAAGAAAACCTCCAGGCTACTCAGTGCGGACTGTAATCTGATTTACGATGTGAAACATTACTAGATCTGGAGGAAGGGAGGGAGCAAAACTCCAGAACCATTCAGTCTTATCAGGGTTGAGCTGAAGTCCAGCCATTAGAAAAGCCAGGGGAGAGATGTAAAATTGAGCCACATTAACTATTGATAATACTTAATTACATGCTGATGGATGATGTCACCCAGAATTTTCATGTAGGTGTTAAATAGCAAGCCATCAACTGGAATTAGCCTTGGAAGAAAGTGGAGAACCATTGAAGAGCAGTGCCTCCTTTGGATTCAGAATAGGAAGTTATATTTGTAATGGAGAAAAATAGTTGTTTTAACTTACAAAGGTGTGTGAAATTAATATTTTCTTTATAAATTGCTTTCTACATTGTGATACATTGTTAGGTATGTGTGTATGTGTGTTTACGTTTTTGATGGAGCGTGGATTATGTACATTAGTTATATAATTAGAATTATTGAGGTTGGTCCAATTAATATTGAATTCAGATAACATGAATCAAACATATGCAACTAAAATATTTTACATCAGTAAATATGCAATAGGTTCAGAAGAATACTATATATCAGGTATTATACAAATTATAATATTGTATTAATCAGTTGTGCAGCTTATTAAGTTAGTAGTTGGGAGGTCAATCAATATATAATGCAGATAAGGATTATATGTTGATCAAGAAAATAGCAGTTAAATTTTAAATTTAGTTCCCAACTGGCTTGCTCTATCTTTTATTTTGCGTTTGTTCCAAGGTTAATATAGAATACATATACTTTGATTTCCCTTAGAGGCTTCAAGGAACTGCCATTTCTTTCCATTTTTGCCCAGTTTGAAGTGGGCAGAATTAGAAGAATTTCAGATTAAAGGATAATTTGTGTATTTCAGTCTACACAATAAATATATAAAATTATGTTCTCACAATGATATAAATCATAACAAAATAAGTGTGTAGAATCTTACTTTATAATCATATTATGTGCTGATATATATAGCCAATTCAGAAAAGGTTATCCAGCAGTTTTTGTGCCTAAGGTAGCACTAGAACTCAAAATCTCCTGGTTTCTAGTTTGATGCCTTAACTACTACATCAAATTAACAGATTTAAAAAGAAAAGTTTTAAAAGTTTTCCTTTTAAAAAGATAATATTTCCTATACATGTAGTTCTGTGAAATTTTGAGAGCTGTAATTCCAATATACTGTATCTTGAATTCATAGTTTGGAACTTTCACATGAATATCTGTTAGAAATCCCTCATGGGAACTTATTATTAGTAAGAATTATTATTGATTGCAGTGTTTCAGAAGCATCAAAGATATAGGCAGTCGGAATCCTTAGTACATTTATGAGGTAATCTGGGAAATGGGGGAAAAGAATAATAGGGTCATTATTAACCTTTTGAAGATTCCAGATTTATCAGGTCTTGTTCAACTATATTATAGGAAGGAAAGTTAAGATTCCTTTTATCCTAATAATCTCCAATTTTTCGCATCTCCTTCAGCTGATTCCATTACAGTTATGAATTAGAATAGAACAGAACAGAATTCTTTATTGTTGGAGTTTGAACCCTGAATGCTGACACCAAGTGTGATTGGACACAGAAAGAATTTGTCTTTGGTGCATATGCTCTCAGTGTATATAAAAAGACAAGGTACATTTGTCAAGAATCATAACACTTAATGATAGTCATAGGATACAAATAAGCAATCAGGAAACAATATCAATATAAATAGTAAGGATACAAGCAACAAAGTTACAGTCCTACAGTTATAAGTGGGAGAAGATGGATGATAGGAATGATGAGAAGACTAATAGTAATAGTAATGCAGCCTTAGTGAATAGTTTGACAGTGGTTAGGAAATTATTTGTTTAGCAGAGTGATAGTGTTCGGGAAAAAACTGTTCTTGTATCTTGTCTTCATGTGCAGTGCTCTACAGTGTCGTTTTGAGGGTAATAGTTGAAACAATTTATGTCCAGGATGCAAGGAGTCTGTAAATATTTTCATGGCCGTCTTTTTGACTGGTGCAGTGTACAGGTCCTCAATGGAAAGCAGGTTGGTAGTTGGTAATTGGTAACTACGATGGGACTAGTAGTTGGTGTTACCTGAACTGTATTTCTCGTAGGCTTGTGGAAGGGTCCAGGATTAGGTTATTGTCATGTCCAATCTGCCTAGAGACTGAGTTAAATTTGAAGCCACGCCTCTCTGCTTCCTGTGCCTGGCTTGACTTTCAACAAAGGTTGCGGCTCCATGGAAAACCTGTAAACAAGGCAGAAGGGAAAAGCCCCCGCCTCCCCAGCCTCACTACCCCTAAGTCCTACAGAACCTACATCAGGATGGGACCTGACCCTTCCACAAGCCTACGAGAAATACAGTTCAGGTAACACCAACTGCTATTCTCCATAGGAGCTTGTGGAATGGTCCAGGATTGGGAGATACCAAAGCTGCCTACCAAGGGAGGGAAGTAAGAAACAGGAGAAGGCTGGGCTTCCAAAACCCTTTGCAAAAAACTCTGACTGAATGAGGCTTCAGCTGAGGCACAGGCATCAAGCCAGTAGTGCTTAATGAACGGCGAGGGCGAAGCCCTAGTAGCCACCCGACAGATGTCCTCAAACAGAGCCTGGGAAGACCAGGCAGCCGAAGTTGCAGCACTCCTTGTAGAGTGTGTAGTTATGTGGCTGGCACTGGACTGCCTTGTGCTGATAGGCGTTGGAAATAGCTGACCTGATCCAACTCCCAATGGTTGATGGGGTGACCCTAGCTACTAAGGAGGAAGAACGAAAGGAGACAAACAGCGCCTCAGGTCGATGGAACGAAGTGGTACGCCTAAGGTAAATGCGCAGCGCTTGCCTAACATCCAATCTATGCTTCTTATCCCTCGAAGGGGCTGGGCAGAAATCAGCAGCACCACTTCCTGCACCCTGTGAAAGAACAAATTAATTTTTGGCAAAAAGGAAGGGTCCAAACAAAGAACAGCCCGATTTGTATGAAAAACACATAAATCAGCCCTTGAGGACAAGGCACTCAACTCCGAGATGCGTCTGGCGGAGGTAACATGCCACCACCCTGAGCGTGAGGTATTGCATACTAACTGTCCTCAATGGCTCAAAGGGTTCCTCCGTAAGCTGCAGCACCAGAGGCAGATCTCACGTGGGGAACCTCTGGACTACCAATGGCCTGAGATTAGCGGCCCCCTTAAGAAACCGTTTGATCACCTGATGCTGAGCAAGGGGCCTGTTCCCCTTGCCCCTTAGTACTGTGGAGAGGGCCTCCACCTGCCTACGGATGGTATTGTGAGAAAGGCCTTTCTCTAACCCATCCATGCGGAGGTGGCTTATAATAATGCTGTGTATAGCAGCACTGGGTTCACCCCTTTCCGGGTGGTGTCTGGACAGGATTTTGTGCCTATTCCTGAAGTTCCTCATGAGCAGCCGCAAGTCTTGTCTCTCTCTGAGTGGAGTGATCGCTTTCAGCGTGTTTGGCCTTTAGCACTTCAAACTTTGGACGCTGCGCATTGCGCACATTAAAAAAAGGCGGGTAAGAAACGGACTAAGCCGTCTGATTACAAAGTGGGTGATCAGGTTTATCTGTCCAGAAGTTTCCTCAAACTTCCCAGAAATCCAAGAAGTTGGGGCCTAAGTATGTTGGCCCATTTCCTATTATCAAAGTCATCAATCCTGTTTCCGTTCGGCTGCCTAAACACCTCAACTGAGTCTATCCTGTTTTTCATGTTAACCTCATAAAGCCTGTTTGCTTTTCATCTTTACGTCCGCCTGTTGATCCGCCGCCCGCCCCGCTGTTGATGGTGAACAACATTTTGAGGTCCATGAAATTTTGGACTCCCACAGGCGGCGGAATCATGTTCAGTACCTGGTGGCTTGGAAGCATTTTCCCCTTTCTCATGCCGAATGGGTGGACAAATCCCATGTCCGCGCCCCTGAATTGCTCCACCAATTCTATTCTGCTTATCCTGACAAGCCCTAGTTTCCCAAATTTCCTGACTTTTTCTCTCTCTCCCTCCCCTTTTTCACTTTCCGTTTCTTGTTGTTCGTCTGTTTGTTTGTGCTTTGTTGTTTTCCAGGTCTGACCGCCTTTTTCTGGAGGAGGGCTGGATGTCAGCCTCTGCTTTGCTGCTGCTTCGGCTGCCATTGAAACGGGGAGGGGGGGCATGGTATTTGGGAGGGGACTCATTGTTGTGCTGGAGGAAGATTCTAGATTTTGAGCTGTCCACCTTACTGCGCATGTGGAGGAGGAGTGTTTCCCGCCAAGGCCAACGGACCCAGCATTCCATCCTGATGATGCCTTTTGAAGTTATCTCACACCTGACAATTGGGAGAATTTTGATTGGACTGTGCACGGGATGCCAAGGGGAGGGGAATGAATTATACAATATATTATTCGCTTTCGCGCCTAAATAATCAGACTTCGCTTAGCTTAGCTTCTATTCATTTATAATTAGTAAAAGTACACTTGATTTCTACCAATGGAGTCCTGTGGTTTTCTTTCCTGATTTTTGAATGAAGAATGGCTGACACCTTGTTTCTTCAATCATAAACTATCTGGAATTTCTTAGTCCCATATTTATTTTGAGTATAGTCAATCCATCTTCTCCACTCCAGTTTATATCTCTCATTTGAGTGATCCTTGAGATATGCTGATATTTTAGCCATCTCTGCTAGGTTTATTACTTTTAATGTCCATTCTTGAATAGTAGGCAAGTCTTCCTTTTTCCAGTATTGCACCACCAACAGTCTCGCTGCCGTTATTAAGTTCAAAATTAAATTAGTCTCTATAACAGTACAATCAGTAGTTATACCTAACAAGAATAACTGAGGGGTAAACTTTATCCTTTTTTAAAGAACATTTTGCATAATCCACCATATTTTTATCCAAAATAGCTCTATATGATTTTAAACATGTGGATTTTTGTCTTCTATGACATGTAACTGGATGCTAATAGACAATATGTGTTTCATTAGAAGAAATATTTGACCAGGTATAATGTTAGTTAGAACACTTTTTTAGATACCCAGTGCTGTGAAAGGATCTGAGTAGATCATGGTATGAGAAATAATATTTCCCATATCTCCTTTTTTCTGTTTTAATTGTTTTCAGAAACTTCTATTCAGAAACAGTAGATCAAGAACTAGGTAAGAAAGGGAGAGTGAATGTCATTTTTTTTTCTTTCTCCTTTCAGTAATGGAACCCTTTGGTAAGACAACCGAAACAAAACTTGCTGGGTACAATTAGAGTAATGCCTTTCACAGCAGATATGAGATTTCCCAGTCTGCTTTGACTGAGGTTGTTTGTTTGAGGTTGTTACAGTATGTAAGAAACATCTGCAGATATTTCTGCTTTAAGAAGAATAACAGTTATTATCTATAGCATACTTTTGTCATGTATTCTATTAAAACAAAAGGCTTAGGTTTAGAATGGTTTGTGTTGCAGGCAATTTTCGGTGGAATGCCTGGCATGTGGCTCATTGTAACCTGCACTGCATGGGATTAGTAGGAAGTTGAAATAAGGTTTTATGATGATGGGCTAGTTGCTCGGATCATTTCCATTTTTGCTCCAGCTGTGTGGTTTTTCCAACAAATTGTGCTTCTAGCAGTTGTTCCAACTCTCACTCAAAATAGAATGCTTGAAAGGATTTAGGCAGATTGAAATACTAACAGGAAGCAGAGCAGCAGCTAGGCATGCATGCATGCATGTATGTTATAAACTCTTGTGGGATGCAGATTTAGCCATATAAGAAACAGTGTATTTACTGAACGGGAAAATGTGTATGGTGTCAGCATCACTTCATTCAGTAATCAGGAAAGAAAACCACTGGACTCCATTTGAATTGAAATCTAGTGTACTTTTACTAATTATAAATGAACAGTTGCAAAACTAAGCTGAGTCTGGTTAATTAGGCGCGAAAGCTAATAATATAATGTATAATTCATTATCCTGCACTTGGCATCCCTGTGCACAGTCCAATCATATTTCCCCCAAATGTCAGGTGTGAGATAACTTCGAAAGGCATCACCAGGATGGAATGCTGGACCGTTGGCCTTGGCGGGAAACACCCCTCCTCCACATGCGCAGTAAGGTGGTCAGTTCAGCGTCTAGAAACTTCCTCCAGCATATCAATGATTCCCCTCCCAAATACCATGCCCCCCCTCCCCGTTTCAATGGCAGCCGAAGCAGCAGCAAAGCGGAGGCTGACATCCGGCCCTCCTCCAGAAAAGGGTGGTCAGACCTGCAGAAACGAAAAAACACAAACAAACAGACGAACAACAAGACATGAAAGGGGAAAAGGGGAGAGGAAGAGAGAGAAAATTTTTAGGAGAATGGCCAAATCAGGGCTTGTCAGGATAAGTAGAATAGAACTTGCGGAGTAGACGAGGTGCCCGAACATGGGACCCGTCAACCCATTCGGTGTGAGAGGGGGGAAAATGCTTCCAAGCCACCAGGTACTGGACATGGTTCCGGCGTTTACGAGAGTCCAAAATCTTGCGAACTTCGAAGTGTTGCTCACCCTCAATCAAAAGCGGAGCGGGTGGAGGAGGGATAGGCGGACGCAACAACGAAGTGCAGACAGGTTTCAGGAAGTTAACATGAAAAACAGGGTAAACCCGGTTGAGGTGTTTGGGCAGCTGCAGCCGGACAGAAACAGGGTTGATGACCTTGACAATGGGAAACGGGCCAACATACTTAGGCCCCAATTTCTTCGACTTCTGGGGAGTTTGAAGAAATCTGGTGGACCAATAAACTTGATCACCAACTTTGTAATCATACGGCTTAGTCTGTTTTTTATCAGCCTGTTTCTTATGAGCGCGATGCGCAGCGTCCGAAGTTTGTAGAGCTAAAGGCCAAACGCGCCGAAGGGGGTCACTCCACTCGGACAGTGACGACACTTGGGGCTGCTCACGAGGAACCTCAAGAATGGGTACAAAATCCTGGCCAAACACTACCCGGAATGCGGTGAACCCAGTGCTGCTATGCACAGAATTATTGTAAGCCACCTCCGCATGCGGCAATAAATCCACCCAATCATCTTGCTGGTAGTTGATGAAACAACGTAAATATTGTTCCAGCACAGAATTAGTCCTCTCACAAGCCCCATTAGTCTGAGGGTGGTTGGCGGAGCTTAATCCTAGGGCGGAGCCAATCCGCTTCAAAAATTCCTTCCAGAAAACGGATGTGAATTGCACACCTCTGTCCGATATGATGCGGTCGGGCACCCCATGTAAACGGTAAATGTGGGAGATGAACATCTTAGCAAGAGCCTTAGCAGAAGGAATCTTGGAGCAAGGGATGAAATGGACCTGCTTGGAGAACAAGTTGGTAACAATCCAGATAACAGTGTGTCCCTGACTCTCAGGAAGCTCGACAATGAAATCCATAGAGATCTCCTTCCAAGGGGCGACTGGGCGAGCTACAGCTTGGAGTAATCCCTGCGGTTTTCCCAGCGGGCGTTCAGCAGCAGCACAAATGGGACAACTGGCAACATATTGTTCAATGTCTTTTTTCAAAGAAGGCCACCAAAACTGTCTCTTGACGAGATGGAGCGTTTTAACGAAACCAAAATGTCCTGCCATTCGGGAATCATGAGCCCGCTGAAGAACAATGAGTCTAAGAGACGCAGGAACATATAGTTTCGCCCCAATCCAGGGCAATTCATCTCTCATAGTGCATTCACTCACGTGCTGCCGGAACCAATCATCATCAGGGAGGGCTTTTTTCAGGTTGGAAAGAAAGTCCTGAGACATCTCTACTTTAGCTTTTTTATTTTTTTATTTTTTTTGTTCATTTTTTTATTTTGGTATTTTTTCTTTTTTTTATCTATTTTTTTTTTAAATTTCCATTTTCATAACATACACTCACATGTATACTATACATAGCCCGTATCATATAGTATTAAATAATAATTACATCAGTTCCTCTTGTCAACAATGCCCAGAAAAATAAAAACCCATTATAGCTCTTCTGCTCTCCATACACCTTTCTTCTATCTCTCTCCAACTTTCTATCTTCCCTCCATCATTCTTTCCTACTCTACTTCCCCTTCCTTTCTACTGCCCCTCTCTCTACATTCCACTCCTCCTTATCCTCCTCATCTTTCCCCCTTACCCTCTCTCCTATCCCTCTCTTCCCAACTTTCTTCTCCCTTCTGTTTCCCACTCCTCTCATTGGTGTATTTCCACTTCATGTCAATATGCTTAACATATCCTAGATTTAAAGAAGAAATAATAATAATAATAGTAATGAAAATATAAGAGAAAACAGTATACATGTGGAGTCAAATTACATTAAAATCTAACACGTCTCGTCAAACCTGATATATATCCCTCCCCCCCACCCTCCCCCCAACCCTCCACAACCTTCTCTCCCGCCTTCCCAGAACCCGTACATGGTATAAATTTTTAACAAAAACAGTCTAAAATATATTGGAAAAAAGAATGAAAAATTGATAACATCTTTACATTGAACTTAGCTCCTCCTTGCTAAACTAACTTTAAACAATTTAAATCATTCCTAATCTTAAGCATAAACTATCTGGAATTTCTTAGTCCCGTATTTATTTTGTATATAATCAATCCATTTTTTCCAGTCTCGTTTATATCTCTCGTTTGAGTGGTCCTTAAGATATGCAGATATTTTAGCCATCTCGGCTAAATTTGTGACTTTCAATGTCCATTCTTGAATTGTAGGCAAGTCTTCCGCCTTCCAGTGTTCCGCCACCAGCAATCTTGCTGCAGTTATTAAGTGCAAAATCAAATTAATCTCTACAGATGTACAGTCAGTAATTATACCTAACAAAAATAACTGAGGAGTAAGCTTTATCCTTTTTTAAAGAACATTTTGCATAATCCACCATATTTTTATCCAAAATGCCTTAACCTTTTGGCAAGTCCACCAAATATGAAAATATGTAGCATCGAGAGAACCACATCTCCAGCATTTGGGTTGTAAATTCGGATACATAGAAGCCAACTTTTTAGGATTCAAATGCCATCTATAAAACATCTTATAAAAATGTTCTCTCAGGTTTTGGGCTTGTGTAAATTTTACATTTCTTACCCAAATTCTTTCCCATGTATCCAACATTATTGGTTCTTCAATATTTTGAGCCCACTTTATCATACAGTCTTTAACTAGTTCTGTTTCAGAATCCATCTGTATTAATACATTGTATATCCTCTTTATATGCATTAAACTTTGATCTCTTATTTGTTTAAATAAATTATCCTCGACTTCCATGAAACCAATTTTTTGGTCTGTTTTCCACCTGGCCTGTAATTGGCCATACTGGAACCATGTTTGAATTACCTTTTCCTCTTTTAATACATCTAAGGATTTTAGTTGTAATACACCCCTTTCTAGGGTAAGAAGCTGTCTGTAAGTAATTATATCCTGTTTTTGTGCTATGTTCATATTTTCTATTGCATGTCCAGGAATTGCCCACATGGGTATCTTATCATTTAATTTATATTGATATTTTTTCCAAACCCGCAGTAAAGCATTCCTTAAAATATGACTTTTAAAATTTTTGTCCACTTTTTTGTTGTATAACAGGTAAGCATGCCAGCCATATACCAGATCATACCCCTCGATATTAAGTATCCTATCATTAGTTAAATCAATCCAATCACTAATTACAGATAATGCTACTGCATCATAATATAATTTTAGGTTGGGTAATTTCAAACCTCCCCTCTCACGCACATCTTGCATTATTTTTAACTTTACTCTCAGCTTCTTTCCTGCCCATACAAATTTATTAATACCCTTCTGCCATTCTAGCAGGTTCACATCTTTTTTAAGTATAGGTAGCATTTGGAAAAGAAATAGAAATTTATGTAAAATATTCATTTTCACTGCTGCTATTCTTCCCAGCAAAGATAACTGTAATTTGTCCTATTTTTTCATCTCTGTCTGTATACTATGCCAAAGTGGTTCATAATTATACTTATATAATTTCCCATTTGAGGTTGAAATATTAACTCCTAAGTATTTGACCTTCTTAACTATTTCACATCCTATCATTCCTCCTTGTTCTTCCTTTGTTAGTATTCATATTATAGCTAGTATTTTGTTTTCTCTAGATTTATTTTAAAGCATGACACTTGACCATATTGGTTAATCGTATTCATTAAGATCATGCTAGATTCCTGCGGTTGGTCTAATATTATAACTAAGTCAGCCGCAAAAGCACACACTCTATATTCTTGCTGCCTAATCTTAATTCCCTTTAGACCCTCCAAGCCCCGTATTTTGTTCAGCAGTATTTCCAAAGTTATAATAAACAGTAATGGAGACAAGGGACAACCCTGTCCTTGTACCTTTTCCAGTTTGAAAAGAGTCTGTTAAACTTTCATTAACTATAATTTGAGCCGTTTGCTGTTGATATATTGCTTTGATTGATTGTAAGAAACTTTCTCCTATTTGCATTTTTTGCAGTGTTTTCAACAGGAATTGCCAATTAACTCGATCAGAGGCTTTCTCAGCATCCAGAAATATGTACACGACAGGAATTTGATTGTTCTTTCCAAAGTATTCTAATGCATTAACAATTAATCTTACGTTACTTCTCATTTGTCTCCCTTGAATAAAGCCTGTTTGATCACTGTGAATCAATTGTTGAATAACCAACATTAACCTTATTTGCTAGTATTTTAGTAAAGATTTTATCATCTACATTAAGTAATGAGATAGGTCTATAGTTTTTTGGTTGAGTAATATCTTGGTCTTCTTTAGGTATCAGCGATATAAAAGCTGTCTTCCAAGATGGGGGTACCTTATCTTCCGTTTGAATCTTATTAAATAATTCCTTAAGAGGTTCTACCATTTCTAATTTTAGATTTTTATAGTAAGCCGCTGTCAAGCCATCTGTACCAGGTGCCTTCCCTGCCTTTAACTGCTTAATTACCTGCAAAATTTCCCCCGAAGTTATTGGTTGATTCAGTCTTTGCCTCTGCTTTTCTTTAACTATGGGTATTTTTTCTTTGTCCAAGTATCTCTCTATATCTAGACCATTAATTTTGTCACCCTTGTACAGCTCTGTAAAAAATTCCTGGAAGGCCTTTTGAATCTCACCCTGTTGGAACACTTCCTTCCCTCTATAGAGCGACTTAGCTATGTTACGAGAATTTTGTTTTTTCCTAATCTGATTTGCTAACCATCTGCCAGATTTATTTGCATTACAAAAAGTATTATGTTTTGCATATAACAGACTAGTGGCTACCTGGTCTGAGATCAACATATTAAATTGGTCTTTTAATATTGCAATTGCTTCTTTAATCTTTTTATCTCCTGGTTTTAAAGTTAACTCTTGCTCTTTCTTCCTAATTTCATCTTCCAGTTCTGTTCATTTTACCCCTTGTTTATGTCTATGTAATCTATTTAGATTTATCAAAGCTCCTCTCATATACGCTTTATTTGCATCCCATACAATTTCCATATATGTGCCCTTATTCATATTAAAAACAAAGTATTCTGTTAACAATTTTTTACATTCATTAATGTATTTTTCATATCTGAATAAATTTTCATTCAATCTCCAAGACCTTCTTGCTTGTGTCACCCCTCCCAACTCCATCCAAACTGGATTATGATCTGATAAAACTGTTGCAGAAATCTTCGTCGTCTTCACCCTGGAAAGCAAATCATTAGTAATTAATATAAAATCGATCCTAGAAAAGGATTGATGTCTATCAGAGAAAAAGGTAAAGTCATGTTCTTCTGCATTTCTTTCTTGCTAAATATCTCTCAGTTCAAAGTCATCCATCATATCGAAAAAGGACTTAGGTAGTTTTGCTCGCATTTGAGTATTTGGACGAGAAACCTTCTTATCTTTCTTAGTGTCCATAACACCGTTCCAGTCACCCAGTAGTATGGAAGACCTATAATCCCACTGTACTAATTTGACATGAAGTTTTCTATAAAATCCATCTTGTTGTTGATTGGGAGCGTATATTTTCAGTATCAATGTCCTTTTCCCTTCTAATACCAGATCTATTGCAATATATCTTCCGTGGGGATCTGCTTTGATTAATTCAGCTTTCATGTCTTTTCTTAAGTATATAACTACACCATTTTTCTTCTCCGTAGCAGAAGCTATAAAGTGTTGTCCAAATCTTGTATTAATCAAATATTTTTGATCAGTTGATCTATGAGTTTCTTGCAAGCAAATTATATCATTCTTGAACTGTTTAAGATAGTGAAATATTTTCTTTCTTTTCTGTGGAGAATTCAATCTGTTGACGTTCCTTGTTAGAAGCTTAGTTGTCATCTTTGGTTTCCTGAAGCTTTTTTAGAGCCACCTGGATATCCTAGAGTTTAACCTTTGGCCTGGCTCCTCCCACTGCTTCTAAGCTGGTAACTATAGCATCTTGGCCAATGGCAGGTGTTTCTTGGGATTGTTGTTTTTTTAATTGTTGATCCATTCGTCTGGTAATCACACGGTTTGGTCTTTGTTCCATGGCTCCTTGTGCTTCTGGGAGAGAAAGATGATCCATCCTTGTTGATAATTGTGTAGTTTGCTGTCTATCTTGTCCTTCTTGTTCTCTTTCTCTAGATCCAGATGGTGCGGGATGTCCAGCCTTCAAAATATGATAAAAATCTCTAGCTTTCCATACTGAATTAAGACGATATCTTTGCCCCTCGAAAATGAGTGCTAGGCCAAATGGTGTGTCCCATCTAAACTGTAGCTGACGATTTCTAAGCTCTTCAACTAAAAAGACATAGTCTTTTCTGGATCTTAGCATTTGAGGTGGTATCTCTTTCAGAACAGTCAGTTCCTGACCCCCAATTTGAAGCTTGGTTTTATAGGACTCTTGCAATATCATATTCCTCATGTCTCTTGTAGTAAAGTATATCACAATGTCCCTTGGGAGCTGCTTCTGCTTCGCCACCCAAGAATTAGCGCGATAAACCTTATCAATTTGCCAATCAAAGTTACCCCCTGGCCTTCCCATCAGGCTATCGAAAGCTTCTGAAAGAATCTGTTTCAAGTTTTCCTGATTATTTTCACGCAAACCCCTTACTCTTAGTGCAAGTTCCATTTGTCTATACTATATCATAATAATTTCTTTTTCAGCATTTTCAACTTTTTGTTGCACCACATCTGTTTTCGATACCAAATTAATATTGGCATCATTAAGATCATCTAGTCTGTCTTCAATTCCGGAAGCATGTTCTGTCAATAAACTCACAATCCCCAGCATATCATCTCTGATCTTTTGAACCCGGGTCTCAAGTTTATCAGACAGCTCCTTATGCGCAACGGATATCTCTTCTTTGAGTTTTGTTTCCATCGTAACTGCCTGATTTTTAAAAGCATCAGCCAACTCCTTCAGAAAGAACTCTTTCGTTAATGGCTCACCCATAGGGGGAGGAGGAGGAAGCAGTGACTGCAGTTTTGTGCCAAGGGCGGGCGAGCTGCCAGAGCCTTTGGGAGCCGGGGGGGGGCAATCTTTTTAGAAGGGTTTTGCTTAGAAGCCATTCCAAGTTTCTTCTTCAACCAATTAATAAAACTCTGCTGGCCAATTATACAGCTGTTAATTTAATATTAAATCACTCCTTTTCTTTGAAGTTTTAAACTCCATAGAAATTCAAAACATAAACAGTGTTACGAAGCAGCTCGGTACCATTTTAATTGTCTCTTTAGTAGGTAAGTTATCAGAAGGAGTTCTTGTAAAAACGAAGCTAAGATTTAATACAAACAATTAAAGGTTCACGTATACCGGTTCCGCTCACCTTGG
This sequence comes from Thamnophis elegans, assembly GCF_009769535.1. Classification (NCBI taxonomy): domain Eukaryota; kingdom Metazoa; phylum Chordata; class Lepidosauria; order Squamata; family Natricidae; genus Thamnophis; species Thamnophis elegans. The sequence goes on along the minus strand of NC_045549.1, from coordinate 39,070,860 downwards.
ACTCAGTAAATCAAATTTTGTTCTGAGGAAGAGAGAGTTTCCTTTGCACTGCAAATCGCAGCTGGAATTCCTGGCACGGAGACAATTCTGACCTCAGCTGGCCTTCCCCCTCCTCCCAGAAACAAACTGCGAGGGTCGGTTGGCACGTTGCTCAGCAGAACGGCTCACCTTATCTTCTTGCCTGAAGAAAAAGGTAAACAACCTGTCAGATGTCTGATGGATTGGTCATCCGACAGATAACGCGACCAGGGATTCGGGAGCTGTAATGATCAGCTCCCATCAGCAAGCCCCTCCCAGCAGAAGTCGAGACATCTCTACTTTAGAACATGCTTGATTCCTAGTAACAACAGGGGTAGCGAGGCTTGTCGCGGGAATGACAGGCTGGACCACACTGAGTTTAGAGCAGTTGTATTGAAGCCTGGATAAAGCATCAGCCATAAAAAAAAATTCCCCCTGGAATGTATTTCAGGGTAAAATTAAACCGATTGAAATGCTGAGCCCAGCGTATCTGTTTAGGAGAAAGTTTTCTGGGAGTTCTCAAAGCTTCCAAATTCTTATGGTCAGTCCACACCTCGAAAGGGTGTTCGGCGCCTTCCAGAAAATGGCACCATGTGGCCAAAGCCCAACGAACAGCAAACACTTCTTTCTCCCAAATGGCCCCCACAGCCACGTCACTGGCGTCAGCTTGAACCACAAAAAGTGCATCCATGTCCGGGTGTTTGAGGACTGGTTCCTCTGCAAAAAGCCGCTTTAACTTCTCGAAGGCAGCTTGACATTCCATGGTCCAATCCAGCGGCTTGCTAGGCTTGGGTTTCGCTCCACCTTTGCACTTCAGAAGGTTAGTTATGGGAAGAGCTATCTTAGCAAAAGAGGGGATGAACTGGCAATAGAAATTAGCAAAACCCAAAAATTTTTGCAATTGCCTGCGTGTACGAGGGGCCTCCCACTCGGTGACTGCTTTCACTTTAGCAGAGTCCATCTCAACACCCTCGTGGGAGATACGATAGCCCAGGTAGTCAACCTTCTCCTGATGGAATTCACACTTGGACAATTTGGCGTAAAGCTCAGCTGCCCGAAGTTTCTTCAGTACAGTATGAACCAGCTTCACGTGTTCTTCACGTGTTTCCCTGTAAATAAGGATATCATCTAAATATATGATACGCCCTGTAAAGATGGTCATGTAAACCTCATTAATTAGCTGCATGAAGACCGCTGGCGCCCCCTGTAGGCCAATCACATGAAATTGGAAACAGCCAAGGGGACAGTTGAAAGCAGTTTTCCATTCGTCCCCCTCTTTAATACGAACTCCATAATATGCTTCCCTTAAGTCCAACTTAGTGAAGATGCGGCCCTTCCCCAATTGGGCCAGCATGTCCTTCATCAGAGGTAACGGGTAGAGGTTCTGAGATGATATCATGTTTCAAGTTTTAAAATTCACACACAATTTCAAGGAGCCATCTTCCTTTCTCTAAATAACACAGGAACCGCCACCTTGGGTCTCGCCGGTTCAATGAACCCCCTCTCCAAATTCTTATCGATGAATTTTCTCATTTTGTCCATTTCCCTAGGGGACATTGAATATATTTGGGGCGTTGAAAGCTTCACCCCAGGTAAAATATCAATGGTGCAATCAGTGGCCCTGTGGGGAGGGGAGGGGTAGTTTATCAGAAGATTTTTCTCTAAAAACTCCCCTAAGATCCCAGTACTCTTTTGGTATTCTCTCCTCCCCTTCGATTCTCTCCTGCCCCCTGGCTGCCAATGTAGGGTTAGTAGCATCAGAATCTGGAGTCTCAACCGCCCGTTTAGGGGGTACGTTTGTGCGAATACGTAACCAACCCTTTCTCCAGCTAATGCGAGGGTTCCATTCTCCATAGTGAGGGGGGAGGAGTATCCAGAATGGGTTGACCTTGTCCTCTCATGATTGGATGAGTCAGATAAGCTCTTTAGGCAACGCCCCCTGGCCAGCAGGACCTCCCATATTTGACTCATCCCACTCAATGGAAAGGATGCACCACTCTGGACCTCCAGTAATTTACAAAGGACTAAGGAAAATAAACTTGGACCTGGCGAATCCTGCCTCCCTACATCGCACACAGCCTCCTCCTGCAAGGACTGGACTGCCACAAGCCCCCTGGCCACTGAGGGAGACGGAGTCACTCAGGGAGGACCCTTGCCGGGCAGGCAGGAGGAGAGGGCATATATGCTTCCTAGAGGTAGCCCTTGATGCAGAGGCTTCTCAGGAGCAGAAGTGCTCCTCTGCTCCCCTCAGGGGTTGAGCCACGAGGGTTGTTAAAATGCCCTGGAAAGCCTGCGCTGGCAGCTATCACCAATGGACAAGGTGAGAGCCGGAAAGGCTCAGAAAGAGCTGCGGGAGGCAGGGGGAGGCGAGCTGCAGCCGCATGGCAAGCCTGCAAAGGCAAAAGCCATTTCCATGTGCTCCAGCAAAGAGGAGCCTTTTGAATTTGGAGCCGGGAGCCATCTTGAAACCACATGGTCCAAGATGGCGGCCCCCAGCAGCTCAGAGGAGGCAGGCAGGAGCCCAGCTCTCAGCCCTCCAACAACAACCACAACCGGAGGCTCTGTGGAGCCCTTGAAAGGTGAGAAACCATCGCAGAGGCATTAGCCAAGGGCGGGGGACGCAGCAAAGGGCCAAAAGAAGGCTTATTAAGGAGGTTAGAGGCAGGCGGTGGATAACCCCCCCCCCCCCCAAGCCTACCTCCTAGATGAATCACAGAGGCAGCTGCCACAAGACTGCAGGAAGAACTCCCCCCCCAACCTGAGAACTCCTCCCCCCCCGGGGAGATCCCCTTCAGCTTCGGTGTTTCAGAAATCTTGCCTAAAGCCCGTTCTGTCCCTTTCTAACTGCCTAGTAAGAGGAGAAGGCTTCCCCCTTAAGGACACTCTCCTTTAAGTAGGAGAAAGAGAGTTGGGGGCGAGAAGGCCCTCAGAAAGAGGCTCCAGCAAGAGCTGTGTTTTTTTGTGGCTAATTCTTGCTTCCCCCTTAAGAGCATTCTCCTTTGAGTAGGAGGAGGGGGGAGGGGCGAGAAGACCCTGAGAAGTAGGCTGGCCTCTTAGCAAAAGCTGTTTTTTTGTGGCTAAGTTCTGAGGGCGGGGCTATGGCAATTGCCCTGCAGAGCCATTTGGAAAGAAGGGGGAGGAGAGGCCCCACGTGGCCCAAGGCGGCAGCCCGGAAAACACAGAGGGGGGAGGAATAATTAGCCCGGCTGCTAAAGGCTGAAGCTCCCAGGGGGAGACAGAAGAACCTCCAATCAGGTTAGAGATTACCCCCCTCCCCCAAGGCCTTCCAAGGGTGGGGGTGACTAGGCAAAGAGCAAATGCAATGCAATACAATACTATGCAATACAATAGCAGAGGGGGAAGGGACCTTGCAGGTCTTCTAGGCCAACCCCCCTGCCTGGGCAGGAGACCCTATACCTTTTCAGACAATAGCTATCCAACAGCTGCTTAAATAGCTTCCATTGTTGGGGCATTCACAACGTTTGGAGGCAGGGTTGTTCCACTGATTAATTGTTCTAACTGTCAGGAAATTCCTCCTCAGTTCTAAGTTGCTTCTGTCCTTGATTAATTTCCACCCATGCTTCTAGTTCTGCACTCAGGTGCCTTGGAGGATAATCAGGCTGCCTCTTCCCTGTGGCAACCCCTGAGATATTGGAACACTGCTATCACGTCTCCCCTAGTCCTTCCTTTCAGTAAACTAGACCTACCCAATTCCTGCAACCGTTCTTCATAGGCTTAGCCTCCAGTCCCCTGATCCCCTCTGTTGCTCTTCTCTGCCTCTCCCTAGAACCTCCACATCCCTTCTACATCATGGTGACCAAACTGAATGCAGAATTCCAATTGTGGCCTTTCCAAGGCCTTATAAAGTGGGAGGAACACTTCACGGGAGCTTGATTCTATTCCTCTGTTAATGCAGCCAAAAACTGTGTTGGGTTTTCTGGCAGCTGTTGCACACTGCTGGCTCATATTAAAGCGTTGTCCACTAAGACTCCAAGATCCCCTTCACAGTTACTACTGTGGAGCAAGGTATTCTGTACCTGTGCACTTCACCTTCGTTGCCTAGAGGTAGAACCTTATTTCATTGAATCTCGTTTTCCTAGGCAGTGCCCAATATTCAAGGGTATCAAGATCCTTCTGTATCTCTAGCCTGTATTCTGAAGTATTGGCTATTCCTGCCAGCTTGGGGTCATCTGCAAACCTGATGAGTCCCCCCCCCCCAACCGATCAGCATTTAACAAACAGGGAGCTAATCGGCATACCGGCTCCTTCTTATGACCGCTTGAGATAACAGCAGTTCTTAAAGAAACAGTACTACTATCATGGCATATATTTTGCTAACCCAACTGTTAGCTTACACACCTAACACCCTCATTCAAATCACTGATGAAGATGTTGAAGAGTACTGGGCTCAACACAGAGCCTTGGGGCACTCACTGCATTCTTCCCTCCCATGAAGAGGCAGTTCATTGAGGAGTACAGGTGTGTGCGGTTGGTCAACCAGTTACCAAGCCATCTGGTGTGACTATGTCTAACCCACATTCTTCTACTATTATCTAGTAGTAGGTTATGGTCTACCTTATCAGGACTTGCTGAAGTCCAAGTTAACTATATCAATGCATTCGTATGGTCCACTAGGGTTGTCACCGTATCTAAGAAGGCAATATGGCTAGTCTGGTATGAACTGTTTTTGACAAACCCATGTTGGCTTTGGGCTCTTGAGCTGTTTTTCTCTCTTTCTGAAAGGAGGGAATCACATCAGCAATTCTATAGTGGTTCTCCGGTACTCCAGGATCTCTGATAGATATAGTTTCAGTTGTTTGGGGAGAGCCAGGTGGCGCAGTGGTTAAATGCAGCACTGCAGGCTACTGCTAGATCAGCAGGTCAGCGGTTCAAATCTCACCGGCTCAGGGTTGACTCAGACTTCCATCCTTCCGAGGTGGGTAAAATGAGGACCCAGATTGTTGGGGGCAATATGCTGACTCTCTGTAAACCGCTTAGAGAGGCCTGAAAGGCCTATGACGCGGTATATAAGTCTACTACTGCTACTGCTGCTATTGCTCATCCGCCAGTTCCTTCAGATCCCTGGGGTGTAACCCACCCGGTCCTGGGAATTGGACTTTGCCTAAGATAGACAGGCTACCATTTCTTCTCTATCTCATCTTGGGTCCCTAATCTGAATTTGGGGCGCTGTTCTTGATAGGTTGGATTGTTTATCCCTTCGGGTAAAGACATATGCCAAGCACGAGTTAAATAGTTCTGCTTTACTCCTGCTGCTTGTCAGCTTCGGGCCACTTTCTCCCAGCAAGGGACCAATCGTTTCCTTATCTTTCTTGGTTTTATCAGGCGGGAAGATGCCCCCTTTTGTATTTTATTCTATTATTATTATTGTTGTGGTGGTTCTTGTTATTATTATTATTTTACCTTTGTGGCAGGCCTTTATTGTGAGCTTAGCTTCCCTCACTTCATCTTTACACGCACTCTAGTGGCCGCCCATTAAACTCCGTCTGTGTTTACATTCAGAATATCTCTGCGCTAATCCTAGCCATAGAATCATAGCACCCTTATGGCCGGGGGAAAAAGGGTCAGACAGTCTGGTCCCCATGCCAGAACCCACCACAAACTCAGAATGGGATGTCCGACTATGAGAGATCGCAGAAGCACCTCAGATAGCCTATGAATTTAGACAACATTCGCTGAGGGCAGAACATATAGCAGGGGTGGGGAACATCTGAGCCAACTGGCTCAGCCGGACCAAGGGGACAATTTGGAGCTGAAGCTGCAGCCAACAATCTTCAAGGAGCTGGCGGAGTGCTTCGGACGCCCGGAGGTCGACTTATTCGCCACGCCCCTCAACACTCAGCTCCCAAGGTTCTTCTCCAGGTACCAGACATGGGGGGGCAGAAGGGCAGACGATCTACGAAGCCCCTGGCCCAGGGGTTGTCGGTATGCTTCCCCCTTACCCTTGATCCCCAGGTTCATATGGTAAACCCTTCGGGAGGGGGCGGAAGGGGTTCTGTTGGCGCCTCACTGGCCCCGGAGGCTGTGGTTGCAGATCTCCAGTTGCTTTCAGCGGAGAGGCCATGGAGAATCCCCCAGGAGGGGATATCCCTTAACCAGGGGTCGCTGGAGCACCCAGACCTTCAATGGCTCCAGCTGACTGCTTAGCTCTTGAGCGGAGCATCCTGGAGAAAGACCTCTTCCCCCCAGGGTGATGCAGACTATCCAGACTGCCCGCACACCCTCCACAGAGCGTATCTATGGCTCCATGTGGCGGGCCTCTGCCTCATGGTGTAATTCCCTGGGGCACAATCCTAGCCAGGCCTCAGTGCCTCAGATTCTGGACCTCCTCCAGGCAGGCCGGGACAGAGGGTTAGCTTCTAACACAATTAGGAGACAGATTTCAGCCATCTTGCCAGTTCTCCTGCGTGGCAGGAACCAGAGCTTGACTCACCATCCTATGGTCAGGCAATTCCTCAAGGGGGCTTCCAACCCCAAACCGCACACAGCGTTCAGGTACCATTCCTGGGACTTATACAGGGTAGGGGACGCTCCATAGGTGCTCCATTGAGCCTTCACGAATAGTTTCCCTTAAGTTCCTGATTCTCACGGTGGCCTTTCTGGTGGCCATCTCTTCCGCCAGGCAGATATACAAACTGCAAGCTCTGTCCACCAGGGAGGATCTCTGCTTCTTCCACCAAGACAGAGTGGGGTTACGTCCTTCATCCCCAGAGTGGGCCCTTGCTTCCACCAAACCCAGGAACTGATTTGCCCAACTTCTGTCCAGACTCTTCCCACCCGTTGGAAAAGAAGTGGCACACTCTGGGCATAAGGAGGGCTCTGAGGATTACCTCAGGAGAACCAGGCCAAACAGGAAATCCGAAGCTCTGTTTGTCTCCTTCCAAATAGGGGCCTGGGTATCAAGGTGACTTCCACCACAATAGGCAGGTGGTTGCGAACCTGCGTTGTCACTGCATACCAATCGCAGGGCTTACAGACACCAATCATATCACAGCTCACTCCACGCGGAGCGCAGCCACGTCCAGGGCCTGGGCCACGCAGACAGCCCTGGCCAGAATCTGCAGGGCAGCCACATGGGCTTTCCCCTCTCCCTTTGCTAGGAACTATAAACTGGACTCTTTTGCCTCAGCAGAAGCCTCTTTGGACGCAGGGCGTTGCAGGCGGTTCACAGGGCGGGGCCCACGCCTCAACTGGCATGAGTGGGGGACATGGGGCCTCATGGGTCTCCCTCCCTAGGGACGTGCAGGCTTTGGTACGTCCCATTCTGGATACTCCTCCCCCCTCACTATGGAGAAAGGGTGTTGGTACTTAACCTGATACGCCTCTTCTCATAGTGGGGGGAGGAGTATCCAGTCCCTCCCTGACTATGTACGACTAAGTTTTATGTTCATTGTTTTATGAAGTTATATAAATATTGATGTTGAAGACGATAAAAGCTAAGAACTGAATTAAGAGTCTGGAGTGAATGGTGCAACGAGTCGGATGGAGCTCTTCGTCAAATATGGGAGGTCCTGCTGGCCAGGGGGTGTTGCCCAAAGAGCTTATCTGACTCATCCAATCATGAGAGGACAAGGTCAACCCATTCTGGATACTCCTCCCCCCACTATGAGAAGAGGCGTATCAGGTAAGTACCAACGCCCTTTTACGAAGCCAGGGGAGTCCCAAAATAAGGGGCCGGTCCATGCCAGGTGCCACAATAAAAGTTATTAACTCCCGATGTGTCCTCATTTTCATCTCTATGGGCTCAGTAGAAAAATGAGCAGGGCCACCTCCTGCAATAGAACCATCAATTTGGCAAAAAAACAATAGGGGTTTTCAAAGTCCTCAATTTTAAGCCTAGTTTCTCCACCATTTCAGGACTTATCATACAGCGAGAACAGCCGGAATCAAGGAGAGCTAAAAGTTTCTCAGTCACGCCAGAAGATGGCACTCTCATTTCAATTGGGATAAGCATGGGGCCCCTTCTGGAACTTACCCAGCGATGAGACTCCTCCTCATCCGATTCGTCAGATGAGCTGGGGCTGACACCTCCCTACTCCTCCGTCTGGAAGTGCTGGGGAACATTTTCAGTGGCAAAGGCAGCCTCCCTCTTCTTGCCCCGGGGCCTTTATTGCTTTTCCCTCTCTCCGGGGGGGGGGGGGGCGGGGCGGTCTGAGCCAATTTTACACAGCAATTTACAGCGCGATGGCCTTCCTTCCCACAGCGGAAACAATTGAAACGCTTGGCTTTGCCTGTGAAACCTCCTTTTCCTTCATCCTGGGGCGGAGGGGAGTTTTTGGGACTGCTTGGGGGGATTTCTCCTCATCTCCCTCTTTCATGCATTGAAGCCTGGCTAAATCCAACTCTACGTCTCCGGTGTGTTCATACCAAACAGTTACACGACGAGGAAGGGGTCTGTTTATGCACTGTTGGTATATTTTTTCATTCAATCCCTCAGCAAACTGATTCAGCAAAGCCTCTTCTGACCACCCCCTCATATAAGCTGACAACTCTTGAAATTCCTGGACATAATGTGGCACAGATTTGTTTCCCTGCTTCAGAGCCATAATTTCAGGCGCCCGCGTCTCTCGGACAATGGGTCATCAAACCTCCTCCTCATGGCTGCCATAAAGTCATTAAAATTTCTCAGGAGAGGGGAATTGCATTTGTGTAGGCCGACCATCCATTCGGCTGCTGCCTTCTCTAAGGACATCAACACCATCCTCACTTTCATTTCATCTGTCTCTAAATCAGGTCCATAGATTTCCATATAATTCCAGACCTGAATTATAAAAAGCCCAAGACTTTTAGGGTCTCCATCATATTTTACAGTTAAGGGAGGGATTTTTGCCATTTGGCATCGCCTGCCCCCCCCCCGCTCTTTGAGCGACTCTAGCTGGAGGGGGGAGGCTGGTTCTGGGTTTTCTTGCGCACAACCCCCGTCGGCTCCTTCACCCTCCCTTAAACTATGCATCGAGTACCTTTGCTCAAGTTCCTCAGTCGGCTCCCTTTCCACTGCTCTCTCACAGCTTCTGCGTTCAGTCCAGGCTTCTTCGAGAAGTCTCATGGCGTGGGAAAGCTTGTAATCCTCTTCCCCAGAGTCACCCCAATCAGCTGATTTTTTCTTTGGTCTCCTTCTCGTGACTCCAGCATCCAATTCCTCAGGTTCCTCTTTTTGTCCCACACCCCAAGTCCATCTGGGACGAACGGCAGGTTCTTTCACTCTTAGTTCGGTCAGCCTTTCGGTTAAAGATGGTCCTGCCGTTGCCCCCTCCTCTTCCTCCTGGTCACTTACATGCAAAGACATTTCTTTTTCTGAAGGCACCCCCCTCGGTAGGTTTTACCTCCGGGATGGGTGAAAAAAGCAGACTCAGCTTATTGTCAGCATCACTTCATTCAGTAATCAGGAAATAAAACCACTGGACTCCACTTGAATTGAAATCAAGTGTACTTTTACTAATTATAAATGAACAGTTGCAAAGCTAAGCTGAGTCTGGTTAATTAGGCGCGAAAGCTAATAATATAATGTATAATTCATTCCCCTCCCCTTGGCATCCCTGTGCACAGTCCAATCATATTTTTCCCAAATGTCAGGTGTGAGATAACTTCGAAAGGCATCACCAGGATGGAATGCTGGACCATTGGCCTTGGCGGGAAACACCCCTCCTCCACATGTGCAGTAAGGTGGTCAGTTTAGCGTCTAGAAACTTCCTCCAGTACATCAATGATTCCCCTCCCAAATACCATGCCCCCCCTCCCCGTTTCATTGGCAGCCGAAGCAGCAGCAAAGCAGAGGCTGACATATGGTTTATAAGAGTGTTCTGGCTTTGAAGTGTTAATGAAATGGTAGCAGCCTGGAGCGCACCTAGGACATAGTTGGATGCTCAGCAGCTGGTTTTACAACAGTGTTCTGCGTTAGGCATGCTGGAGATAATCTTCTGCCACGTAGCATTTGCTGGGTTGTGCTCTCTGGGACACACCGGATGTGTTGTGGCAGCTTATGGGAGACTTAATCCTTTAAAAAATGTTTAAATCTATCTTCTCTTTTTCCTTTATTCTTTTTTCTTTGGAAGAATACATGTACAGCAGGATATATTGCAAAAGTTTAGAGAATGTAAAACATTCAGCAGGCATATAATGTTTGTGACTGGTTAATAGGGGTTTTTTCCTAATCCTGTGCTACATATTACTTTCTGATGCTTTTCTTTAAATAAAGTAGCCATTAAATGTGCCTTTATCTGCCTGAAGCAAGTGCCATATATTCTACATTTTAGTGGTTTATGAATGATAAAAGTTCCATGTAAGTGAATAATCTGTAAAGCTCATTTGAGATGCCCTTGATGTGGATCTTGGAGCAGAGTGGAGTGCACTGGGAAAATGTAACAAGGATAATTCTTTTAACAGTCTTGGGTTCAAAGCTCCCAAATAATATTTCAGGTCGGTATTTAGATATACCATGGTTGTTCCTTCATCCATATCATCTGAAAACTAAGCAGGCCTTTCTCCTGTGTGCTGCTCCGGGAATCCAATCATGGGTTAACTTAGCCTTCTAGCCTTGAGACTGAGTATGCAAATTTCAAAGTCACGCCTCCTCTGACTGGACTTCCGTTTCCATTCAGTTTCTCTTACTCAGTCCAAGCCTACGAGACCTATTTCAATTCTCTCTTGACTAATTGGTAATTTCTCAGGATTAATACTGGATTTCCTTGGTTTTTCATTGTGGATTTCTTGCTGGTTGGAGGTAAAGCGGCAGTTTTCTGCCAGCCGATTCCTCTCTCACTACTCCCTTTGCAGGGATATCGGATTACTGCAGCTGGAGCGTGGGGCGATCTTGCCGTTCTCAAACGGTTTCTCCGCCTGTCCTCCCTTTGAGTCCGGCGCGCAGGGAAGCTGAGTCTCTCCAGCGCCGCCTTCCCACACCGGATAGCACCCGCCTACGGGCGCGGTCAGTTCCGAAGCTGTGGCTTATCGGGGCTGTTCCTCTTCTCCCCCCTGCCTCCCTCCCTTCTGCCCTCGCTGGAGCGGCTGCCGGAGGATTGCATGGATCGGCTGTTTGGGATTTCTCCCTGCCGTTTCCTTTAAATTTCGCGCCTTTGATGCCGGCTGCCTTATTTGGAAGCAATTTCACGCATGCGTGATAATGTCTGGGGATGAGAAGGCAGAATTATTCGCGCGCTTGAGTCTGCGCGCTGCTTTCGCCCCTCCCTTTTCCCTCACTCGAGGTTGCTGACTCAGGAAGGAGGTCGCTTCTCTCTTTGTCTCTGATTCCACGTGGCGTTCTTGGCGAGTCCTTTGCATTTGCATTCCTTTGTTTCGCTGATTGAGCTCTTTCAAATTCATACTATGGCTGATCAATCGGTAGTGCAAGGTACTGTCGGGCCAGTTTCTGAGCCCCGTTCCCCTGGCGAGGGGGGGGATAACCCTGGGCCTAGCAAGGCCACGACCAGGGCTTCCAGTAGCAGGCCTCGAGCCTCATCTACTGTTCGGGATAAGTCGCACAAGCGCAAAGATAAGGCCAAGGCTCCCCCCAAGGCATCTGGGGCTCCCATTTGTTCCCCTCCGTTCTGATTCAGCAGCCTGTTTCTTCCGGTGCGAGTCGTTGAGCAGGGTTGGTCCCCTGATATTCAGCTTCCCCAGGCCCCTCTTCCTGAGGTAGGGGTTTTCAGGCCTCAATCTCCCCCAATTATTTCTGAGGCTAGTGGGGCTTCTCTTCATTCGCCTCCACGCGCTGGGCCTTCTGCCACATTCACCCCCACAGCTGCAGGCCTCAGGCCTCTGGAGAGCCAGGATTTGGGCCTTCCTGCTGATTTTTACAGCATGATCTCAGAGGCTATTTCCAGAGGGGTGGATGCGGAATTAATGCGTAGATCCCAGGCCTCCAGGCCTACTCGGGCCTAGCTCCTCAGGCACTGCAAGGGGATTCTTCCATCCTGCAAACGTATCCTCCTTCCCCTTTCCCCTCTGTGTTTAGTGCACAATCTCCTTTAGTGGAGGAAGGTGAAATCCCGGATAGGGATTTTTCTGGTGATGAGGGCCTACCTATGGATCAGCCTACTGCCCCTGGGCTCTTCAGGCACACTCTTTTCAAGTCTCTGCTGTATAAGGCCAAGACTACCACCCACATGGGGGAGGCGGTTTCTGGAGAAAGTGCTGCTGTGGGCCTGGATGCCACCGAGCGGCTCTTTGCTGAGCAGGTGGCCTTGCAGGATTTTACCCCATCTCCCAAGCTTTTTCTTGATTTAATCCAGAAGCAGTGGGATGAGCCGACCGCAGTTAAGCCTCCAGGGTCCGGAGATAGGAAACTTTACACATCTTCCCCTGAGTTGGAGGCACTCCTCCAGTTTCCCACGGTGGATGCTCCCATTGCTGCTCTTGCTTCACCGGCGTTAATTCCTTCTGAAATTTCAGAAGGATTGAAGGCCGAGGACCGCAAGGCCGAATCGGTCATTCGTAAAACTCATCAGGCAGCGGTGTGGGCCTTGCGTTCCGCTACTGCAGCTTCCTTCTTTAATAGGACTTCCTTAGTTTGGCTGAGACAACTACAGGAAAGGCTGGACCCGGAGGAACTGCGCCTCCATCAGGATGTCACCAAGCTGATAGCGGCCTTAGAGTATTCTGCAGATGCCACCCTTAGCGCGGCAAAATTTGCATCCCGAGCCGTGGTTTCCAATGTGGCCTCTCGCCGCTTACTCTGGCTCCGCCACTGGCAAGCTGATGTCAAATCTAAGTGGCGCCTAGCATCCACGCCCTTCAAGGGCGGGGCCTTGTTTGGTGCAGTGCTGGATCCCATTCTCATTGAGACTCGGGACAAACGCAAGGTGCTTCCCTCCACCAGCGCCCGTGTACTTAGAAGGCCACAGCCTTATAGTAGGCGGCAGCCCTTTCGGTCTGGGGACTCGGGGTTTACTTCCGCCCCCTATGTCCCCAACTACACCAGGGGGTTCTCCCAGGCACAGGACCGTGGCCAGGACCGAGCTGGGGCCAGAGACAGGGGGCGCCAGCAGGGTCAGGCGCAGAGTAGACGGTCCTCCCGAGGAGCGGGCAACCGTTCCTTTCGTAGATACCGCTGACTCGCAGGAGGTAGGGGCCATAGGAGGACGTCTCTTGGCCTTCGCCCACCAATGGGCGGAGCTCACATCAGACGCCTGGGCCCTTCAAGTGGTGAGCTTGGGTCTCACTCTAGAATTTCTATCCATCCCCCCGAGGAGGTTCATCAGGTGCCCTGTGCCCAGGTGCCCGTCGAAACGGCGCCTTATGGACGCCGAGATATTCCATCTTCTCACCATCAGGGCCATAGAACAAGTACCCAAAGGGCAGGAAGGCCTAGGGTTTTATTCCATCTTGTTCCTGGTACCAAAGAACTCCGGGGGATGGAGGGCAATCCTAGATTTGAAACAGCTCAATCAGCATATCAAATACCAAAAATTCAAAATGCAGTCTCTAAAGAGCATATTGGCTTCCATCCGCCAAGGCGACATGATGACTTCCATAGACATCAAAGAAGCGTACCTCCATGTGCCCATTCATCCGGCACATCGGAAGTTCCTGCGGTTTCACTTCAACAGCCGCCATTAATTAATACCGGGCCTTGCCATTCGGCCTCTCCTTGGCCCCGCGCACGTTCACCAAACTTCTGGCAGTGTTGGCAGCTTCCCTTCGCTCAATTCCAATACGCATCAATTGTTATTTAGACGACGTGTTGGTGTTGTCGCCTTCTCGAGATTAGGCTCTCCGAGACCTACAGGTCACAATGGACTCATTGCGAAACCATGGGTTTGTCCTCAACCTGCCCAAGAGCCATCTGCGTCCAACCACGTCCCTCCTTCATCTGGGAACCACCATCAACTCGATGTCGTGCGAGGTTTTCCTGTCCCCGGAAAGGAGGCAGAGCATATACCATCTGGCGCATCATGTGCTATCTCAATGGCGAGTACCACTGCTGTCGCTGTCCAAACTGCTAGGAAAGATGATCTCCTGCATCGGCGTGGTGCCCTGGGCCAGGTTCCATGCGCGCCCTCTCCAGTGATTTCTGCTGCCCTTCCAGAGAGCGCATACCAGTCATTCCCGCATCAAGGTGCAGCTTCCGGGCAAGGCCAGGTGGTCCCTTCATTGGTGGATGTCGTCCAGGCTCCTCCGGGGATGTCCATTCAAGGAGCCGGACCGCGTTCAAGTTACAACGGACGCCAGTTTATTTGGATGGGGGGCCCATGCCCTGGACAGAGTGGCCCAAGGTCGCTGGTCAGATCAGGAGCTGACGAACAGCATAAACTGGCTGGAGTTGCGGGCCATCCGTCTAGCTCTCCTGGAGTTTCGGGACATTGTATCTCATTGCCATGTGTTAATTTTGACCGACAATGTGGCCTCCAAGGCCCACATCAACCGCCAAGGGGGAACACAGTCCAGAGCTCTGATGCTGGAAGCGGAAAGGTTGTTCCATTGGGCGGAGCCCAGACTCTCGTCGATTCGGGCGGAGCACATCTCAGGCGAAGCCAACACTCAGGCGGACTGGCTGAGCAGAGCGACTGTGGATCAGGGGGAGTGGCAGCTCCACCCCATTCTCTTCCAGGAACTCTCTCGCCGCTTCGGCCTACCCGAGGTGGATCTGTTTGCTCACCCGCACAACGCGCAGCTTCCCCGGTTTTACTCCCGATACCAGACTCCGGGGGCGGAGGGAGTAGACGCTCTACGCAGTCGGTGGCCGGCCGGCCTTCTTTATGCCTTTCCTCCTCTCCCGATCCTTCCGTCGGTCATTCAGAAGATCTTGGCGGAACAGGCGGAAGTACTGCTGGTCGCTCCGATGTGGCCCAGACGTCCCTGGTACGCAGACCTCGTCCATCTGTCCGTTTCGCGTCCTTGGAGGATTCCGGACGACTGGATTCAGCTCAACCAAGGGGCTCTCCTGCACCCGAGCCCTCAGCTGTTGCAGTTAGCCGTGTGGCACGTGAGCGGGCGATGCTAGCGGCCCTTCACTATTCGGATGAAGTCATTTCTACCATTCAAGCGGCCCGTCGCCCGTCAACTACCCGTATTTACGAGGCTACCTGGCAGGACTTCTGTCGGTGGTGCCGGCGCACCGGGGTCGATCCCATCAAGGCCTCGGTGCCCCAAGTTCTGGATTTCTTGCAGTCCGGCCTCAACAAAGGGTTGGCGCCAAACACGCTTCGCTGTCAGGTCACAACCTTGTCGACGGTGGTCGGGGGGGCCAAGGCCGCTCCTTATCTCAGCACTCGCGGGTTCGGACCTTCCTTAAGGGTGCTTCCAACTTACGACCGCCGACGGTACACCGTTATCCCACGTGGGATTTGACCTTGGTTCTCAGGGCCCTAACAGCTACCCCTTTGAACCTCTCCATTCCATCAGCCTCCGATTATTGACGCTCAAGACGGCTTTTCTGGTGGCCATAACATCGGCCAGGAGGTGTCAGAGCTAGCAGCCCTTTCTGTTCGTGCGGATCTTTGCATCTTCCACCCGAACAGGGTGGTGCTTCGTTTGGATCCGACCTTTCTTCCAAAGATAAACTCGTTGTTTCACAGGACTCAGGAACTTGTCCTGCCGGACTTTTGTCCTCACCCGTCTCACCCGCAGGAACGCCAGTGGCACCATCTGGATGTTCGCAGGGCTCTTCATCGCTATGTGAAACGCACTGTGTCGTTCTGACGATCAGAGGCTCTGTTCGTCTCCTTCCAGCCATCTTCAATGGGACAGAAGGTGTCCTCCCACACCATCGGCCGATGGTTGAAAGCTTGCATTGCGTTGGCGTATGACACCCACTCCAGACCGGTTCCAAGGCGGATCACTCCTCATTCCACCAGGAGTGCGGCCACCACAGCGGCCTGGGCGACGCAAGCGTCTGTAGAAGAGATTTGCAGGGCGGCCACCTGGGCGTCGCCCTCACCTTTTATTTGCCACTACAAGATTGATGTCTTTGCCTCGGCTGAGGCGTCCTTTGGGCGGAGAGTGTTGCAAAGGGTCCTTCCGTCTACGGAGGAGCCTGACCAGCCTAGCTCCCGCCCTGGGACTTAATTGCTTTGGCATATCCCATGATTGGATTCCCGGAGCAGCACACAGGAGAATGACCGTTGTCTTACCTGAACGGTCCTTCTATGGGTGCTGCGAAGGGAATCCAAACCCGCCCGCAGTTTCGGCTGGTCAGGGCTCCATTTTGATCGTGACTCTGTGACTTTCTTATTTCTGACTGGACTCGACTAGGTAGTGCCGGATGGCCTGCGGCTTGATTGACACTTGACATATTGTTCCTTCGGTGGACTTCGTACGAGAACTGAATGGAAACGGAAGTCCAGTCAGAGGAGGCGTGACTTTGAAATTTGCATACTCAGTCTCAAGGCTAGAGGGCTAAGTTAACCCATGATTGGATTCCCTTCGCAGCACCCATAGAAGGACCGTTCAGGTAAGACAACGGTCATTTCATGAAGTTTTTACCTGGCAGGCAGGCAGGCAAGCTTGATTAAAGATTTAGTGCTCTGAAATTGTATTTTATGCTGAACAGTGCAGTGGTTTTTGTAGTGATACTACCTTCCTGTGATGGGACTATTCCATGAATAATCAAACCTTCACATTTTGGAGCAGCTGAAGCCTGCTCCATTGAGAGCAGGTTACAATAATCCTGAAGCTAAAAAGCTTGGATGAAATACAGATAAAACACAAGTCCCTGCTTAGCTCATCACAATGGATTCTATCTAACTGGCATCCAGACTAGATCAGATGTGACTGACTGTCTACTAAAAAATTTGCAAAATCATCTGTTAAGCCTGCAATCATCTTATTCTTCCTCTCTTTTCCTAAAAGAATTTGGGTAACTAAACAAGACAGTGATCCAAAACAGACGAGTTGTATGATCAAGTAATGGTTAAAACAGGAGAACTTAATGGTTTTGGAATGACCAAGTCCAAATCTGGACCTTAAATCTAATAGAAATGTTGCCTGAAGCAAGTAGTTCATAGAAGGGAAGCCCACTAGTATCTCTGAGATAAAGCTATTCTGTAAAGGGAAACGGGTTAAAATTCCTGCAAGATGATGATCGACACTTATAAGAAACATTTAGTTGCAGTAATTGCTGTCTAATGAAGGTACAACAGTTACTCAAAGCAAAGTTCTGTTTCCAGTTATTGTATTTTACTGATTAACTTGAGAAAAAAATCAGTATTATGTATCAGCATTTATAAGTCAGGAATGGAATTCTAATCTTTTTCCCTACTTGACAGTTTAAGCTCCTGCATGAAAAATGAAATTATATAAAAGTACATTAATTTTACAGTTTTATTAGAGAAATGCCACACATGGTATAAATTAATAGTAGCAAAACATTACTTTTTGCAATATTTTTAATTAATTAATTTTATTCAAAAAGTAAATCTAATTTATATCTAATGACAGTATATTTAATTGTCAGCCAAATCATAGGAAATATAACACTAGGGTATTCTCATTATAGATTATGGCTTCCAGACAAACAATCCCAAGAAAGATTTTTTTTTAGAGTTTGTTAGTCCCCCAAAAGCAGAATTTTTATTACCCAGAGAAAACTGAAACCTTCAATTAACCTCCAATATAATAAATGATTCATCATATATATATGATTCAGGTTTATTGGTCAATTCTGATTTGCCATCTTCAAATATAACCAATTTTCTGTAAACCCCATTACCTGACATTTCAACAGGTAATTTCACTACTTTGCCTCATTGTTCCTGCTGGGGAATCCAAGCACAAATTAATCACTGAAAAAGAGACGATGATTTTATTGTATGGTCCATCACACAGCCAGATGTTCAAACTGGATTTGGCTTTTTTTGTTTGCCTAGTGTCCTTCCCAGGGACCCAGGATAGGCAGATGTGGATGTTTGATGGTGTTACAGATATTGTTGCAGGATGCAAGTTTTTCCCAACCTTTTGCAATTGAGTTTGTTAATGCTGATGGTGTTCAAATGGTGCTCCAGTTGGATTTGCACCCAAAGTGCCTATTATACTATTGGTACTAAAAAAAAACCCAATATAAAGTTTTTCCTGTCCAGTTGTGTCTGACTGTAGAGTGTAATGCTCACCTCGGTTTCTTGACTGAGGAAGCCAGCGTTGTCCAAAGACATTTTTCAAAGGGGCACGGAATGCTGTCACCTTCCTACTGAAGTGGTACCTATTACTTCCATTTGCATGCTTATGAACTGTTAGGTGGGCCAGAACTGAGGGAGGAACGGGAGCTCACCCCATTGTGCGGCGCTTATGTCTCAAACCCAGACTGTCAGCTTTCCAGCTCACAAGCTCAGCGTTTTTAGCTTTTTCATTTTCTATTACTTTTGGCTGTTTTGTGATCCCACCAGTTCTTTGCTAATGGTACTTCTCGCAGATATTTCAATGCACTATTCTTGCTTTGTTATTCTATTGCTCTTTGCAAGCTTCAGCAAGCAACTCTATCCCACTTCAGCTTCTTTGCAAAAGCAGCATTTGCTGTGTGTTACTTTCTTGTCAAATCTATCTTTGTATGCATTTGTTCTTAAAGCTTAGTTTTACGCAGCCAGAATTAGCCCCTCTGCCCTTACTTCAATTTTCTTGCTCTTAGCCCGTGCCAGTTCGTTTAGAGCCAAGGTGGCGCAGTGGTTAAATGCAGCACTGCAGGCTACTTCAGCTGACTGCAGTTCTGCAGTTCAGCTGTTCAAATCTCACCGGCTCAGGGTTGACTCAGCCTTCCATCCTTCCGAGGTGGGTAAAATGAGGACCCGGATTGTTGTTGGAGTCAATATGCTGATTCTGTAAGCCGCTTAGAGAGGGCTGAAAGCCCTATGAAGCGGTATATAAGTCTAACTGCTATTGCTATTGCTATTTTGTTACCTGTTTTGGATGCTTTTTTAAAAATGTTCTAGCCATATAATACTTTGCCTTGCTATATCACTTTTCTGTTCTTCATTTGACCTTTCTTTGTAGGCAGGTTTGGTCTCTAGTGCTCAGTAAGACATAATGATATATTAGCTTCAGTGCATTATTACAACACCTTTTCTCTTTTTCAACTGTCTAATGTACTTGAACAAACATTCCATGCCCACATATTTTCCTTGGTAAGTCTGTTAGTGTTGTGGCATGGATGAAGAATACAATTCATTATCATCTTTTTTTTTTGGGGGGGGGTGTCTTCCTATCCAAGTCACTTAGTTGTGGTTGAGTCTAGTTAACTATTCCATTTGTGTAGCTAATGACTGGAATTGGCTGGGTGTTAATTACCATGATGGTGTTTCCTCCACTGAGTTTGGACTTGAAGTAGTTCTTCACTGTCAAGGTGCATTCACTTCTAAATTTTCCTTGACTTCAGTGAGCTTGATGTTGTTGCTTGAAAGAAATATTTTCTGTTTCATTAACCCAGTGAACAAATGCATTTTGGGAGATACCTGTTTTATAGCTAGTCCTTGACAGTTGTTAAGTGAGTTTGCCCCACTTGACAGCCACAGTTGTTAAGAGACTCACTGCAGTTGTTAAGTTAGTAACATAGTTGTTAAGTAAATCTGTCTTCCCCATTGATTTTGCTTGTCAGAAGGTCACAAAAGGTGATCAATGATCCTGGGATACTGCAACCATCATAAATATGAACCAGTTGCAAACATCTGAATTTTGATCATATGACCATGGAAATGCTGTATTGGTTGTAAGTATGAAAAATAGTTGTAAGTCACTTTTTTCTGTACTGTTGTAACTTCAAATGATCACTAAACAAATGGTCATAAGTCAAGGACTAGTAGTAATAATCTCATCAAAATCAAATTGATTGCAAGAGCTTCTTATGTCAAAAATCAAAGCCTGTTTTTCAGCAAGCAGTTGTTAAAGATTCTTCTTGACTTACAACTGCTTTTTTTTAACAACTCTTAAAAAGTTAAGAGTGTGTTTATGGCATGAAAAACATTTCTGGCCATTGTAAAAACATTGTGCTGTTTTTCTTCCTTCTGGTCACTTGATTACGTTTTGGCCCTGGGCCAACTTGTTCATATTTTTGACCATGTGATGCCATGCCCAACACAACCATGTGATGGCCATTTGTGGTCTTTTCCATCTGCTTCCTCAGAAAGTCATGGAGAAGCCAGCAGAATGGAGAGTGGATGGAGGAGAGCTGAAATCCTCTATTAGGTTGCAGGAGTTCATGAAAATTTCAGCTTTATTCCTGCAGTCCTACAAAAAATTTATTCTCTGTGCATGGAGGGAAGGGGATACCCTTCAGTGGGTTGTAGGAACATTTGAGAGCAAAGGGGCTGCTTACAGAGAAAATTTAAGGTCCTTGCAGAGCTGAAACCCTCTGACAGGCCGTCCTTTCACTTCCAAAGAGTTGCCAGCCAGAGTTTTTTTTATTGTATTTTTATTTTTAAGCTCTTTTGCTTAATAATGGGGAGATTACTTAACAATTGCAATTGAAATTGCTGGGATTATGTTTGGTGAGTGAAGAAATTATATGGCATCTGCTCTGCTCAACGATTGAAATACCAGTTTTAATTGTGGTTGTAAATCCAGGTCTACCTGTATTCATGGATGATAGGTAATTCAAATATATATCCTATGAATAGAATAGAATTTTCTCCTAGGTGTTGCTTGGAGTGTCCAAGCACGGGTTAACTTCAGCGTGCTGCCCAAGGACTGAGTTTAAATTTCTTGTAGCTCCGCCTCTTGCTCCCCTCAGAGGCTCAGTTTTAAAAAACTCAATTGCCCTACAGGACGCTTTCTGGGGAGATCCAGTCCTTGTGCAGCAGGCTGGACCCTCTAGATAGTGTAGTGTAGCTCTTTATTATTTTTTTCTGTGTTTATTAGTTAGCTCATTTCAGTAGATTTATTGTTTTGGCTCCCATTTCTTCTCTGTTATATTCCAATGCGCGAAACAGGCTCCCTGGAGCGTGGCTGGCTCTCACCGGTTGCGAATGCAGCCACACCACGGGGGGCTTGTTTACTGACAAGACTCAGGGGACAGATAGGCAGTTAGGGTCCCCAACGCAGGGAGCATTAGGCTCCTCAGGCTGCCCCCGATGACACTCCAGGCGCATGGCCGCCATTTTGGATTCAAAATTGGCATGCTTTTCTCCCAAGCTCTCTGCCATTGCTACATTTCACTGCAGATCGCTGCGGAGGGGATCTTTAACTTCAGACATTGCTCTGGGCTTCCAGGCCAGCTCCCCTTCCACTCTGGACCTTCCCAGGTGGCCACAGGGGATTTTGGCCATTGTCAATTGTTCTCCCTTGTCAATTGACAGGGCAGATCTGCAGGCGCCCGGCTTTGCTCAGCAGGCACCATTTTCCAGCCCCCCTGCGTTGAACTGCTGAAGGCCTTGAGTACTCACCACCACAGAAGGCCTTATCCACTGCCTCTGTCGCAACTGCTCCTGCAAGCCATCACAGGATCTCCCTCTTTAGCATGGCCAGTGTGATGAAGAATCAAGTGGATCCCCAGACTGGTCCCACCGTCAGTAAGCGCAGCAGGCCCAATCCTGCTGCCAAAGGTGATAGGGTGGGGTGCCTAGCTAAAGGTAAACACCCCAAGATTAAGAGGGCCTCTAAGGCAGCTGAAAGAATGGCTGAAAGATGCCAGGGGGCCCTTGAAAAGCAGTTCCAAAAGGCCAAATTAGTGCAGCAGCAGCAGGCAGTAGCCCCCCCCCACCCAGGGAGGATAGAGCAGGACCTTCCCTACCCCCCCCCCACGAGAAGGATCCCCCTCCCTGCCAGCTGAGGAGGATTTCGGGTTCTCACCCAACCCATCCAGGGTGTCAGCCTCTGCTTTGCTGCTGCTTCGGCTGCCATGAAACGGGGAGGGAGGGCATGGTATTTGGGAGGGGTTTTCTAATTGTGCTGGAGGAAGATTCTGGAGCTCTGCTGCCTGTCGGACTACGCATGCGGAGGAGGTTCCCGCCAAGACTAACGGCACCGACATCCCATCTTAGTGATGCCTTTTGAAGTTATCTCACACCTGACACTTAGGAGAATTATGATTGGACTGTACCTGGGATGCCAAGGGGTGGGGAATGGGTCATTCTATATGTCAATCGCTTTCACACCTAAATAATCAGTCTTCGCTTCGCTACGCCTTTAATCATTTATAATTAGTAAAAGTACACTTGATTTCTACCTATGGAGTCTCGTGGTCTTCTTTCCTAATTACCCAATGAAGAGGTGCTAACAGTAAGCGAAGACTCACTCACACCCCACCAGGAGTTTTCAACCTACCGTGGGGGGTGTACTCACAAGAAGGAACGAGGAAAATGTCATTGCGAGCGAGCGATGAAGAGGAGGCTGAAAGGGAAACTGCAGACCCATCTTTACCTGGAAGGATGGCTGGCCTAGGAATAGAGGACCCTGCGGTTCGCCCTCGATGGACCTTAGGTGTGGGGCAAAAAGAGGATAGTGAGAGTTTGGATGCTGGAGTTACCAGGAGAAAACAAAAGAAAAAACCAGCTGACTGGGAAGAAACTTTGACCAAGCGGAGGCCCCGGGAAAGAGAACAAACGGAAGAGTTTGAACAAAGGTACTCTATGCAAAAATTTAGGGAGGGTGAAGAGGCCGAGGGGGGATGGGAGCAAACAAACCCAGAAACAGCGTTCCCCCCCCAGCCAGGGCTGCTGCCAGAGTAGGGGGCCCCCCCAGAAGACGCAGAATGGCAAAAGTCCCTCCCTTGCCAGTAAAATATAACGGAAATCCCAGGGACCTGGGTCTCTTTGTTATACAGATTTGGAACTATATGGAAATTTATGGGCCCGATTTAGAAACAGATGAGATGAAGGTGCGAATGGTTTTACTTTCTTTGGAGGAAAAAGCGGCCGAATGGATGGTCAGCTTACACCAATGCAATTCCCCTCTCCTGAGGAATTTTGATGCCTTTATGACTGCGTTAAAAAGGAGATTTGATGATCCACTGATTGAGAAACGGGGGATGGTGAAATTTATGGCCCTCAAACAGGGAGATAGACCGGTGGCTGAATATATTCAGGAGTTTCAACAGCTTTCTTCTTATATGAGAGGCTGGTCTGAAGATGCCCTTCTCGACCAGTTTGCATTGGGATTAAATGAGGACATTTACCAACAATGCGTTAACAGACACCTTCCCAAGCGAGTTACAGCTTGGTATGAAAATGCAGTAGACGTTGAGCTCGACTTGATTAGACTTCAACGTGTGAAAGAGGAGAAAGCAGGAGATCACCCCCTCAGCTCAAAAGGCCCCATTCCGCATCAGGGTGAAGGGAAGGGAAGGGAAGCTCCGCCGGGAAGGCCAAGCCTTTCACGTGCTTCCATTGTGGGAAGGGGGCCACTGCGCCATGGATTGCCGCGTTAAACTTCCTGCAACCGCCCCACCCCCCCAAGAGGGAAGGGAACGAGCAAGACCCCGGGGAGGAAGAAAGAGGCTGCTTTCGCTGCTGAAAACACCCCCCAGCGCTTCAGGCAGGAGGCGGAGAGAAGCAGACGTCACCACCAGCTCCTCTGATGACTCCGATGACGACGCCTCGCCTCGTTGGGTGAGTTCAAATAAGGCCCCATGTTGATCCCAGTAGAGTTAAGGGTGCCACCCGATGGGAGACAGCACAGCTTCCCGCCTCCTTGATTCGGGCTGTTCGGAAGAGCCGAGGTGGTGCCGGTGGTTAAATGCAGCACTGCAGGCTACTTCAGCTGACTGCAGTTCGGCTGTTCAAATCTCACCGGCTCAGGGTTGACTCAGCCTTCCATCCTTCCGAGGTGGGTAAAATGAGGACCCGGATTGTTGTTGGGGGCAATATGCTGACTCTGTAAACCGCTTAGAGAGGGCTGAAAGCCCTATGAAGCGGTATATAAGTCTAACTGCTATTGCTATTGCTATGTATGATTAACCCTGCAATGGTTGAAAAACTGGGCTTGAAATTAAGGACTTTGAAAACCCCTATTGTTTTTTGCCAAATCGATGGATCCATTGCAGGGGTGGCCCAGCCCATTTCTACACTGAACCTATAGAGGGGGGGCAAAGGCCCCATGTTGATCCCAGTAGAGTTAAGGGTGCCACCCGATGGGGAGACAGCACAGCTTCCCGTCCTCCTTGATTCGGGCTGTTCGAGAAGAGCCAAGGTGGCGCAGTGGTTAAATGCAGCACTGCAGGCTACTGCTAGATCAGCAGTTCAGCGGTTCAAATCTCACCGGCTCAGGGTTGACTCAGCCTTCCATCCTTCCGAGGTGGGTAAAATGAGGACCCAGATTGTTGGGGGCAATATGCTGACTCTCTGTAAACCGCTTAGAGAGGGCTGAAAGCCTATGAAGCGGTATATAAGTCTACTGCTATTGCTATAGAGATGAAAATGGGCACCCATGTAGAATTGATCTCTTTTATTGTGGCTCCTGGAATGGACAGACCCCTTATTTTGGGACTCCCCTGGCTTCGTAAATGGAACCCTCGCATTAATTGGAGGTAGGGGTGGTTGCGCATTCGGGACCAGCACAGCCCCAGACGGGGAGGCCGACGCCCCAGAGCCTGCTGGCTCCAGCCCCGCATTGGCCGCCAGGGGCCAGGAGAGAATTGAAGGGGAAGAAAAGATTCCAAAAGAGTATTGGGACCTGAAGGGGTTTTTAGTGAAAAATCTTCAGATAAGCTTCCACCCCACAGACCTACTGATTGCTCCATCGATATTTGCCGGGAGTAAAGCTTCCAAAGCCCCAAATATTTCAATGTCTCCTAGGGAAATGGAGGATGGGGGAAAGAGGAAATGAGGAAATTCATGATAAAAACTTGAAAAGGGGTTTCATTGAGCCAGCACGACCCAAGGTAGCTGCACCTGTGTTGTTCAGAGAGAAGAAAGATGGCTCCCTGAGATTATGTGTTAATTTCTTTTTTTTTTAAATATATTTTATTCATTTTCACATTCCATTTTACAATCACTTATATACAGAGTATTTGCTATAAGAAAAAAAAATAAAAAAAATAAATAAAAAGAAAACACAACTCATCATTCACAACCCCACCTGACATTCCATCCTCCATACCCCATCTACCCCCTCCAACTTTCCTTTCTCCCTCTAACGCTCCCCTCTACTTCCCTTTCCCCTCAAACCTTCCTTCTCCCCTTACTCCCAACACACCCTCCTTGCATTCCCTTACTCCTTCTTACTCCTCCCTCCTCTTTCCCTCTACCTCCCTCCTTGGTGTATTCCTTTATTCAAGTGTTGTTTATTATAATCTGATAAAAAGTAAAATAAACCAAGGGGAAAAAATTTTTAAAGAAAGAAAAGAGTAAAAAAAAAAGGAGAAAAAAAAGAACAACCGTATATAAGTGCATCTTGTTCTTATTGAGACTATGTTAACACCCACCCACCCACCCCCAAAAATCCCCATCCCTACTCTCCTGACTTCCCAGGGCCCACATCTGGCACCCTATCTTAAAGTATCTTATTCATATGGATAAAAATAAAAATAATATATTAAAGGGAAAAAAAACCAAAAAAAAGAAAGAAAAAGAACAAAGAAAAAAAGAAAAAAAAAAAAAAAAAAAAAAAAAAAAAAAAAAAAAAAAAAGAAACTCTTTGTGTTAAGCTCAGCCCCCATCTTTATCTATGCTTAAATAGTGTAAATCATTCTATCTATATTTATTCTCGTCTCTTGCTTCTTTGTTATTTACCCCGACCTCCTGTAGACTCTCCCGTTCCTCTTCCTTAACCTTGTATTCAGATAAACATTTATCCAAAATAAAATAATTTCACCAAGCTTTCCCTTCTAATAAAAATTAGATAGCATAGATCATTCCACATATTCAAATAATACTTTCAACAAAAATCAGTTTACCTTCCGTTTTAAAATTATCTCATCCAGCTTTCCCTTCTAACAGAATTTAAACAACATAAATCATTCTGCATTCATTTTACATATATACATTCAGTATCACCCCACCAATATACGTAATCATTCCGCATGCATTTTACCCTCATCCCTTGCTTCTCTAATATTTGCCACTATCAAATTTATGCAAGCATTAGTTTAAAATCTAGCTCAAAATAATTAGTTTCAACAAAAATCAGTTTACCTTCTATTTTAAAATAATCTCTTCAAACTTTCCCTTCTAACAAGATTTAAACAGCATAAATCATTCTGCATGCATTTTACATATATACATTCAGTATCACCCCACCAATAAGTTCCCCTTTTTCTGCCGGAGAGAGGTCGCAAACCCCCATTCAATCCACAACTTTGGTGAATATTTTAGAATGTCTAAATCCTCAAACTCCGCTTTTCTGCTTCTCCGAGGGAGGGGAGCTACCCCCTCCATCTTGCAGCCATGTGGTCTGTTGCTTGCCTTCTCCTTCGGCTTGTCTCTCCTCTTTTCCAAGTGAATCAGGAAGTCCCGCCTTCAAAGTCTTGTAATAGAAATCTCGAGCCTCCGAAACAGAATTAAGACGAAGTTTTTGATTCTCAAATGTGACCGTAATGCCGCTGGGGCCTCCCATCTATATTGAATCTGTTGATTTCTAAGCTCTTTAGTTAAGAAGGTATAGTCCCTTCTTGCCTTTAACATCTGGAAAGGTATTTCTTTGAAGACAATCAAGTTCTGGCCATCAATTCTCAAACTATTATTGTAAATTTTTGCACGATCGCGTTTCTGGATTCTTTTGTGGAGAACTATATAATTATGTCCCTCGGGAGCTGTCGCTGTTCCGCTAACAACGAATTCTGGCGATAGATTTTCTGAATCTGCCAATCAAGGTTAAGTCCCGGGCTTCCCACCGCATGGCTGAGGGCTTCAACAAAGGTCTGTTTCAAATTCTCTCGCTCCTTTTCGCGAAATCCTCTGACTCTTATTGCGAATGCCTTCTTATTAAAGTTTATCATAACGAGCTGTTCCTGAGTGTCTCTAATTTTTTGTTGTAAAATTTGAATATTAGTAGTCAAATTAGAATTAGCCTCCTCCAAACTTTCCAATTTATTCTCTATTTCAGCGGTATAATCTGACAGGGCAGACACGGCTGCAAACGTATTCGCCTTCATTTGGTCAATTTTAGACTTTAAATCACCATATAGCTCGAATACAAATTCCTTAATTTCTTGTTTAAAATCATTAAAGATTTGAAAAAAAAATTCCTGTGTTAAGAATTCTCCAGTAGGAGACAAGGGCTACGATTCCAGTATAAATTCTTTAAATTCCTTCACAGATTCTTTAGGCACATTTGTAGAGAGACGCTTCGATTTTGACCTGGGTGCCATTATAAATCAACAAATAAACAGTGCTTTCGCTCCCCTCTGTTTCCAAAAAAACAAAAAAAAACCAAAATTATTTTGTTAAGGAGCGGTCTGCAGGAAGGTAAAACCGGCTACGTACATCCCCTATCAGTCACCAACGGAGAGAAATTGCCATTTTGAAGTCCGTTTAAACAAAGAAGCCTCTAAGACGAATGGTGCTAGTATTTAAGATAGTAATAAAAGCATAAATCTCACAGGAGTGGGACCCGCCCGTATTAATCCTAGCTTCAAACAACTTTGCTTTGTCCTGGGGGGGGGGTCGCCTGTCTGGGGCTGCAAAAAGCAGCTGAGAAGAACTGGCTGGAGATAAAAGCTCCGCTCACGCTGGATCTAATCTCTGTCCACAGCCAAAAAAAAGGAGAAAGGCTGTGAATTACGAATAGACCCTAGCACACAGAGCTACTTCCTGCCCCTTTCTTAGCCAAAAAGGGGTGATATCTATGATCTTAATTAGATATACAGACCAGATCTCTGAGAGGAGCTCGGTTGAGCTCTCCTCGGCAACAGGTTCCGCCCCCGGTCTCTCGATTATGTGTTAATTTCAAAAACCTGAACTGCATCTCAGCTCAGAACCTATACCCGTTACCACTGATGAAGGACATGCTGTCCCAACTGGGAAAGGGCCATATTTTCACTAAATTGGACCTCAGGGAAGCATACTATAGGGTCCGCATAAAGGAGGGGGATGAGTGGAAGACGGCTTTCAACTGCCCCCTCGGTTGTTTCCAGTTCCGGGTGATGCCCTTTGGCCTGCAGGGGGCGCCTGCAGTCTTCATGCAATTAATTAATGAAATTTTGCATGACCACCTTTACAAGGGCGTTATCGTATATTTAGATGATATCCTTATTTACACTCAAGCTTATGACGAACACGTCACGTTGGTCCACACTGTCCTGAAAAAGCTCCGGGCCGCTGAACTTTATGCCAAGTTGTCCAAGTGTGAATTTCACCAGGAGAAGATTGACTACCTTGGGTAACGTATCTCCCCCGCTGGTATTGAGATGGACCCCGCTAAGGTAAAGGCGGTCACTGAGTGGGAGGCGTCCTGTACACATAGGCAATTGCAGAAATTTTTGGGTTTTGCCAATTTCTATCATCAGTTCATCCCTTCTTTTGCCAAAATTGCACTTCCCATCTAATTTGTTGAAGTCCAAAGGTGGGCCTAAACCTAAGCCTAGCAAGCCGTTGGATTGGACCATGGAGTGTCAGGCTGCTTTTGAGAAGTTGAAACGACTCTCTGCGGCGGAACCGGTTCTGAAGCATCCGGAGATGGACAAGCCTTTTGTCGTTCAAGCTGATGCCAGTGACGTGGCAGTTGGGGCCGTCTTGCTTCAGACTAACGACCAAGGTAATTTACAACCGTGCACATACACCTCCCGTAAGCTCACGGACACGGAAAGGCGTTGGGCAATCTGGGAGAAGGAAGCATTTGCTGTACGTTGGGCTTTGGCCACGTGGCGCCACTTTCTGGAGGGCGCTAAGCACCCCTTTGAGGTGTGGACTAACCATAAGAACTTGGAAGCTTTGAGGACTCCCAGGCGCCTCTCCCCTAAGCAGATGCGCTGGGCTCAGCATTTCGATCGATTCAATTTCACACTCAAGTACATCCCAGGAGGGAAACATTTTATGGCTGATGCTTTGTCCAGACTTCCTCAATACAACTGCTCTAAACTCAGTGTTATCCAGCCCGTGGTTCCCACGTCCAGCGACGCTGCTCCTGTTGTTACTAGGCAGCAGGCGCGCTCAAAAGTGGAAGTATCTCAAGATTTCCCCTCTGATCTCAAAAAGGCCCTTCCCCAGGATGACTGTTTCCAACAGCATCAAGGTGAATGCACAATAAGGGACAATTTACCATGGATTGGGGTGAAACTTTACGTCCCTGCCTCTCTTCGTCTCGTTGTCCTCCAACAGGCTCATGATTCCAAGTTGGCGGGTCATTTTGGATTTGTGAAGACGCTGCATTTGGTGAAGAGGCAGTTTTGGTGGCCCTCTTTGAAAAAGGCCATTGAACTTTATGTTGCCAGCTGTCCGGTCTGTGCGGCCGCTAAACGGCCACCAGGGAAGGCGCAAGGTTTACTCCATTCTGTAGCCCGCCCTGTCGCCCCCTGGAAGGAGATTTCTATGGACTTTATTGTCGAACTTCCTGAGAGCCAGGGGCACACCGTTATATGGGTGGTTACTGACTTATTTTCCAAACAAGTTCATTTTATTCCGTGCCACAAGATTCCTTCTGCAAAGGCACTTGCTAAGCTCTTCATTTCTCACATTTACCGTTTGCATGGTGTGCCTGATCGCATCATTTCCGATAGAGGTGTCCAATTCACTTCTGTTTTTTGGAAGGAGTTTCTTAAGCGCATTGGCTCCGCCCAGGGTTTAAGCTTCGCCCACCACCCTCAGACTAATGGGGCTTGCGAGAGGACTAATTCTGTTCTGGAACAATATTTACGTTGTTTCATCAATTACCAGCAGGATGATTGGGTGGACTTGTTGCCGCAAGTGGCTTATAATAATTCCGTACATAGCAGCACTGTATTCACTCCTTTTCGTGTTGTGTCTGGCCAGGACTTTGTTCCTATTCCTGAAGTTCCTCTTGAGCAGCCACAGATTTCGTCCGTCTCCGAGTGGAGTGAGCGATTGAGCCATATTTGGCCTTTGGCACTTAGTACTTTGGATGCTGCGCATCGCGCGCATAAGAAACAGGCTGATAAGAAACGTGCGCAACCTTATCAGTACAAAGTGGGTGACCAGGTTTATTTATCCACAAAGTTCCTTCAAACTACGCAAAAGTCTAAGAAGTTGGGGCCTAAGTACGTGGGCCCGTTTCCCATAATAAAGGTCATCAATCCTGTTTCGGTTCGCTTGCAGTTACCCAAGCACCTAAGCCGTGTTTATCCAGTTTTCCACGTTAATCTCATTAAACCTTTACGTCCACCTGTGGACCCACCGCCTGCCCCCCTGTTGATTGATGGTGAACAACATTTTGAGGTCCGGGAAATATTGGACTCTCGGCAACGGCGCAATCGGATACAGTACCTAGTGGCTTGGAAGCATTTTCCTCCATCTCATGCTGAGTGGGTGGACAAGTCCCATGTCCGTGCTCCCCAACTACTCCGAGAGTTTTATTCTGCTTATCCTGACAAACCCTGATTGACTCTCCTTCCTGACTTTCTCCCCCCCTTTTCTTTTTCTGTTTTTTGTTGTTCGTCTGTTTCTTTGTGTTTTCTCGTTTTCCAGGCCTGACCGCCTTTTTTCCGGAGGACGGCTGGATGTCAGCCTCTGCTTTGCTGCTGCTTCGGCAGCCATGAAACGGGGAGGGAGGGCATGGTATTTGGGAGGGGTTTTCTAATTGTGCTGGAGGAAGATTCTGGAGCTCTGCTGCCTGTCGGACTACGCATGCGGAGGAGGTTCCCGCCAAGACTAATGGCACCGACATTCCATCTTAATGATGCCTTTTGAAGTTATCTCACACCTGACACTTAGGAGAATTATGATTGGACTGTACCTGGGATGCCAAGGGGTGGGGAATGGGTCATTCTATATATCAATCGCTTTCGCGCCTAAATAATCAGTCTTCGCTTCGCTACGCCTTTAATCATTTATAATTAGTAAAAGTACACTTGATTTCTACCTATGGAGTCTCGTGGTCTTCTTTCCTAATTACCCAATGAAGAGGTGCTGACACAGGGCTTCTCTAAGGTCCCCCTGCCATTCCCTGGCTGAGGATTCCTTTGATGATATGGACTCCCTTTCAGGCGAGGGTTCTCTGGCTCCTTCTCAGGCTGGGCCTGTCTTCCCTCAGGTTCAGGAGCCTCAATTGTCGAACGCCATGCAAGATGTGGTCACACGCGTGATCTCACAAGGCATTTCTAATGGCATCCAGCAATTTTCCAGAGGAGGGGAGGGAGTGGTCACCTGTGGGCATTCTCAAAGCCTGATTGGTCCAAAGACTGAGAGCAAAGCCTTAAATACTGGTGCCTTCCAATCCTGGCCCAGATTCTCTCAGTCTTTTTTGGTCCAAGTACTGTTTGAGAATTCCATAGGTAGGATTTATTGTTGTTGCAATCTGGTTTCTATTTGGCTTAATTGGGCACTTTAAAAGTTTTACTAAATTCCAAATTGTGCAGCTGCGGCCCCAAGGGACAGTTATCTGCCTCGGGCGGTTGGGGAGGGCCCTGTGGGGCGATTCTGCCAACCCCCGTGGGGCTGGAGCCTCAGCCCTATCCCAGGGATTGTGGGGGTGCCAGCTCCTGAATTCACGTTTAAAAGGGGCAGCTTGCCCTTAAGAGAACGGCATCGGGAGCAGCTTCGGCACCACATGGAGCACACGAAACGCCCGCGGAGCTGCCAATAGCTCCGGGTGGCTGCCGCTTCACTGAAATTCATCTTGCCGCTGAGGGGGACGAGCAGGGGTGAGGGGAGCGTGCCTGGATGCCGCGTGGCTCTCCCCGACCTCGTTTGGAGCAGCGCCGGCCTCTGGAAGCCTGGCTGAGCCGTGTGTGTGTGCAGGCGGCTTCTAAACCACGCCCAGGGTTCCGGCAGCGATTTTGGCTGCCGCCACATGCACGAGGCCTCTACCTTGGCCTGCAATGAAGGGGAGGCCTGGCAAGGAGAGTTTGGCTTTCTCCCCACACAGGCTTTTAGGCCCAGGTCCTGGCGGGGCCTACGGAGGCTCGTGTTCCTGCTTCCCTCGCCGGTCAGGTGAGTAGGCTATGGACGAGGGAGCGGAGATACCCCAGGGCCAGGTGGTGGGCCCGATCAGGGGTGAGGAGGCCCTGGAGCAGGAGGTGAGGCAGGGGGTTCCCCCCCCCCCGGGTTCCTTGGCTCCCCAGTGCCCTTCTAGGTCCTCCACCAGGGAGGAGGCCAGATGGCATAGGGCGATTGAAAAGATGTTTGCCAGGGCAGAGAGGCAGGCCAGGTCAGCCAGGCCCTCATCCCGGGACAGGTCCTGGTCTCCTTTCGGGCCTATTTCTAGCCGGTCTTCCCCTAGGGTGTTTAGCCCTGCTTCTTCCTTGAGCTCTTCCGACAGGCCTCAGCCCTATTCCAGGCGAAGGGGTTTCCCTTTCCCTTCAGGTGATCCTTTGGAGTGTACGTCTAGGGGCCCCTGTACCTCTTGTAGATTGGCACCTCAGGGGCCTAGTTCTGTTTATGGGGATGTAGATGATTTGGATAACCTCCTTGAAGGTATTAAAAGGCTTATTTCTGCAGCCATCTCACTGGGCATTGCCTAGCGGGACAAGGGCTTCTTCCAGCATGGGGGGCTAGACAGTGCCCAGTATCGGGCTTCCTCTCCCTCCATGGTTAGTGAAGCTTCATTCTTGGGGGATGAATCTCCAGGACATGGGCTTCTCGGATGATGAGAATGCAGGTCTTCCAGACGAGCCCTCTTCTAAGGGCCTCTTTGTTCCTGCCATGTTCAAAATCCTCTTGGACAAGGCAAGGCAGACCACCAAGGTAGGAACGGGGGATCCTTCTGTGCCCCCCCCCCCCCCAGGAATCCTGACATGGCCATGTTCTCTGCAACTGTCACTAACAAGGAGATTCCGACTCCTTCCCTTTTTC
Organism: Thamnophis elegans; assembly: GCF_009769535.1. Classification (NCBI taxonomy): domain Eukaryota; kingdom Metazoa; phylum Chordata; class Lepidosauria; order Squamata; family Natricidae; genus Thamnophis; species Thamnophis elegans. The sequence goes on along the minus strand of NC_045549.1, from coordinate 39,038,068 downwards.
TGGAGGTCTTGACGAATCAGTGGGCTCGCCCCTCCAATTTCTCGGCTCCTGGGAGTAATGACCGCCGGCACTATAACGTGAAGCAAACCTTTGCTCAAGCCACTGAGCTGCCAGACATTGACACCCCGGTAGCCGCCCTTGTTTCCTCCTCCCCGGTGGTATTGGACGATGCGGCAGATAAGATGAAGCCAGAGGATAAGCATGCAGAGCTTACCTTGCGGAAGAATTTTAATGCCACAGCATGGGCTATCAAGTCCGCGGCCTCGGCCTCCTACTTTAACCAAGCCACGGTCAAGAAGCACCAGAAGCGCATTCCCATCCAGGACGAGCAGCTCCACCAGGATCTCTTTAAGATCATGGCGGCTTGCCAGTTCTCAGCTGATGCGACCCTGGACACGGTCAAGTTTGCTTCCAGTGCTTTGGCCACCTCGGTCACCTCTCGTAGACTCCTTTGGCTGCGTCAGTGGCAGATGGATAACAAGGCAAAATGGGATTTGGCGGCCGCCCCTTTCAAGGGGCCCAATCTTTTCGGGCAGGCTCTTGTCCCCATCCTAGTAGAGGATAAGGACAAGAAGAAGATTCTTCCTTCTAATGCTAAGAAGCCCGAGGCTAAGTCACGCCCTTACCGTAGACAAAGGTATAGGGTGGTGGATTACGGCTATAACCAGCGTTTTTCTTCTTTCCAATCTGATAGGCAGTTCCCCGGGTCGTCCTTTCAGGACAGGAATCGTTTCCAATACCAGTCCAGCCGGCCCTTTTGTGGAGGAGGCGGCTGTTTCTACCGCAGGGGGAAGTGACTCGAACCCGAGTCATCCCATCGGCGGCTGCATCCCTCTATGCGGATCAATGGGACGAAATCACGTTGGACGCTTGGGTCCGAGCCACGGTTCGTCATGGTCTCAGTTTAGAGTTTCTCTCTACCCCTCCAAACCTCTTAAGGTCGTTCCCTCCGTCTCAGAGCCAGGAGCACCACCGCCTGATGGATCAGGCGATCGCCCACCTTCTCAACATTCAGGTGGTGGAGGCAGTTCCTCTAGGGGAATGTGGCCTGGGCCACTACTCCAATCTATTCGTGGTTCCGAAGAGCACGGAGGGTTGGAGGGCGATTCTAGACCTCAAGCGCCTGAACCGGTTCCTGGTGTACAGGCGTTTCAAAATGTCCTCCCTCAAATCTATCCTTCAGGGCATCAGGAAAGGGGACTTCCTGGCCTCCGTGAACCTCACGGAGGCCTATCTTCACATACCTATTCTGCCCGCTCACCGCCAGTTCCTGAGGTTCTCGCATGGGGCCCGCCACTACCAGTACAGGGCTCTTCCTTTCGGGCTGGCCTCGGCTCCCCGGACGTTCACGAAGGTTCTAGCGGCCCTGGCGGCTCATCTACGCTCCATCCCTGTGCGGCTCCAATGTTATTTGGACGATGTCTTGGTTCAGGCGGAGTCTCTTCCTCAGGCCGTCTCGGATCTTCTGCTCACCATTCGGAGTCTTCAGAGCCTGGGCTTTTCGGTGAACTTTGCCAAGAGCCATCTTTCCCCCTCCACACATATTCTCCATCTGGGGACGGTCATAGACTCCGTGTAGGGGGTGGTGCGGCAGTCCCCGGAACGTCAGAGCAGCCTTCGTCAACTGGCGGAAAGCGTTCGCGGAAGGTGGTTAGTTTTGGTCCTCTGTCAGTTATTGGGCAAGATGGTCTCTTGCATCGGGATTGTCCTGTGGGCCAGGCTTCACCTTGGGCCTCTCCAGTGGGAGCTCATCCCATTTCAGAGGGGGTGACTGAGCAATTCTCTTCGGACTCTCCGTCTTCCGGCGGGGGTCCGGATCTCTGTGGCATGGTGGCTTTCCCCAGCCATTCAGCGGGGCTGCTGCTTCTGGGAGCCGGACAGGGTGACCGTCACCACAGACGCGAGTCTGTTCGGGTGGGGGGCCCTGGTATGCTCTCGGATGGCTCAGGGCAGGTGAACAGCTTCAGATCTCCGCCACAACATAAATTTGCTGGAGCTGAAGGCGGCCCGCCTGGCTCTGCTTCACTTTCAGTCCTCGGTGGAAGGGCGCCACGTGCTCCTTCTGATGGACAATGTGGCCACCAAGGCCCACATCAATCGTCAAGGGGGGACCCACTTGCGGGCCCTCTGGCTGGAGGCTCTGCGGCTGGGTGCCTGGGCAGAGTGGCACCTATTGTCCTTGGTGTCAGAGCACATCTCCGGACTCTCCAACGTCCAGGTGGATTGGCTGAGTCGGGCGACTCTGGACAATGGCGAGTGGCAGCTTCGCCCGTCGCTGTTTTGGAAGATCTGTCAGAAGTTTGGGACTTCTCTGGTGGATCTGTTTGCCTCGCCCGGGAACCCCCAGCTTCCTCGGTTTTTCACCCGTTTCCAGTCCAGGTCGGTGGAGGGCACGGACGCCCTCAGGAGCCGGTGGCCCTCGGGCCTTCTCTATGCATTCCCTCCCATTACCCTTGTCTCAGGGACTGTCAGGAAGGTGGTGGCGGAGAGGGCCCTGGTCATTGTGGTGGCCCCCTATTGGCCCAGGAGGCCCTGGTTCGCAGACCTGGTCCAGCTGTCAGTGGCCCTCCGTGGAGGATTCCGCGGGGGAAGGTGGTGTTGCTGAAGGGGCTCTGGTTCACCCGAGCCCCATTGGTTCCATCTGACCACCTGGCTCTTGAACGGCGGCTTCTAAGAAGGGGCTAATCTGTCCTGGTCATTCATACCATCGAGGCATCGGCGTCCATCGATGACCCGCATTTACAATTCCACCTGGATGGCCTTTGTCCAGTGGTGCTCCTTTGGGCATTTCTCCTGATAGGACCACCATTCCTAATGTCTTGGATTTCCTTCAGAAGGGCCTTGAAGGAGGGCTTTCGCAGAATACTTTGCGCCGCCAAGTGGCGGCTTTGTCTTTGATCCTAGGGGGTGGGTGGGGTCTTTTTCCCTCTCCCATGTTCCCCTGATAAAGCGTTTTCTGAAGGGGTGGCTAATCTCAGGCCTCCCCCCCATCCACAGGTTCCCCACGTGGGATCTTCCCCTGGTGCTCAGGGCCTTGACAGGGGCCCTGTTTGAACCCCTCCGGTTCTTGTCTCTGAAGTTGGCCTTCCTGGTGGCGGTTACCTCCGCCCAACGTATTTCGGAACTGGGCACCCTGTCTTCCAGGGACGACCTTTGCCATTTTCACCAGGACAGGATGGTGCTTCGCCTTGATCCTACTTTCATTCCGAAGGTGAATACTGCCTTTCATAGGGCCCAGGAGATCGTCCTGCCCGAATTTTGCCTGGCCAATGACAGGGAGAGGCTCTGGCATCGGTTGGACGTCCACCGAGCTCTGCGGATCTACCTCCAGCGGACCGAGGGGGTCCGTAGGTCGGAGGCCTTGTTTGTTTCGTTCCAGCCGGGTTCTCAGGTGTCATCAGCTACCATAGGCCGTTGGCTGCGTCAGGCCATTGTGGAAGCTTACGGGGCTTCGGGTCGTCTGGCACCGTCGGGAATCATGGCCCATTCTACCAGGAGTGCCGCGACGATGGCGGCGTGGGCCACGAGGGCCCCGTTTGAGGACATCTGTCGTGCGGCCGCTTGGGCTTTTCCGACTCCTTTCATCCGACATTATCATCTGGATGCTTTCGCGTCTGCGGACGCATCGTTCAGTGGGAGGGTCTTGCAGAGGGTGGCGGCTGATGCTCCCCTTCGGTCCTAGGGGTCTCTTGTTTTCCCTCCCTGGGACTATAGCTTGGGTATGTCCCACAGGTGACCATTCCCTCCCCTCCTCTGGAAAAAGAATGTTGGTCTTACCTGAACGTGTCTTTTAAGAGGAGGGGAAGGGAGTGTCACGACCCACCCTAAGTTGTGTTCCATTGGGGCCAAGGGGAGGGCTCGGGTAGTCCCGGGGGTTTGGTTGTTGTTGTTTTTTGTTGTTTCAGTTGTACTGTTCGACTTCGAGAATCTGGGCCAGGATTGGAAGGCACCAGTATTTAAGGCTTTACTCTCAGTCTTTGGATCAATCAGGCTTTGAGAATGCCCACAGGTGACCACTCCCTCCCCTCCTCTTAAAAGACACATTCAGGTAAGACCAACATTCTTTTGCCTCAAAATTGCCTATTACCACTGCTAATCCCAGCAAGAGTCGAACTGTAAGATCTCAGGAGCCTCCGGCTAGGGAGGTCTCTCCGACTCCCACTGGGATCCGTGAAGTGTCCGAAGGCGAGGAGGCAGAACAGGATGCTCCGGACCTCTCAGAGGACGAAAATCCCATACCTGAGCCACCTGCGAACTCAGGCCTCTTTAAAACCTCCATGTTCAGGGCTTATCCTTACCAAGGCTCGAGCCGCTGCCCCCAAAATGGCTCTCCTAGCTTCGGTAGATAAGCCCTCCTCTGATCAGGGTGTCAAGGAGGCCATTGGACCGCAAGATCCAGGCACGGGACTATTTAAGGAAGCCTCCCACCCGGATCTGGTTCCAGCTCCACAGCTGTTTCTGGACATCATACAGCGCCAATGGGCCCAACTGGGCTCCATGGCCAACCCCAGTGGGATGGATAGGAAACTTTACACCATGGAGATTCCCCTGGAGGAGCTGTTGAAGCTCCCTCAGGTGGATGACCCCATTGTTTCTCTTGCTTCTAATTCTGCACTCCCAGCAGATTTACTGAAAGGACAAGAGGGCGGAGACAGCCTCCCACAAAACTCACCTGACCACTGTATGGGCCATGAGGGTTTCCTCCTCTTCTTCGTACTTTAGCAGGGCAGCATTATTCTGGCTCCGCAAGCTGTTGTCCAGCCTCCCAACGGGGGACACCAGGGCGAAGAAGGATGTTAATAAGATAATAGCGGCCGTCAAGTACTCGGCTGACGCCTCACTCAGTGCCACAAAATTCTCCAGAGCTCTTGCCTCTAATGTAACTTCACGCTGCCTGTTGTGGCTCTGCCACTGGCAGGCGGACTTGAAGGCAAAGTGGAAGTTCGCTTCTGCTCCTTTCAAAGGGGGAAAGCTGTTTGGGGAGGCCTTGGACCCCTTTTTAATCGAATCCAAGGACAAATGTAAGATCTTGCCTGCGGTCACCAAAAAACCAGATCCTAGGGGCCAGCCCTTTCGCAGACAGTCCTTTCGGAGTGCAGAGCCCTCCACCTCTTCTGGGGGATCCAGTCGACCTTATGCCCACTCCCAAGACCATCCCCAGGACAAATCCTCCTATAGGGACAAAAGCAGACAACAGGGCAACCATAGACCATTCCACGGGGGGTATACCAACCGTCCCTTTCGGAAGCCAAAAGTGACCAGCACCGGGAAACTCCCACAGGCGGCCGCCTCCAACTTTATGCCACCCAGTAGGAGGAGACCACGATGGACACTTGGATTCTGAATACAGTCCGTCACGGGTTGACTGGAATTCCTCTCCTTCCCCCCAAGGACCTTTGTCCGTGTCCCACTCCCAAGTCGGCCACAAGTTCCAACTCATGAGGGCGGAGATAGATCATTTGCTAGAGATAACAGCTATAGAAAGGGTTCCCGGAGGGCAGGGGTTCTATTCCATCCTGTTTCTGGTCCCCAAATCCTCAGGGGAGTAACGGCAATACTAGACCTCAAGAAAACTCAACATCCATCTGGCGTACAAAGGCTTCAAGATGCAGTCCCTTCAGACCATTCTGGGCTGCATCTGGCAGGACGATCTTTTGACCTCTATAGACCTGAAGGGGCATACCTGCATGTTCCAATCCATCCATTGCATCGCAAGTTCCTGAGGTTCCATTTGCAAGACCAATACTTCCAGTACAGAGCCCTCCCCTTCAGCCTCTTGTTGGCCCCATGAACCTTCACCAACTACTAGCTGCCATCGCTGCGCATCTCCGATCTCTCCCAGTAAGACTGGAATGCTACCTGGACGACATCCTCATCCACATCGTCGTCCAGGGGGCAGGCCCAGAGGGATCTTGACATCACCATCCGAGTCCTGCAACACCACGGGTTCTCAGTCAACCTCGCCAGATTCACCTGACGCCAACCTGAAGAATCCACATCTGGGCATGGTGATCGATTCCAGGGACTGCAAGGTCTTCCTCATGTAGGAGAGAGTGGACAGCATCAGGTCCCTCGTGAGGACCATCCGTGCCATGGGGCCAGCATCTGTCATCTCCCTCTCCCAGTTGCTGGGGGAAACTGGTGTCATGCATTTTATTGGTTCCATGGGCACGACTGCCTACACGAGAACTCCAGTGGTTCCTGCTGCCGCTCCAGAGACGCAAGGCTAGCAACTTCTTCCTCCCAGGTACTACGCTCTCTCAGGTGGTGGCAGAGTGGACGACCTTCTAAAGGGCTGCTACTTCAAGAAACCAGAGTGCCTAGTCATAACAATGGACGCCAGCCTTTTCGGTTGGGGCGCACACTCCAGACTCAGGTGGTCCAGGGCAGGTGGTCACAGGCGGAGCTCACCCACAACTAAACTGGCTGGAGCTCTGGGCCGCCAGACTAGCCTTACACCACTTCCACCGTCGGGTCAAAGTTCGCAATGTGTTAATTCCAACCAACAACATCACCATAAAGGCTTACATCAACCATCAGGGCAGCACACGATCTCTGGCTCTGATGACAGAAGCGGAGGCTTTGGGCCGTTGGGTGGAAAGACACCTAACCTCATTACGGGCAGACCACATATCAGGGGATGACAATGTGACGGCAGACTGGTTGAGCAGAACCACCATCCAGAGCTCAGAGTGGCGTCTCCACCCAGCGTTGTTCCGTCAGCTGTCTCAGAGGTTTTGCTCCGAAAGGTTGACATGTTTGCCACCCTGGCCAACATGCATCTTCCCCAATACTTCACCAGGTTCCATTGCCCCGGGCGGAGGGGACAGACGCCCTTTGGTCCCGCTGCCCCCCGGGCCTATTATATGTCTTTCCGCCTCTCCCTCTAATTCCACTGGTAATCAGGAAAATTGTGACAGAGAGGGCAGAAGTGTTGCTTCTGGGGTCCAAACTGGCCGAGGAGATCCTGGTTTGCTGACCTTGTCAGTGACTCAGCACTGGTGCGTACCTTAGGAGCAGATTTCCCTCAGCCAGGGGGCCGTCCAACATCCAGAGCCCAGTGGCTACAACTGGCCATTTGGCACTTGAGGGACATCCTGAGACTCAGCAAATTCTCTGACAAGGTCATTCGCACCATCCAGCGTCCAGGCGCTGCCTCCACTGTCAGGATTTAGAGCAACTTGGTCCGCTTTCTCACACTGGTGTCAGGATCATCCATCATCGCCTCCTCGGCCACCATTCCACAGGTCCTAGATTTCTTGCAGGACAGCTTGGACAAAGGCCTTGTGCCCAACACCCTTAGGTGACAAATGGCCGCCTTGGCCACCATCCTGTCCACATACTCTCAGTTGCCCCTTAGCAGGCATCCACAAGTTCGTAGCTTCCTTTAGGGAGCTACCACCTCTGTCCTACAATCCACAGATATCCAACTTAGGACTTATCTGTCGTTTTTACAGTCTCTGACCATAGCTCCTTTCGAACCGCTTTGAACAGTCTGACTCTAAAGATGCCTTTCTCATTGCCATCACCTCAGCTTGTAGAATTTCTGAGATGGCCGCCCTCTCGGTCAGAGGTGACCTTTGCATTGTACATTCAGACAGAGTCATCCTTAGACCTGGACCCGGCCTTTGTACCGAAGGTCACAGTATCTTCCATAGAATACAGAAGGTGGTTCTCCCGGACTTTTGCCCATGTCCCAATACCCAAGGGAGCACATGTGGCATAAACTTGATGTTCGTTGGGGCGGTCCATATCTACATGAAACGAACGCTCCTTTCCCGCAGTCGGAGGTGTTCTTTGTGTCCTTCCAACCCGTCTCCATGGGCAAGAAAGTCACCTCTTCCACCATACGGCGCTGGATAAGAGCATGTATCAAGCTGGCCTATGAACAACAGGCTAGACCGGTACCTCCTTGTATTATGGCTCACTCAATGAGGAGTGCCACGACTTCGGCTGCATGGGCCATGCAAGCACCCATTGAAGAGGTAAGTTGGGCCGCTACGTGGTCGAGCCCATCTCCAATTGTGAATAATTACAGACTTGAAACAAGTCATCGCGACTCCCACGGGCCTCTTCTCTCCCTGGGACAGTATAGTTTTGGCATGTCCTTTGCATGAACACTCCAAGCAGCGCCTAGGAGAATGACCGTTGGCTTACCTGAATGGTCGTTCTCTAGGCGCTGCGGGAGTATCCAACTAACTCTACGTGGAATGTGTGCCCATGGGGACATATACCTCGTTTGGGGACATGGATCATCACTGTATACAGATCACTTGGGACTTATCTTCACTTTTTAAAACTAAGCCTCTGAGGGGAGCAAGAGGCGGAGCTACAAGAAATTTAAACTCAGTCTTTGGGCAGCAAACTGAAGTTAACCCATGCTTGGACACTCCCGCAGTGCCTACAGAACGACCATTCAGGTCACTTTATTGGCCAAGTGTGATTGGACACACAAGGAATTTGTCTTTGGTGCATATGCTCTCAGTGTACATAAAAAGACAAGATACACTTGTCAAGAATCGATGGCTCTAGATTATGAAAAAAAATATTTATTTTAGTTCCAATGTCATCAGTGTTTTCTGGTTTCTGTAGCTACTCCAATTATTTGTATTGACATGTCCAATTGTTACAAAGCCCCAGCATGAGTGTCTGCAATTTTGCCTTTTTCAGTACTTTTAATTAACTGTGAAATAAATGGTGTAAGAAAAGAAAATTTCTTTATAATAATATCTATACAGAAGATGGTTAATTAATTTTTTTTTATAAAAGTAGTTCCAAAACATTAGTATTCTTCTTTCTGTTTTTACTGTCTTTTTACTGTTTTATTTTGATATTTTTTTTATAATTTTTTTTAATTTTTATTACATAGACAACACATACACACAACAATGAAAAAAACAAAAAAAACTCCATCATCACATACAGCATGTCATTTGGTTACAGGTGTTTTAACATTTATCATTCTTATACATTTATTATTTCATTTAATAGGTCATAATATACATTTTGGGTTGCTTTGTTTATCATCCCTTCCTCCTGTTGTAACACCACCTTATTTTCCCTTTCTTTTCTCCCTCCCTCCCTTCTCTACTTTCTTCCTTCGTCCTCTCCTTCCTTTCCCTCCTTCTTCCTGTACCTTTCTCCTACTCCTGCTCTTCCCCTTCCTACCCTCTCTCCTCCTCTTCTCTCTTTTCCATCCTCCTCTCCTTACCTCTTTCTTTGCACCCTCTCCCTTCTCTACTTCCTTCCTTCCTCCTCTCCTTCCCCTTCCTTCTTCCCGTACCTTTCTCCTACTCCTGCTCTTCCTCTTCCCCTTCCTACCCTCTCTCCTCCTCTTTCTCTCCTTTCCAACCTCCTCTCCTTACCTCTTTCTTTCCCCCGTCTTCCTTTCATTCTCTCCTCCTCTCTCCCTTTCTTTTTCTATTGTTGTTGGTGTGTCTATTTTGAATCTCAGTTTATGTTTCCTTGGGATAGTATTTCCGCCAACCCAAATATAATTTAGTATCATTTCTTATTCCCTTACCTATGCTAATCTATCCTAACTATATTTCCCCCACCACACACACTTTGTATCTCTCTGTTGTGTATATACTTATATATTTAATACACACAACAATAAAAAACCACAAAAAACACAAAAAAAAAACCATCATCACATACAGCATGTCGTTTGGTTACAGGTGTTTTAACATCCATATTCTCGAATAATATTTACCATCTCAGATTTTTCATCTAGTATAACTAAATACCTCACTTTCATTCTACAATATATATTCAGTTACCATTAGTATTATTTTTTCCCAGAAAATATGCTTATGTTCATTATTATCCTTGTATATCATACTTTCAAACAGAAGTCTTATTCCTTCATTTTTCAACAAAATATTCTAAATAGTCGCTACATATATATACCAATTTTCAATTATTCCTTTATTAAAATTATTTATCAACAACAAGATATCATTATAGTACGTTCTTAACGTTATACATTATATCACCAGTCCTCTATTAAGTATACATAAAATCATTATTATCCTTATCCTTTTTAAAGCAAAAAGTTCTAAAGTATTCAATTCATATATATATATATATATATATATATATATATATGTATATGTATATGTATATGTATATGTATATGTATATGTATATGTATATGTATATGTATATGTATATATTTCATTGCATCATTGTTAATTTATTTCACAGCATGATTGTGTTATCATTTAACTTCTTCAGTTAGAGCATGAGTGAATCATTTTTCCATTTCCAAGTTTTTTTCCCCAGCCACTGATAAAACAAGTCCATATCTTATAAAATTGTCCTCTTGTTCTCTAATTTCAAGTGTCAATTTATTCGTTTCAGCACAGTCCATTATTTTCGAATAACTTCTTCCTGTTTTGGTATTGTTTCATTTTTCCAGTTTTTTGCAAATACGATTCTGGCTGCTGTTAACACATTTACAATCAGATATTTTAAGTCTTTGTTATAGATTTCTGGTATGATCCCCAATAAAAGGACCTCTGGTTTAAAGTCTATTTGTTTGTGTGTCATTTTCCTCCAGCCACATGTGGATTTTAGTCCAGTATCTTTTAGCTTCAATGCAATATTTTATTTTTAGTTCCAATGTCATCAGTGTTTTCTGGTTTCTGTAGCTACTCCAATTATTTGTAGAGGACAATGTATTGACATGTCCAATTGTTACAAAGCCCCAGTATGAGTGTCTGCAATTTTGCCTTTTTCGGTACTTTTAATTAACTGTGAAATAAATCGTGTAAGAAAAGAAAATTTCTTTATAATATCTATACAGAAGATGGTTAATTAACTTTTTTTATAAAAGTAGTTCCAAAACATTAGTATTCTTCTTTCTGTTTTTACTGTCTTTTTACTGTTTTATTTTGGTATTTTTGAGCTTTCAATTATAAGGATTGTTCGGTATTTCATTAAATTTGTAATTTTGTCTGGAATGTTTTTCTTTTCTTTTTCTTTTGGCATTCATGAAGTTAAAATTTGGAACTGTTTTAGAGTTTAATCCCAGAAGAGTTGGGAAAATTAATGCAACCTGGAAACAGGCAAGAAACTGATTGATTGATTGATTTTTTAATTTTTTTATTCAGTTTTGTTTGGGTTGATATTGTATAAATATAAATAATTGTCACTTCCATAAGACATATCTAAGTTAACGCCAAAATCAGCATTGTAATTGAAAGAAAATGAATGTCCGTAGAATTTTTGTCTTTTATTTATTTATTTTTCAAAATCAAAGCTGTAATTTTGACAGGATCACCCAACAGTACACAAGTCTATTATTAAAAGATAAAAACAAACTCTTACTTACTGAAATTTGGTTTAAATATCTTGTATGGATTGGAGCATGTACATTCTCAGCTATATTTCTTTCTGTTTTCTAGGCTTATCAACCTGGTCTCAGCATTCTAGATCTCAGCCTCAGAGGAGTTCATGCTCTAAGAATAAAGACAGAAAACCATCAGAGGTATTACTTTGATATCTATCATGGCATCTTGTTAAAGTACAGATGTATCTTTTTTCCTAATACTTCTTTTTCTTTCCTTTTCCGCTCCATCTCAGCTGGCACCCAGCAACCTTTCTTCTGGCCAGGAGATCAGGGAGCTCAACTGCTGCCACAGTCCCTGCCAGCATCAAGTTAGTTATTTAGTCATGAATATTGGATTGGTTTAGCACCAACCCAATTTTCTTTTCTTTTCTTCTCTCCTCCCCTTCCCCAATTTGTTGGTAAAGAGTGGAAATGTTATTTAGGAGTGTTTTCTGAATATTGTTTATCATTACAGCAGATTGATAAATAAGAACTTTTGTTTAGCAAAGTGAAACTAGACACATTTGTCTTGCTAAATGTTTCTTGTGCATTTTTTCCTGCAGAAAAGCAAGAAATATGAATTTGTTTTGCTCTTTCACAGGGGATTTGGTAAGATGCAAAAGGATATAAGAATTACAAATGGTCACATTCTTTGAGTATCAAAGTAGAAAATAGGAATATTTATTTAGTTGGATGTTTCTGAAATAAATTTTGTTTTGGGTCTTGACATCCATCCCTCTTAACTTTTATTCTGTATTACTTATATAAAGGTTACTGTTGCCATTATAGATTGTGGCAGGTGGTTATTTATCAGAACATTATTTATTGATGGAGGGTTGGAAAAAGAGCTACCATAAGATAGAGTTGTTATAATGTATTCTTCTAATTCTGACTAGTTTTCCCTTTTCTTTTTATTATGCACATGCATGTATTCTCTATGATTTATATTGAGCCTTGTTTCAGTGGATTAACTGCAAAATCTTACTTGCAAATTCCCTATATTTAATTAATCAGTGTGTTTTATCTTGTTCTTCAGCTGAAGAGAGTCCCAAAGAGCAGCATAAGATTAACAGCAAACTAGGCTGTCATCTATAAAAGATGCAGTGTGAAAGAGGGGGGGGGGGGGAAGTGATGAAAATAGAAAAGGAAAACAAGCTTATTAGGCATCCGTTCTTAAAAGTGATAGGTGAAGAGTTGTGTACCATTCACTGTTTAGATATAGTAATTTTACATGAGTGTCTCTAGGCATGCTGATTGCATCTGCAGAACAGCAGGAATAGTAGTCAGATTGTTGATTCTTGGAAATTATATCCTTGATGTTCCATTAAATTCTCTTTTGTCTTGTAGCCAACTTTTCATAATGTTCAGGTGCAGAAATACTCACAATGTGGTGCTTTTCCCTGAGCTAGCCAAAATCAATACATATATAAAAGTCCTGAATGTCTGGCATATACTTCTGTCTGGATATCTTTTTATTTACTATGCATCCACCTATATACCTACTACACACACATACACACACACACACAGAGGGGGGACATGCACACACATATACACTTATTTTTGGAGTGATTTCAAGAATGGATATTAGGGAGTGTTCCCTACTCCAACTTAGAGGAGGAGTACCCTATCTAATCGGTGCTATATGAAAAGTTTTTTGTGCCTCTGCCCATCCTTCGAATATGATTGAGGGTGATGGGAAAAGTGGAATCTTAAATCAGTCTTTTCCATCCTGAAACCCTCAGAATTAATAGCCAGTTCTTGAAGTTGCAGTCCTAGAAATTAAGTTTCAGAATGGAATTATTGTCATTATTATTCATTCAATTCTGAAGCCACCTAACACCAGTCAACTTTGGGTAGCTCTGCAGATTCAACTGCAGCGACAACTAGGAAAGCACCAAGTTGGACAAATCAATCTTAAATTACTTAGATATTCCTGTTTGGATGTAATACTCTTATTTATAATTTTGGTGTTAACCCAGATGAATTAAGCAATCTGTAACTAAAGTGTGCATAGTGCTTGTAAATGAAAGAGGAATGATTCAGATCATTCAGAGTTGCAAGATGGATTAATTTATGAAGCAGGATGTATGAAACATATTTACATTATCACCAGCAGTGTTTGTAAAATGTGTAGAATCATTTTCAGAGTATTCGTTTTGAATCTGTCATTGCATGAACTGATCTAGTTTCTCTATAGCAAATTTATTTAATATCTATTTCACCCTGTCCCAGCATATTTTAAAACTATTGGTGAATATCTCTGTGACCTATGGCATTCAGCAGATATTTAATTCACAAGTTGTGGATGGAATGCTGATCTTGAATAATTCTTGTTACTTTATAATATTTTGCAGTCAGGATTATGTAGGAAGAAGCATTTGTAGTCCTCCTTTTAATGCTTACCACTTTATAGTTTCTGTTTATTTATTTTTTTAGTATTTTAGTATTTTTTTTTAGTATTTTATTAATATTTATAGGCCGCCCTTTTCCCCGCGGGGACTCAGGGCGGCTTACATAAAATAGCGAGGGGGGGTATAAACAATAAACATAAAACAATACATAAGAGTAAAATAGTACACAACATTCATTCTTCATTCGGGTGGGGACAGATTGTGATCTTATCCCCAGGCCTGACGGGATAGCCAGGTCTTGAGGGCTGTGCGGAAGGTCTGGACGGTGGTGAGGGTACGAATCTCCACGGGGAGATCGTTCCAAAGGGTCGGAGCTGCTACTGAAAAGGCCCTCCTCCGTGTACTTGCCAGTCGACACTGACTGGCGGATGGTATTCGGAGGAGGCCCAATCTGTGTGATCTTATAGGTCGCAGGGAGGTAATTGGCAGGAGGCGGTCTCTCAAGTACGCAGATCCGCTACCATGGAGGGCTTTATAGGTGGTGAGTAGCACCTTGAAGCGCACCCGGAGATCAACAGGTAGCCAGCACAGCTCGCGGAGGATAGGTGTTATGTGGGCGAACCGAGGTGCGCCCACAATCACTCGCGCGGCCGCATTCTGGACTAGCTGAAGTCGCCGGATGCTCTTCAAGGGCAGCCCCATGTAGAGCACATTGCAGTATTCCAGCCTAGAGGTCACAAGGGCCCGAGTGACTGTTGTGAGAGCCTCCCGGTTCAGGTAGGTGAGGTAAGTGATGTAGTTGTGAAGTGTGGTGTCACATGACCACATCGCTTAGCAATGTGACTCTACTTTGCCATTGTTAACCTAATTTCACTAGTCTTTAACTGAAGATCCACATCAATCCCAGCCTCGGTAAGGTAAGGGATTGCCTTGCCTTCAACTCCCTCCAACTGCCTATTCTGCCTGCCCCCTTTCTACCATTTTGTTTGCCCTGCACCCTGCTTTGGGGCAGCAGCAGTCCCAGAACGACATTGCTCTGGGGCTGCTTGCCACACTTTGACTCAAGAGTTTGGTGCACCATGGCTCCGGGGCTGCAAGCAGCCACAGTGCAAAGCCATAGCCATTCTAGGAAGACTTTACCCAGCGCCTTGGTGCAAAATGGCAGCCACCACAGCACAAAGTGTAGCACAAAGCCACATCTGCCCTGGGAAAATTCAGATACAATTAGCTGCAGTCAACCTCGCCACCCTACATTCAGAGGGCTCTGCAGCCCTGTGTTGGCTTTTGCTGTCTTGGTGTTCCTGTTGCTGATGAGGTATGTCTTCCCTGGCCCTTCACAAGGCAGCTTGGCCACATGAGGTCATCTTCCCCACATAAAATTTCTGTGTGCAACCTTAGGAAGAAATTCTTGTGAAATCAACAGCTGCCTTGCAAAGGACATGGCTGGGCATGCTTGGTCAGTAGCAGATGTCAGTAGCAGAAGATGTGAAGGACAGCAGGGGTGGCAGAATGTAGGAAGTTAAAAGGGTATAGATGGAAAAGGAGATGAGTGGGAGCGAGGGGAGTTAATTTGCTACTATGTTCATAAATGTGGGCAGGCTGCCAGGCACCCGATTTTTTATAATAGGGGCGCTGAAGCAGCTGTATTCAGTGCCTCTGTAACTTCAAACGGGCACTGAACAAATGGTCATAAGTTGAGGTGCATTTGATACCGATGTGTACTGCTGTTAGGGCACATGGTATAGTGAGGATTCCATCTCTGCTTCTTTGACACTGATTGGGTAGTGTTACAATGTACACTACTACTTTTAAATGCATTCAAATCCAAAGCAAAATTTTGAGCCAAGGCTGGAGAATAGAATATCTGAATGGTAGACAATATTGTAGCTTCTAAAACATATTGATTCAAAACATCCCTGTTGATTTGTATTGAAAAGTCATTATAGGTAATACAGATAATTCTCAACTTATGACCACAATTGAACTCATAATTTATGTTGCTAAGTGAGACATTTGTTAAGTGAGTTTTGCCAATTTTATTATCTTTCTTGCTTCAGTTGTTCAGTGAATCATTGCAGTTCTTAAGTTAGTAAAATAGTTGTTAAATGGACCTGGCTTCCCTATTGACTTTGCTTGTCGAAGGTTCGCAAAAGGTGATCACATGACCCCAGGATACGGCAACTGTCATAAATATGGTTCAGTTGCCAAGCCTTTGAATTTTTATCTTGTGACCATGAAGATGGTGCAACAATTATAAATGTGAAAAACGGTCACAATTTCAGTGCAATTGTAACTTTGAATGGTCATTAAATGAATTCTTGTAAATTGAGGACAACCTGTATGTATCTGGTTTGGTTTGGATTTTGGTTTGGTCCATGCCAATCTTCCCTGAGATCTGTGGGATTTCCAGAATTCTCAGTCTACACAATATGAATATACATGTGTTTGTGGATATGCATTGTGACTTGCTTCTGCTCTGACCACTTCTGAGAAATATACCACCTTCTGCAGGAGGTGTGTACTTCAGTGGACATAGTGCTTGTACAGTTTAATATTTCAGCTGAAATAGGCACAGATCTTGCTTTCATCAGCTGAGTGCCAAATAGGAATATATGAATGTGTAACTGATGGGATGGCTTTAGGCTCAATTTTCATTGTACTTTTAAAATGCTACAATGGTCTCTATACAACATAAGGGCAATCATCCCTTGAGCTTTATTTACACCTAGTATTTACTTCATGTTGAAAGAATACTGACAACAATTTACGTTGGTTGAGTAAATATTGGGTCCTTATTCTTAAATTATGATAATTGTACTAAAAGGTTGATGCTCACATATCTTTTGAAAAAGTTGTCACAGAATCACTAGATTGTAATTGCCAAAGAATAGATTTAATGGTTTGTGGAAATGTAAGGACATGTATTTTCACTTCAGTTTCATGATTTTTTTTACAGAATTTGCCTGTTGTGTTACTAACATTTGACCTTTGAGATACGTTTTTCAATAGTATTTAAACTGTTCGAAATAAAATGGCCATGTGTGCAAGATTTGCTTTGAACTCTGAAACTAGGAAATACAGGCCTTGGCTTAAAAAAGATATCAATACAATAATCTGTGACTTAGGTACAGTACTTCCTTTTGAACTAAGTAAAGGAAGTTTGACAATATTTGGATTTTGTGTCCTATATGGGGACTCATTTAGAAAGTCTTTGAACAACGGATAATTAAAGCTTTTTTAATTGGATCATATGAATTGGGGTGATTATTAATACAAAGGTGGACGTGTTTTTTTATTTCTGGTTCAGCATGGTAATACAGATGAACATTTGGATACTTTAAAGGGCATGTTAGTTAATGGTGAGAGGCCTTCACTGTTTTGCTGGAAACTGAATTATACAGTATGGCATGTCACTGTAGCCATATACTATTAAACTCTTGTTCCCATAACCTTTAACTACAAAACAGTGCATTGTAGAGCAACAATTTTGGAACCAAGGTATCTTAAGTGTGCTAGTTTACAGAATGCATCCAAAATCTGGAACCCATCTCATGAAATTGAAATTTGGCAAATTTTGTAAAAAAATGTATGACAGAATTATTATAAAGATTTTATGACACAGTACAAAATATCAGAAAAAATGTGGTCACCTCTTGATCTGACTGTGCTATATAGTCCAACACAGGCTATTTTCAAGGCAGTTATCTCCCTGAATTCTTAAAAACATTTAAAGTACATTAGGAGCTCTACCATTGTTGAAGGTGTTGAGGAATCTAGTAAGGAAATATCTCTGAAATAATGCCTCAATGTGTCATGACCCCTCTAGTCATTTCTCTTCTCTGTGTCTTTCCAGGTGTTTAGAACAGACCTGATCACTGCTATGAAGCTGCCTGATTCTTCCCAGCTGAATCCTGATGAGTATTATGTGCTGGCAGATCCCTGGAGACAAGAATGGGAGAAAGGTGTTCAGGTGCCAGTCAGTCCAGGGACTGTACCAGAACCAGTAGCCAGGTATATTTTGGTGCAGCCAATTACAAAAAGGAAACAAACCCATCCCCCACATATTTTAAAACAATTTAAAAATAATTAAACTTCGTTAAACTGAAAGTGTAGTGTTCCATAATTTGGATTTATCTCAAAGTATATATGCTGTCTGTGAAAAAGAAGTCAGGGTCTTAATCTTCTTTAGGATTAATATTAATAACTGGATTACTTTCCTTTATTGAAAAGTGATATAAGAGTCAATGAACAAGAACTCAGCATGTCCATTGTTTGGTTGGTGGCATTGTAATAGATTTTCTGATAGTTCCATAATACGATTGCTATATGACATTGAATACTTACCAGCAGCTGATTTTTCACTGTTAAAGTACTGCAGCAGTATCATTTCAGGTGGCAGATGTGAGCAAAACCTTACTCAACAGCAGATTTACTACTCACAACTTAAGCACTTTACATGGCAGGCTGAGGACTTATTTTTAACTTGATGCAGTGGCAGAAGGAAGTCTGTACTGCCAGAAAAATAGTTCCTTCTAACCAGAGATTGGCTTTAACCTTTTAGAAACAGTACAATTTGTTCCTATATCAGTCCAGACTTCATAAGCAAGTAAATGCAACTTTCTCACATCTGAATTTGAAGCATTAATTGACAATTCAAACTGGAAAGTGGCATGGAACACAGGGGCAGCAGTTCTAGAGAAATGAACTCTAAATCTTAACAAAGTAGATGTTTTGATAGATATTCTAGGTAATCTCCGTACAGAGATTAAATCTGACTTGTATTTTTTAAGAAAGTTTGTTTCTGGGTGTGTGTGCATAAAAATTCAAAGCTGTTTATAATAAAACTCAACTAATTTCTACGAGCAGTAAAAATATACTTTGCAGAATTCTTAAATATTTTATCACACATCTAAGATGAACCCTTATTAGTCAATACATCAATACAAATGTATATATCTGGTGTTTTAATTTAAATAGTGTAATAAATTTAGGAAAATGAGAAGCTCGAATTCTTTCTAGATTAGATTATCTGCTTGAATCAGGAGCACATGCAGAGCGCTTTAGGCAAAGGTTTTTCATGTCACCTGCCACTTGTTCCTTTTAAGTAGAAATGGTAAGAAATAAACCACCCACATTCTGAATGCCATTTTGTTTTCTTAAGTTTAAAAGAGATTCACTTTTAAAACTATTCATATTGGTGACTTTGAAATCTAGAATGTTGATTAATATAGTGTAGAATTTAAATATTATAAAAGGTAATGTGAGCAGTTCAGGGAGATTTTCATAGAAGGGTATGGGAAATTGCTTTAGGTAAAGAACAAAACAATTGCATTTTTTATATATATAATGGTTACTCTTTGATCTCATTGTGAGGGATATCCTATGATGTATTCCTGTGGTTTTTAGTCTAAATTAATTTACTTCAGCATGCAAATTCAAATCCAGGTGTGATAGATGGATTTCAAATAACATTTTTAAAAAAGTAGAGTAGCCTGTATTCTGATCTTCTAATGTGACTATAACTAATTTTGTTTAGATTCTATCACAAAAATATGATGAATAAATACTGAAATGAATCAAATATGTTAACCTGTACTTAATTGCAACTACCTTGGTCTTGTTTATTCGTCTTCCTTTTTTTATACACACCAAATGGATGCCTATCCCTATTATTTCATACATCTTAAATTGGTTATAGAAGGGGGATTTCCTAATTTATTGGAGAAGTCTAGGCCAGCGATGGTGAACCATTTTTGGCTTGCGCGCAATAAGCAGGGGAAGTGCAGGGAGGTTGTGTGTGGGCTTGCCGCACCCATTATGCAGTGTGTGACCCTCCCCAGCACGCATGCACGCATGTTAGGCCCTCCCCCCATTTTTTGCATGCTTTTTTCGCCCTCCCCAGGATCCAGAGGCTTCTAGGAGCTGGCCAGCTAACAGGGCAACGCCTTGCATGCCCTGAAAAATGGCTCCGCGTGCCACCTGTGGAATGCATGCCATAGGTTCGCCAGCCCGGCTCTAGGCTTTCCTGCTTTCCATATTTGTAGAACTACTAATGTAGTAAATACTGTTAGAATTTGTGATCGTTCAGAGGTGCCTGGCTATTAAGCACTCCTTCCATACACAGTTCTGCTCCTGATGCATCCATATAATGTGAATTTTTATTGTGTAGTGATGGATTTGTCTAGTGTGGGAAAGTGGAGGAAAAAGTATTAAGTTTTTGGCAGTATTTGATGCTTGGATCTGTTCTTATATTAGGACTCATGCCCTAAAATCTTAATACCATCTGTCAAGCTATATTACATAATTATTGACAATAATAAATTTTAATTTTTCTTTGTAGTTGCAGAAAGTTTTATCACATGCTACCTATGCACACTTACCAGTATGTAAATTTCACTGGAGTACTATATTTGTAGATTCTGTAATAGTGAAATTGCACTGATTTAATTTCATGGCTCAACGTATGATACCGACAGACCTATAAATTAGAAATCTGAGCCGCTCTCCTTCTCCAAGGTTCTTATATTAATACTACCGTATTTTCACGACTATAAGCCGCACTGAAAATCCTAAAATTTGATCAAAAACCGGCAGTGCGGCTTATAACCCGGTGCGCTTTATATATGGAGCAGTTTCCCTCCCCAGCGCACAGGCTTTCTCCTCCGTTCCTGCCTCCCGTCCCTTCTACCATCTGAGCAGTTTCCCTCCCTAGTGCACAGGCTTTCTCCTCCGTTCCTGCCTCCCGTCCCTTCTACCATCTGAGCAGTTTCCCTCCCCAGCGCACAGGCTTTCTCCTCCGATTGGTTTTAATGGGGAGGTCCGATGGAATAGCGCTTAATGGGAGAAGGATTAATAGTTTCTCGGGTTCAAGCTGCGGATTCTAACTTTCACAAAGGGAACTAAAGCTGAGCAGGTAATTGCTTTATTAAAGCCGATTCAGTTCGCGGGAGATATTTGGTGCGCTTCTTTGAAAATCTCCCTCCCAATTCTGCCCAACGCCTCCCCGACCTTACTGGACGAATGGTGCGGGGGGGGGGGTGTATCATGTAGTGTGGAGTGCGAGGAGTGGCAGGTTGCGATTTCGTTAGTAATTGCAAAAAAAACGTGCGGCTTATAACCCGGTGCGCTTTATATATGGAAAAAGTTTGAAAAATTAACGTTAACTGATACTGCGGCTTATAATCCGGTGCGGCTTATGGTCGTGAAAATACGGTACTATATATTGATCGTTCAAAGTTACAAGAGCACAGAAAAAAGTGACACAACTATTTTTCATACTTACAACCAATACAGCATTTCCATGGTCATATCAAAATCCAGATGCTTGGCAACTGGTTCATATTTATGACGGTTGCAGTATCCCAGGATCATGTGATCACCTTTTGTGACCTGAAAAGCAAAGTCAATGGGGAAGCCAGATTCACTTAACAACTTGGTTACTAACTTATCAAATGCAATGACTCACTTAACAACACATAACTGTGGCAAGAAAAGTCTTAAAATGGGATAAAATTCACTTAACAAATGTCTCACTTAAAAACATAAATTGTGGCTTCAATTGTCGTACGTCAAAGACTACCTGTATAGGTAGTCCTCGATTTACAATTCATTTAGTGACTCCTCGAAGTTACGACATTGGAAACAGTGATTTATGAGCAGAAATTACAATTGCGATTATAAAATATAAAAACCCTTATATATGCTTATAAGGGTATGCATAATAAAATACCAAGGGACGCGGTGGCTCAGTGGCTAAGACGCTGAGCTTGTTGATCAGAAAGGTCAGCAGTTTGGTGGTTAAATCCCTAACTCTGTGTAATGGAGTGAGCTCCCATTACCTGTCCCAGCTTCTGCCAACCTGTCAAAATGCAAGTAGAAAAATAGGAACCACCTTGGTGGGAAGGTAACAATGTTCTGTGCGCCTTTGGCGTTTAGTCATGCCGGCGACATGACCACGGAAACATCTTCGAACAGCGCTGGCTCTTCAGCTTTGAAACTGAGATGAGCACCGCCCCCTAAAGTCAGAAACGACTAGCACATATGTGTGAGGGGAACCTTTACCTTTATCGTATAATAAAATAAAATAAACATTAAAAGAAAAAAGCTTTTTTAATTTTTAAACATCCATACATGATATTTATTTTACATGCTATGGTAGTGTCTGAAGCCTTTCATTTGTTGCTACCACCAACTCCCCTGGAAATATAATGCCAAAATTACAGTAGAAAAATAGTGACTTTAGATGAATTTCTGACATAATTAAAATAATAAAATATTCTAAAATTATTAACTCCTCTGCAATAGTATTCCCAATTGAATGGTGCTATAACAAAATTGATTTAATACTTCTGCCTATGGTGACACAAAATAACCAGAAAATATCTTGTCTCTTGGCTTATTTTTTGTTACTGAGATATTATGCCTTTTTAAATTTCCTTATAAAATACCTTCAATATTTTATGAAAATATTGAGAGTCTAAGTCAAGAAAAAAATAAGCTTTAAAGAATGGCAAAATCAGAAATAATGTATTTTCTTGTTTGGGGCGGGATGGAATATATTGTAATTCAAAGGCTTCAGCAATAGCTGTATGGAAAGACTGAGGTTTTGGTACTTATAGAAGGATTACTGCAATGAACACCTGTTTGCTACACTTTCAGGATTGTGTCTGAAACAAAAGCTGTTGTATTTTCAAGACCTCGGAAATATATCCTGTCTTCAGGCTCTGAGCCCCCTGAACTTGGATATGTTGACATTCGAACGTTGGCAGAGAGTGTATGCCGCTATGACCTTAACTACATGGATGTAGCATGGCTGGAACTGGCCAATGAAGAATTCAAAGAGATGGGTAAGTGCTAGTTCCAGTTACAGCCCCAGATTAGAGAAGCATCAGGGAAGAGTTGAGGTAGGGTTTCTGAACTAGCCAGCATACTATATGCGGCTCATTTGTAGTTTCTGGATGGAAGAGGTAAGGACAAAAAGTGCTTACAAACAAATTGTATGTGGTTGGGGATGGTTTTGAATGGAAAGTTTAGCAGAAATAAAATAAACTTTCTGAATTATTAGATGTTAATATCTCAGACATATAAGTTAGGATTTTTGAGATTCACAGAAGTCTGCAGGAAAAGGAAAGCATAGTAGGAACACCAGTTCCTGATTAATATTATGTGAATTAATAAAATAGTCGTGCTGTTTAGGATTTGGTATCTAAAAACGTGGGATGATGCTAGATGCAATCATAGCAATAGCAATAGCAGTTAGATTTATATACCGCTTCATAGGGCTTTCAGCCCTCTCTAAGCGGTTTACAGAGTCAGCATATTGCCTCCACAGTCTGAGTCCTCATTTTACCCACCTCGGAAGGATGGAAGGCTGAGTCAACCTTGAGCCAGTGAGATTTGAACCGCCGAACTGCAGCTTAGCAATCAGCTGAAGTGGCTGCAGTACTGCACTCTAACCACTGCGCCACCTCGGCTCCTTATATCCTTATCATGTATCTTTGAACAGTTGCAGAGCTTCAGCAAGATCTTTTGATCTTTTCTAGGGTGGGTAGAATATATTTTAACCAATTATTATTGCTGACTTGCTTGGAAAAAATCTATAAGCTGTATATTTACTATTCTATTTTATATGGTTTTATTTTTGTTGTTTTTCTTTGTAAGCCAACCAAGGTCTTACTGTTTTAAATACATATACGTATACAGGTAATCCTTGACTTGCAGCTATTTGTTTAGTGACTGTTCGAAATTAAAATGGCACTGAAAAAAGTGACTTATGACTGCTTTTCACACTCATGACCATTGCAGCCCCCTACGATCACAATTTGAATCTTAATAAGTGGCATATGTTTATGATAGCTGCAGTGTCTCGGGATCATCACCTTTTACAACCTTCTGACAAACAAATTCAATGGGAAAGCCAGATTCACTTAGCAGCCATGTTAATTGTCACTGTAATGACAATTACTGTGAATCACTTAACAACTATGGCAAAGAAGGTCATAAAATGGGGCAAAACACACTGACCAACTGTGTCACTGTAATGACAATTACTGTGACTCACTTAACAACTGTGGCAAAGAAGGTCATAAAATGGGGCAAAACGCATTGACTTATCAATGGAAATTTGAGACTCATCTGTGGTTGTAAGTCAAGAACTACCTGTACATACATGCATACATACATATAAGTACATAATTACTTACTTTAAGACAAATTGAAGATTCCAACTACATTTAAAAAGGTAACATACATGTTTGGAGTAGTTTACCTCCTATTTTCCAAGAGCCCTCTAGAAGAATGAAGTGCTTAAGATTTTCTGCAAACTTAATAGGAGAAGTTTTTAAGTGGTGAAAGTGGTTTCAAAGAAAGGCATCATAGCCATAGAACAGATTTCTATATAGGTCAGTAAGAGTGAATTTAAACTGAGCTAGAAGAAAACTGATTGTGAGATTCTTTATAATTGGTATAAAGTGAAGAAAGAATCCTTAACTATGATGTTCTGCACCAGCTGGTCTTTCTGAATTGATTTGAAGAGCAGTTCCATATATACATACAACAAATTACAGTAAACCAGTGGTGGGTTGCCAACTTTTTTACTACTGGTTTGGGTGCACGTGTGCAGGCTATTTCTGTGCATGCGCAATGTCCAGCCCCACATAGACCGAATGGATGGTGTGCAATTTTAACAACTGTATTTTTACCTTTAATTTTTTAAATGCTTTTTATCTCGTCTGTAACCGCCCAGAGTCCCATACAAATTTTATTAAATTTCAAATTTCAATTCCAACATGATGGTAATGGTTTTTCAGGCTACAAATAATTAGAGGTTGAAGTCCATCACATCTGATCTTCACCAAATAACCAAATATATACTAGCAGGTTAAATGATATGTCTGCTCAGCTTTTGGGACAAAGCAGTCTTGAATAAAAGCTATTTTTCTTGGCATTTTGTAATGTGGAATATTTTAAAAATCCATTCACATTAGTCCAAAAGTCAGTTTACAGAGTTCTGTAAGTATCCTAGATGTAGATTCCTGGAAACCTGCAAATTAACATCCTTACTTCCTCTAACTTGTAGAAAGAATTAATAAATCAAAAACCTTAATTTTTTTGTGCATTTGGAAAGATGGTTAATTTTATACCCATTTTTTACTTTCAGCCTCACATCATGAAACTCCATGTGATAGCCAGATTAATTGTACTGGTTAAGATAAGGCTAGTACTAGTTAATATCAAATATAACCTAAGCCTTTTTCCTTTCTTTTTCACTTTGATTTCATTGGTTGTTTATATTGCTAAACTTAAATGGTAAGTAAAAGAGAACATGAACATGAAAATTAAATGTCATTATATAACTTAACCAGGGATGCCTGAACTAGATGAATACACCATGGAGAGGATCATGGAAGAATTTGAGCAACGGTGTTACGACAATATGAATCATGCTATCGAGACTGAGGAAGGTCTTGGCATCGAGTATGATGAGGATGTTGTCTGTGACGTTTGCCAGTCTCCTGATGGTGAAGATGGCAATGAAATGGTGTTCTGTGACAAATGCAATATTTGTGTTCATCAGGTATAGCACCATGTACAACAATAATATTGGGACTAGTATAATTTCACTGTGATGGGGCAATAAGGATTTTGCACATTCTAAGCATATTGAAGGTGTTTGAAAGTTTATGATGAGGTATATTGGTAGAGGCAAAGGGATTCAGGAAATGAGATAGATAACTCAGCTAACTATGGATAATTGTGTTACCTGATAACACTTGACTGATGTTCTCTGTGCTCAGACGCTAAGCAGGATGTTACTTGATTAGCAGTTGGATGGTAGATTTCTATATAATATAATAACAGAGTTTGAAGGGACCTTGGAGGTCTTCTAGTCCAACCCCCTGCTTAGGCAGGAAACCCTATACCACTTCAGACAAATGGCTATCTAACATCATCTTAAAAACTTCCAGTGTTGGAGCATTCACAGCTTCTAGAGGCAAGTTGTTCCACTGATTAATTGTTCTAACGAGATATTGGAACACTGCTAATCATGTCTTCCCTAGTCCTTCTTTTCATTAAACTAGACATACCCAGTTTCTGCAACCGTTCTTCATATGTTTTAGTCTCCAGTCCCCTAATCATCTTTGTTGTTCTTCTCTGCACTCTTTCTAGAGTCTAGAAATAAAATACCAAGTTTGTAAAATAGTTTATAAATATACAGTTGTAAATATACAGTTGCAAGAAAAAGTATGTGAACCCCTTGGGATTACGTGGAGTTTTGCATGAATTGGTCATAAAATTTGCTCTGAACTTCATCTAAGTCACAACAATAGAAAAACACAGTCTGCTGAAAATAATACTACGCAAACATTAGATGTTGCCATGGTTTAATTGAACGTAACATGTAAACATTCACAGTGCAGAGAAGAAAAAGTATGTGAGCCCGTAGCCTAATGACTTCTCCAAGAGCTAATTGGAGCCAGGAGTGAGCCAACCTTTACTCCAATCAGTGTGATGATATTGGATGTGTTGCTGACAGCTGTCCTGCCCTTTAAAAAGATACACCTGTTTTGGGTTTACTGGTTTCAAGAAGTACTGTCTGATGTGAACCATGCCTCGCAGAAAAGAGCTCTCAGAAGACCCATGATCAAGAATTGTTGACTTGCATGAAGCTGGAAAGGGTTACAAAAGTATCTCCAAAAGCCTTGATGTTCATGTGTCCACGGTAAGACAGACTGTCTACAAATGGAGAAAGTTTAGCACTGTTGCTACTCTCCCTAGGCGTGGTCGTCCTATAAAAATGACTGCAAGAGCACAGCACAGAATGCTTCATGAGGTAAAGAAGAATCCTAGAGTGTCAGCTAAAGACCTACAGAAATCTCTGGCACATGCTAACATTTTTGTTGACACATCTACAATAAGGAAACATTAAACAAGAATGGAGTACATGGGAGGACACCACGGAGGAAGCCATTGCTGTCCAAAAAAAATATTGCAGCATGTTTGAAGTTTGCAGAAGAGCACCTGGATGTTCCACAGCACTACTGGCAAAATATACTGTGGACAGATGAAACCAAAATTGAGTTGTTTGGGAAAAACACACATTTTTATGGTTTGAGCTGATTTTGAACATTTTATACTTTTAAAATTCTTGATCAACTGGCAGTCATTTTTACTGCTTTTTAAATTATATTGAGCCACAAAAGATTTAAGACATCAGAAGCAATGGCCTCTCTAGGAACACCATATCTGTTGCCAGAAGAATAATTAATGTCATAGCTGTACCTTGAGGCAGAAACTCAGCCAGGTCCAGAGAAACTATTTATGTTCTTGGAAGACCACCTTGTGGGTGGGTGGATAGGGTTTTTTTACGGTTGTTTTAAAGTTCTCAGCTTTCAAGTGGGACACAGATATTTTTTAGGCTTTTATTTTAGTTAATAAAATGTTGGCTTAACTCCAATTGAAATAATCATTCATATACAATCTTCCTTCCCTTTGGCAGCACAGCTGGCTAGGATAAATCTTCAGTTCCCTGTTTTAGCTCCTTCTATTACACATTGTTTGGTCTATTTCATAGCTTTGTGAACTTAGAAGCAGTTATAAACATGGCCAGAGTCCCATGATTACTAAAAATTGCATGTCTGCATTTAACATCACAGCCATCTTGGCTGTTGTCCAGTAGATAAATTTGAGAAGCTTTAATTCAGCTAATACCCCATAGCTACATTGAGTTTAAGCTACTCAGGAGCCATTTTAGCAGCAAGGTAAATCATATGAATTCATTAAAGTATTCAGCCATGATTCAGAGAATGGGCTTGTTTTGTTTTGTTAGATTATTTCTTTTTTTTTTTTCCAAAAGAAACAAACTTTATTAGGTTTTCTGAAATGGAAACCTAATAAAAACCAAAGATATGAAGGCAATCTTAGTATTAGCCTAAACGTGTTATCAGCAGATTTCAAATTTGTTGTCATGAGCCTTATTCTTGTAGACATAAACTAATAATCATCAGCTTCACCTATTTATTTGTAATTTAAGTTTCTCAACTTGCGTATCGGCTAATGAGGGAGGTGATATATAAATACTAAAACTATTAACAATAAGCTGATACAAATGAAGTGCCCTGTTTATACCTGTCTGCTAACCTTTTCTTCTTTTTTCAGGCATGTTATGGCATCCTAAAAGTTCCTGAAGGCAGCTGGTTATGCCGAACCTGTGCTCTTGGTGTCCAGCCAAAATGCTTGTTGTGTCCCAAGAAAGGTGGAGCCATGAAACCAACTCGAAGTGGGACCAAGTGGGTCCATGTTAGTTGTGCCCTCTGGATCCCAGAGGTTGGTGTTTCAGGGTGTTCAGAGTGGCAGATATTGATTCATACATAAAGCTTTATGGATAGTAATCGGAGTCATAATGGTGCCACTGGTTATCATAACAGACAGTGTTAAAATTGATAATGTCGAACCCATCTAATAATTGAAGAGATTGTTAAACCCTTTATATTTGAAATGAGAGGCTCAGGATAACTTGTTGACTTCAAGATATTGCTGATCTACATCATGGTCAATGATGAGGGATCCTGAAAATTGTAATCTAGCATCACTAGCAAATTCTTGTCTACAGTCTAAGTCTGAGATTTTGGATTGGTAGAAGTGGGAAGTATGGAAAATATTTCAAGTTCAAACCATTTTGAAATTCAGAATGTTTGATTTTGACCTTGAAAATTTTGTTTTGTTTTTTGCTTTTAGGATCCAAAGTAGACAGACTTGATCACCGTGTAACTGTGTTTCATGTCAGTATAGCTGTTTTAAGCTAGGAACATTTCCAGAATGATTGAAACAGTCCCTTTCAAATATGAATTTAGATTTTAGATTTAAAATTTATTTATATGCCGCCCTTTTCCCTGGGGGGACTCAGGGCAGCTTACAACTTAAAAGGGGGGGGGGGGAGACAAACTTTTAGCATATAAGACAAATACATAATTAAAACACAACATTCATACTATTCGGGCGGGTTGTAGTCTTAACCCCAGGCCTGACGGGATAGCCAGGTTCTGAGGGCTGTGCGGAAGGTCTGGAGGGTGGTGAGGGTACGAATTTCCACAGGGAGATCGTTCCACAGGGTCGGAGCTGCCACCGAGAAGGCTCTCCTCCACGTAGTTGCCAGCCGACATTGACCGGCAGATGGGACTCGGAGGAGGCCTAACCGGTGAGATCTAATAGGTCGTGTGGAGGTAATTGGCAGTAGGCGGTCTCTCAAGTATCCAGATCCACTACCATGGAGGGCTTTATGGGTGGCAAGTAGCACCTTGAAGCGTACCCGGAGATCGACAGGTAGCCAGTGCAGCTCGCGGAGGATAGGTGTTATGTGGGTGAAACGGGGTGCACCCACAATCGCTCGCGCGGTCGCATTCTGGACTAGCTGAAGTCGCCGAATACTCTTCAAGGGCAGCCCCATGTAGAGCACATTGCAGTATTCCAGCCTAGAGGTCACAAGGGCACGAGTGACTGTTGTGAGAGCCTCCCGGTTCAGGTAGGGGCGCAACTGGTGGACCAGGCGAACCTGGGCAAATGCCCTCCTGGTCACAGCTGACAAGTGATGTTCGAAAGTCAGCTGTGGGTCCAGGAGGACTCCCAAGTTGCGGACCCTGTCTGAGGGGCGTAGTGTTTGACCCCCCAGCCTGAGAGATGGAATACTAGCCAAATTGGTGGGAGGGAAACACAACAGCCACTCGGTCTTATCTGGGTTGAGCACGAGTTTGTTAGCCCTCATCCAGTCACTAACAGCTTCAAGTCCCTGGTTCATCACTTCCACTGCTTCATTGAGTTGGCACGGGGCGGACAGATACAACTGGGTATCGTCCGCATACTGGTGGTATTTTATCCCGTGCCGCCGAATGATCTCACCCAGCGGTTTCATGTAGATGTTGAAAAGTAGGGGGGACAGGACTGAACCCTGCGGCACCCCATATGTTAGGGGCCTAGGGGTCGATCTCTGCCCTCCAACTAACACCGACTGCGACCTGTCCGAGAGGTAAGAGGAGAACCACCGCAAAACAGTGCCTCCCACCCCCACCTCCCGCAGTCGTCGCAGAAGGATACCATGGTCGATGGTATCGAAAGCCGCTGAGAGGTCAAGGAGAACCAGGATGGAGGCGTAGCCTCCGTCCCTGGCTCTCCAGAGGTCATCGGTCAATGCGACCAAAGCGGTTTTCACAGTCAAAAACAGCTTTCACAGTCAAAACAAAAAGTTCAGATTTGAAATGGAGTGTTTTGAATTTGAAATAGTATGATTTTGAACATTACGGTGCAATAGTAGGAGATGGGTAATAGGAGGTTGCTAGTGAGACGTAGAGGAATATCTGGCCATTAAGAAGTTTTCTAATGTTTTGGTAGAGTGTATGAACATAGTTAGGAAGTGGAACCAATTATAGTTAATGACTGGTTTTGGAGCCATGATTGAAAGAGACTTATCTGCCATCTTCCTTTTATTATAAGGGAGAAGAAAGGATATGATGTAATTCTGTAACAATTGCAAATAGAAGGCTAATGTAATATAGAAATACATAATTGCATGCAAAACAAACCATTTCAGGGGTGTTCTGGATTGTTTATTTTTCCTTCCATTCTCAAGAGTTTTAGAACAAAAACATGACATTTCCAATGAACATCAGAATATTCCATCATTAAAAAAGAGACTTGCACATAACCTGAAATGTTCCCTTAGGCCAGAATAAAAGCAAATCCACATTTTCTTTGCCATTAGAATACAAGAATATGGGGTGGGGGGAAGATGCACTATTGCTTGCTTAACTTGTTAATGAAACTTTTAACTTGGGCTTCAGTAGGGAATTTGTATTAGATTTGGCCAGAGGATAACAAGTTCAAATTCCTACCCAGTTCACATTCTATTCTTCATCCCTGGCCAGTTACTATCACTGTTTATTTTGAGTCCAAACTTCTTATGTGTGAAGAAACTTGTTTATTTTTGTAACTTAAGAGGAAGGGCAGGATAAAAATGAAATCAATTTATTTCCAATCCTTAAGAATTCTTTTAATGGGATATAAGTATAATCTTTATTGTCATTGTACTTAAATAATACAAAATTGGTTGGAAATATAATTTAATAAAGTAATAGATGACTAGAAATATTGGTCTGATGGGATAATCTGAAGGTCAGTAAGTAGAGGATAGTTATACTTTTGCTGCTATTTGGTTTTTTAAAATATGTATTATTTTTTCCAATTATTCTTAGGTGAGCATTGGTAGCCCAGAAAAGATGGAACCCATTACAAAGGTCTCTCATATTCCCAGCAGCAGGTGGGCCCTGGTATGCAGTCTTTGTAATGAGAAGATTGGGGCATCCATACAGGTAAACAGTCTTTATCTAACTTTTATAGTGATCTTCACATGTTATATCCTTGTTTTTTCAATAAAATAAATTCTGGAATGAGCACTGACATTGGCAGCGCATATGCAACAATTGGGACATTACATACATGTTACAACATTATGTTACAACATAATGTTACTGTGAACTCTGTTCATTGTGAACTCTTTGATGGTTATAAATCATCAGTGTGATTTAACTTTTTTTTTAAGATAGCTTTTGAAATTGCCATTGTCTTTGACATCTGTTTTGCTGAGGAAATTTTTTTAATAATTTTCAATCTCCTCCTTGCTCTTCTTTGTTAATACTCCTTTGTGTGCTGTGTCATATCTCCTTTTTCTTGGCTTCTTGGAGCTTGTTCAGTGTTTTCCTGTCTATATGCCAATTATATTTGTCATCTGATTGTTAGATTTTTTTATTACCATTTGCCTCTCATAATTATTTGATTTTGAAATCATGTCTTTGTTCAGAGTCCTTGTATTACCTGCTGAATTTGCAGCTTACCTAGCTATATTTATCTTTATCTATATCTTAGTAGGTACAGATGAATGGATTTCTTTTTTTAAAAAGAACTGAATATAATATTAAATGAGAAATACTTAGCAGTTTACTACATTTCTAATTGAGCAAGTTCAATGAAAACTTGGTATTCACTGATTCATTTCAGATAGCCATTGTTTTTGCTTGTTTGGGCCAGTTGTTTTAATTTCATTTCTGAAAATGGTCTTCAGAAGCCTGTCTGTTCTTTGCAGTTCATTTAGAGCAACATTGCTATCTAGCAGATTAATTATTAGTGATAACATAAACATCTTACAGTTAACATATCTGTCAAATTTTATATGATTTTCAGACTTTAAAGAGCAAATGTTTAGGAGATCCCTAATATATTATTCCATCAAACTATGTTTCCCAAGATTATGTTTCTTAGTTGAACACGGTTTCTAGTAGGATTCAAATACTGCCTAATACAGAAGGATAGTGAAGTGACTCTTTCAAATATTCTCACCTGCATGATAAAATCAAAGTAACAGAGCAACATGATATGTTGAGCCCTCTTTAGTGATTGAATAGTCCCTCCTGCAAGATCTTGAGAGAGGCCCTGTTGTTTCCCTGGGCTTGGACTCTGTGTGGCACACTCCTGCATCCTGGCCAAGAGGTCTTTCCTTTCTTCTGGAGACTCTGGTACAGGGATAAAATGCTACTGGTTCAGGCCGGTTCGCCTGAATCGGTATTAAAAAATGCTACCGTTCACCCGATGGAAAATGCTTAGCAAAGGCAAAAAAAGACTTCTGACTATCAGTTGCTTGATGGTAGGAACTTTTTTCTTAGCGTTTGGGGTCCATTTTTGTTCTCAGGAGGCTTCCCTGAGGCCTGCTAGGCCAAAAATGGAGGTCTGGGTGTGTGTGTGTCCGTTTTTGCTCCGAGGAGAGATCTGCTAGGCCAAAATGGGAGGATGGGGGTGGGATGATCTGTTTTTGCTCCCAGGAAGCTTCGCTGAGGTCTGCTAGGCCAAAAACGAGGGTGGGGGATGCTGCGAAAGAAAGGAAGGGAGGGAAAACGGAGAGGGAGGAAGGACCACAAACCTGGTGCTAAATGCAATTTCAGAGGATACCTTGAAAGAGCACAGCAATCTAGGGCTGGAGAGACCTGGAGGTCATGTAGTTCAACCCCCTGCTCCAGCAGGACATTGTTAAAGTGAGTTTCTGTCTTTTGACCCCCTAGTCACATGACTACATAGCCACACCCACCCAGTTACATGACCCCCACCAAGCCATGCCCACGGAACCGGCAGGAATTTTTTTTAGATTTCACCACTGCTCTGGTCAGGCATGTTCTTCCTGCTGTCCCTATTTGCAAAAATTCCTCTCCCTCCCCCCCCCCCCAAAGTCGGTACAGGAATCTTCTCAGTCGGCATCAATGCGGGGAAGGTTGAATAGTGAGCTCTATCTGCTGCCCAAACTGGCTTTGAATCTCTTTCAGATGAGAGTCAATGATCACAGAAAAGATTGTAGATTTGGTCCAGATTCTGTAGCATTCTTTGCCATATGAGCTTAGTGCCGATTTGAGCATTCAGTCTTTGTCTAAACTGAGAAAGTAGAGCTCTTTAATTCTAATGTAACACTGCAGTGATTAATTTGAATTCAGCCATACTTCTCTTATCGGCTCTTTGAAGTTGCCCATTGTCTGATAATTGTCTATAATTGGGTTATTGTCTTCAGTGCCTATTGAGCTGCTGACACAACATGATCAGCACAAAAGACACCTGTAAGCACTCAGTTGGGAATTTTTCACCTTTAATTCCCATATAGAATTCTCACTGAACTATGAAAGTTCTCATCCTTTCTGATTCTCCTCCAAGTCTTTCTATAAACACCCATGGCTTCTTCTTAGAAGAGCCAAGGTGGCGCAGTGGTTAAATGCAGCACTGCAGGCTACTGCTAGATCAGCAGGTCAGCGGTTCAAATCTCACCGGCTCAGGGTTGACTCAGCCTTCCATCCTTCCGAGGTGGGTAAAATGAGGACCCAGATTGTTGGGGGCAATATGCTGACTCTCTGTAAACCGCTTAGAGAGGCCTGAAAGGCCTATGAAGCAGTATATAAGTCTACTGCTATTGCTATTGCTATTGCAACATTTTTTGGACTGTTGGTGCCAGATCAATTGGTGGTGCTGGCTGTTCCAGATTCTGCATCTGTTGAAGCACTCTTATCAAATTGCCCACTTTATTCTCTAGTCCATCCTGACCCCGAAGTACAGCATTCATTAGCCCTTGGTCAGGCAGTTCTTCTTGGGGCTTTAGTTGCCATCACAATAGTTGCCATTGTTCTTCAGAAAAAGATTGGGAGTCTGAGAAGATTAATGTCAGGTACAAACAATCAGGTCCACAAAGCAAAATGAATGATTTATTGTTCAAGCCTGTGTACAGGAATCTTCTCAGATCTATTGGTTTGCACCTGGGCAAAAATAGATAGAGTTCTGTGGCATTTGTGGGGTGAGGGTTGGACTTCATTCTCTTGTGACTACGTAGACATTCTACATTGATTCTCACTTGACAGCTCCCCCTGGCTCTGCCAGTCTCTCTCATACATTTATTGATTTATATAACTATTGTCTTAGGGGAGTAATTAAGACATGAACGAACATGGGAGAGTTATAAATACTGCTTCCCCCGAATTAGTGCTTCTGCTTCCTACATAGAGAATGGTAGTCTTATTTACTGTGATTGATTTATAGCTTTAAAAAACTACATTTTAACTCACTGTTCAGTTTAGCAGTTCTTCCATGTTTATGCATAAATTATGTATTAGTACACAGGAATTGCTTTGCAGCACTTAGATATTATAACATTAATATTTTATGTCTAAACACAATAGTACTGTTAATCAGAACATTGAGCTAACCTATTTACACTAAGCGACTTATGAATTAAACACTGGGTGACCACAACTTTTATTCAGAGAAAAATGTACTAATAAAATTGATCACTATTCCCTATGCAGAGAAAATTGTGAATGTTTTTAGTGAATTGCCCATAGTTACCAAGAAGATATCATTTGGCTATGGATAAAGATATGGGTTAGAATTGCTGTATGTGTTTACATTATGCTGCTCCCTACATTGCTTTTCTCTCTAGCTCTGAATCATTGCTATGCCAGAGATTTGACATTGAATCCATCACAGATTTTTCAAGTGCTTTGCCAAAGACTTTGCTTAGTAATGTCTTTCCAAAGGAAATTTAAAATAAATGTGCTGAATATGACTCACAGACATATAATAGATGCTCAGTATATTAATAAATGTTACTGTAAGTTTTAGTAGACCTATACTTGTTTTCTGAGTTTTTAGTTACATAGGAGAGAGAGAATTTTATGTATTGTATTTTTTGTTAGTATACTGTACTTGAAAGAATAGCATCTCGAGCATCCTATTTTTCCACTAAATTTCTGATAGGTCACGATGACTAGTTTGTTCCTAATGTTTTTTGTTTTTATTTATTCTATTGTATCTATCCCATCCATCCATCTACCTACCTACCCACCCTGTTTTTCCAAAAATAAGCCTCCCCAAAAATAAGGCCTCCCTGAAAATATTGCAACACAGCAGCAGCCATGAAGTGACCACGCTCGCCACTTCCTGCACCTCAAAATAATAACACCCTGAAAATAAGGCCAAGTGCTTATTTCGGGGGTCAAAAGAAAACAAGACCCTGTCTTATTTTTGGGAAAATATAGTATCTATCTATCTATCTATCTATCTATCTATCTATCTATCTATCTATCTATCTATCTATCTATCATAAATCATAAATCATGAATATTATGTATTCTTTTTAACTTCTGATAACTGCATTGAAAAATAAATAGATGTTTTGAATTTAAACCATTCCATACTTCCAAATTATCAAGACAGGCTGCTTAAAATAATCTGCTACTGAATCTCTTTTAAGCCATCAAGATTATTTCTGTTAATAGTGTGCTGGCCTTGGTAATTACTGGTATTTCTAATATTCTAAGAAGACTTCAATGATAGAGTGTGGATAACACTCTAGTGAAACAAGTGTATCCAGATGTAGGTAAAAAATTGCATTACTAGGGATGTGCAGCATTTTGAATCAAGAAACAAGATATGTTTTTCAGTGTACATGTGGTCTCTTGCTGCTTTCTTAAAACTTGCTGCTTTCTTGAGGCAAATGGCTACTAAGCAAGTCTAGAAAATGATGCGGCTTTCAGTTCTTTTCTGGCTGTGAATCCACAGTGCAGCATATTCTTCATAACAGTTGGGCAGTAAACACGTTGATCCTCATCCTAGACTTATAAATAACCTTATGTTATGCCAACACAACCCCAGTGTACCTTGTGAGAGGGAAATAAAAAATACTTGGTTATACTGTCTATTACAGCAAAGAGATACTTGGTTTTACTTCCATGATATGCTGTGGCAAAATTTCTTTAGATTACAGTACATTACCAATTTGGTTGCAAATGGTTGTGAAGGCAGGCCAGATATGGAACACTTGAAATGTCACATGACTGCAGGAGGTGTGGTCCTGAAAACTTTGGGGCTGGATTGTAAATACCCTGGGGGGGTTCATCATAACTTTGAATGGTCACTAAATGACCAGTCATAAGTCTCTTCATAATTACTGTATATAGTAACTCACAAATGAGCCATTGTCACTTTCTGTTCATGCTTTGAGCTTCCTGACCATAGAACAGATAACACTTGACAATATAGCCTCTGGGCCCAATTCTGAATTATTGTTCTAATATTCTTTTATTATGTCCAAAGCTTGGATCTAGGGAGCCTTAACATAGGGTTCACAATCTTTACTACATTTTTAAGTACTTAAAATTTTTATTTCTTTTTTCTGCAGTGTTCAGTAAAAAACTGCCGCACAGCCTTTCATGTCACTTGTGCATTTGACCGTGGTTTGGAGATGAAGACTATTCTGGCTGACAACGATGAAGTCAAATTCAAATCCTATTGTCTGAAGCACAGTTCTACTAAGAAGTTGGATGAGGAAATCCTCAATGAATTAACTGGCCAAGAAAATGAGAATGGAGCACATGATCATGCTCTGGGTCATTTAGAATCCTATGATAGCATAGCTCAAAATCAGGAGGAAGCTCATCGAGTCAGTATTCGAAAGCAGAAGCTCCAGCAACTGGAGGATGGGTTTTATGCCTTCGTTAATGCTTCAGAAGTGGCTAAGGCTCTGCAACTTCCAGAGGACTCTGTAGAATTCCTGTATCAGTATTGGAAATTGAAGAGAAAATCAAACTTCAACAAACCTTTGATCACCCCAAAGAAAGATGAAGAGGACAATCTTGCCAAACGGGAACAGGATGTTCTGTTCAGGCGACTACAGCTTTTCACTCACCTCCGGCAAGATTTGGAGAGGGTAAGCTACTATGTTCTTGAAGAAGGGGTAGAACACAGATCTAAATGTAACATTCCTTATGCCATACATTGATTGAAGTAACTTCGTATGTTCTGTGCATCTGATATTTGATCCACGCATGTGATTCTGTTTGGACTTCAATATGGGATTCAAATAGATACGGAATAAGACTTTTTAAAACATGTACCATTGATATTTGCAATTATGGCATTAGTATATGTATATATATTTTCACTAATATCACCAAGATTCATATAAAATTAAATAATGCATAATACATAAATTCCTTAAAAATAAAGTAATAGGAAAATGTTAAATAACCATTCATTATGTATAGCCATCAAGCTATTGCTCTGAGTGAAGCACCAAGAGTGAAGCCAAGAGAAGGGGTAAAAAACAATAAATGAAAGAAATTAAATGCATTTGGTAAGGAAAAAAGTGACCTGAATCTAGATCTGTATCTTTTTTCCATACATTGGATATATTAGCCACCTTGAGTCATTTATAAAAACAATATAGGTAGGATGTAAATAAATGAAAATACATTTCTAGTCTTACAAACCATCCTTGTTTAAATCACTTCCAAATATTGCTTGGTATATTGTTGGTCATTTAACTTCTAAACTTTTTTTTTCTGAGCAACTCCACCCCTTCAGTCTTCCTACTCTTATCAACAAATTCAGTTCATCCTTCTTTCATTCTTGATCCTATGTCTTACTTTAACAACATATTTTGTCAGTAGCCCATTTTCACTACATTCAACTCGTTTCTCCTAACATTAATAACTTTCACTTTTGTATAACAAAGCAGAAAAGAAGGATGTTTATCCATGGCATTCTTCAATTAAGTTTACCCCACTTCTTAGACTCCCCCCTTATTTACTCCTCTTAGAATTCAAATTGCAGTCCAATCAGATTCTTACTTTTAGTAAGATGTTCTTGCTACTCTGTGCTGGAGACTACCTAAAAACCCAACGTAACATTTGTCTGCATTTCATTAATTAGGAAGTAAGTGCAGTGTCCTGATACACTTTCAGGGTGCCCTAATTATAAAAAGCTAGTTGAAGAGATTCATTAATTCTTTTGTGAAATACTGAATCTATACCGTGTTTCCCTGAAAATACGACAGGGTCTTATTTTCTTTTTACTTACAAAATATGGCCTTGGGCTTATTATAGGGGAGGGCTTATTGTTTTGAGGTTGCCGGGCGGTTGCTGCCTTGCGAACTGGCTCCTGAAGAGCTGGGCACAGCCTCAGGGGCGAAGCAGCCATGAGGTGACCAAGCTCACGAGCAATCACCCGGCAAACCCCCTCTCCAGCTGGGCAGAGCGCCATTCACTGACCTAGGGGGTATCCCTAAGGCGCCAAGCCATGTGGTGCTCTGCTCACTCCCCAGCTCCCGCGGCTTGGCACATTAGAGATACCCCCTAGGTCAGTACATGGAGCTCTGCCGGGCTGGAGAAGGGGGTTGCGCGAGCATCTGTTTTGCCCCCAGCAGGCATGCCTCCTAGCTTCAACATGTCCGGGCCCAGCTCTCCCTGCAGCAGCAGCCACCGTGCTCTGAGCATAATGTCGTCTCCAGTTCCAAACTCCCAAACCTGGCTGCCGAGTCTTCCAGCAGCGTCCACTCTAGGAGTGTGCTCTATGGTTGTGGACTGGCTGCTGGAAGACTCTGTCCGGAAGACTCTTATGTATTCCAGCAGCCAGCCCACAACCATAGAGCTCACTCCTAGAGCGGCCACTGCTGGAAGACTCAGCAGCCGAGTTTGTAACTGGAGAAGACGTTATGCTTGGAGCGCGGCGGCAGCTGCTGCAGGGAGAGCTGGGCAACTCCCCCCTCTGGCCAGGCAGAACGCAACTCCCCAACCTAGCAGTATCCCGAAGGCGGCAAGCAATGTGAGTGCCTTTCTCCCCTCCGGCTCCTGCGGCTTGGCGCCTTCAGGATACCGCCGTGTCGGTGAGTGGTGCTCTGCCTGGCTGGAGCCAGGGGAGGGGGTTATCCAAGGGGTTTATTTTCAGGGGTGGGCTTATATTTTTGCCCACGTGAAAAATGTGGCAAAGCTTTAGTTTCATTTATTTTTTCATTTATACTTTATTTGTATGCCGCCCTTTTCCCTGAGGGGACTCAGGGCGGCTCACAATTGAAGGGGGGGGGACAGACAAGTTACAAAACATAGAGTCATACACCGTTAAAAACACAACAGTCACACCATTCGAGTGGGGTTACAAGTCGTTAGCCCCAGGCCTGTTGGAACAGCCAGCTTTTAAGGGCATTGCGAAAGGTCTGGAGGGTGGTGAGGGTACGAATCTCCACGGGGAGTTCGTTCCAGAGGGTCGGAGCAGCCACCGAGAAGGCTCTCCTCCGGGTAGTTGCCAGTTGACATTGGCTGGCTGATGGAATTCGGAGGAGGCCTAATCTATGCGATCTTATTGGTCTAGAGGAGGTAATTGGCAGTAGGCGGTCTCTTTCAGGACAGGTTGTATTTTCGGGGAAACACGGTATCACTTTTAATTCTAAAGCAGTCTGAGGGACTCACATGTTTTGAGATGTGTGCTTGGAGGATTGCATTCGATGACCCAAAGCCTCAATTGTTTTTCAAACATGACTCTTACCTTTCACTGAGGGTTCCTATGATTAGTAGAAGCTACTGGAATGAATGTGACTGTGAAACTTTGATAATCATAATCAATTTTGATATCACCAGCCTTGCTGGATAACTACCTTTCATTGCTTAGAAGATGAAATTGGCATGAAAGCTGATTGCTGATTGTAGAGGTGTGCATTATTCAAACAAGAAGGTGCTTTGGCTGTGGTGCAGACATGCTTGCTTGCTCCTGTAGGTCTCCTTAACTTGTGAAGAAAAAAGGCTTATTTTCTGGAGCCAACTGATTACAGTGTTGAGACTAGAAAAATTTGCAGTTTCTTTAAGGTTCAGCTGGTAGGTAGAACAAGGATATCTATGCCAGGTCCAAAACAGGTTTCTAGCTTTGAATCTGAATACTGCATACCTGCTTTCAGGAAGAACTTTTTTTGATATTGGGTCTTCAAACTGAAATGCAGAAAGTAAAATAGATCTGTTTTCCCTGTGTTTATGCTTTCTCATCTGTGCAATTAGGGTAGATTCAGGCTCCAGACTGAAAGGACTGAATTTATAAGGTATCTTTTTTAGAAGAATGTAATTAATGCTGTCTAGGTTTTTTATCCAAGTTATATAATCTTTCTCCTTTTAATTCATTTTAATCAAAGATCTTTTTTCTATATTCTATGGAGCTTCTCAATCATCCAGGTCATGGGTTATCCCTAACGGTGCTTTTCAACAGGCAACTGGATTTTTGGGTTTTTTTTTTCTTTGAAAATGTTTATGTTTCTTGGATGCTTTTCATCCAAGATGCTTCTTTACTTCATTTTTCCTCTTTTTCTCACTATAAAGAGGTTTCCAGATGAGCCACTATTTTTTCAAATAACTTCAAAATAATCTTAAACTTCCTTTATGCATTCCTCATATTAGCAATGTTTTCAATATTTCTAGGTACGGAACCTCACTTACATGGTGACCCGACGGGAAAAAATTAAAAGATCTGTTTGCAAAGTCCAGGAACAGATATTTAATCTTTATACAAATCTTGTAGAACATGAAAGAGCTTCAGGTAAGTTTTGTTGTTTTCTGTAATTTTTCAGAAAATGACTTCAGAAAAATACTTCCCAATGAACCGGAATTAAAATTAATATTGTAACGCTCATATTTTGTCCCCTTTCTTGATATAAAACAACAAATAAATGGGAAATAATGACATTAATTTTCTTTATGCTAGACCATAAAATTTGTCTTTAAGTACATACATTTAATTTAGGTAAATCAGAATTATCTTATTCTTACCCAGTTTTCCCTCAGCTGTAAAAAAGATTGCATGTATTATCTGTACTGTGCTTTAAAGAATTTATTGATTTATATTTTTATATACTTGGAAAATAATTCTCTAAAAATATAGCCATTGCAAATACTTACAAAAATATTTTTATGGCTGCTTGTAACCTCGTTTCCTATTTTTGCTTCCTTTTGAAAGTCATAATATCCTCAAGTTGCCATTTCTCATATCCATGCAACCGTATTACTCTACTTAGCAAATTCTAATTAGAATAATTCCATTATGTGAAGCAAGATTTGGGAACCTTATTTCTGTTGACAGATTCTGGCAGTGAATCTATCCAGACCCAGAAATTTGCAGAGAACTTGATAGCCTGCAAGTAGTTAGGTACATACAGTATGCATTTGAATATTAATAGAGGACTCCATACAAATCAACACATCATTTTATCAGGATTTTTGATTGCAAAAAGTTTGCTAATCATGAATAGCAATAAGTAGATGCTTTTTATTTTAAAAAGTCAACAGATATTGGTCAGAAACCTAGAGGATAGGGTTAAACTTCATCCTTTTACATTCTATTACTTTAGCAATGGATAAGGTTTTAAATTTTGTTCAGTTATTTCATGCTTGCGTTTTAATAAAACTTGTAATAATTCAGTTTAACATTTTTCATTATAGGATAAGTAACAACTCAATAAAGCTATGAAAAATATAGTTGTGTTCCATAGAACAAGCTAAGATAAGGCAATGTTGATTTTTAATTGATGCATTTCAAAAACTTAAATTAGTTTTGTGAATTTTAGGAACTTTAGTTTAATCACAATTTATTATTACAAGATATCTTTAAAAAGCACCTATATATCAGTCAAATATATAATTTATATTGTTTGGTCAAATGGGACATTTATTCATTATTTAGGAGGAGCATTTTTGAAAAAACAAGAACTGAAACATTTTCTGTAAAAATAAGCTGGTTGAGGAAAAAGAGCAGCCATTTTGCTTCGGAAGTGACCGATAAGAGCTCTCCCCCCTTCAATAAAAAAAGAAAAGCTTTACAACTATTGCTTCCTCTGAAAATGATATAATAGCTTCTGCAATTTTCCCTGCTTTAATTTTGGCAATTAACACTTGTACTTTATTAGGGCACATTACATTTCAAAAGCTAAATAAATTAGTAAAATGAAAATCACTATTTGACTGAAGGGGTTTCCTGTAGGGATAAATATGCTTTACATGTTATGTCATATTGGAGTTTCTGCTTGGAGAATACAATCTTCCTAGTAGACCATGTGTTTGATAGTTCCTTACTTTCATATAAACATACTTAAGATCACATTCTGTGTACATTTAATATGAGTGAAGTTTAAGGAAATTTGACTGATTACCCCATTGGATTGAGCTTGAGATATTACAAGTCAATTTTAGTAGCACTTGGTATTGTAAATGCTCTAATGCCAAATCTAGTAACTATTGATTTAATTATCCCAATGGCAGGTAATTTACATATTTAATGCAGACATCTCCACCATTACTAACCATACTAATTAATTGAAAATAGAGGTAAGGTGACCAGACGTCCCGCTTTTGGCAGGACACACCCGCTTCCAATGCATTTTCCCCGCGTCCCAGCCCGCCTTTTTAAAAGGCACACTTTTTTTGGCGCTCGCAGCTCCCGCCCATCAGCTGCTAGCTTGCTGGGCTGCTCATCGTTCTGTTCTCTATCCTACCAGATGAGCCAGCCCAGCAAGCTAGCAGCTGATGGGCGGGAGCGGCGAGCGCCAAAAAAAGCGTGCTTTTAGCCTTTACCTCCTACAAATTTAAGCCAGCCCAGCCTGCCGCTCACTGATTGGATTGGCCTGGACTCCAGCCAATCAGTGAGCTGGCTGGGATGGGAAATTTTCAGCACGCCTGCGCGAGTCTCCATTTCCTTTCGCCAAAAGACGAAAGAGGTTGCAGCTGTGCTGACTGGTGAGTAATCTAATTCTAATCGAATTATTCCGCTCGCCGCGGCAGGAGGAGAGGGTGGGGGGCAGCTGCAGCCCGCCCGCAGAGAAGTTCCTCTCGCTTCCGGGGTCCCGCCGCCCGGCAGAAGCCCCTGAAGCGCGTTGGAGGTTATCTGCGGGCGGCGTCCGTTCGTGATTGGAAATCGATCGCCGCCTCCGAGAGGGTATACAGAACACTATTTACCTAATGTGCATATATACAGTTTAGTATTTTAGCATTTATTTTTGAAAAAAAATCAAACTCCTAAATCATGGTGTATAGCTTTATTGCTCCTATCTTGGACATATTTTTTTCTGATCAAACATTTGTGTTTACTTGCGGGGTGGTGCATAAAGCTGAAAAGAGTTATTGTTTGTAATTTTTCTACATTATTTTGCTGTGAAAGAAGAGTTTTCTTCTGGGATAGATATTGATGGAGATTTCTTGTGCCATTAGGAATTGTTGCAAAGAAAAGATAAGATCTTATGGTGTGATATTGGTGAATTTTTTAAAAAAATAGTCTGTGTTGTCTTTCTGTCCCAAATAGTTAAATATATTTCATTATGAACATCTGCAGGGCTTATGGGATTCCCATAATATGGAGAGTCATGCCTTTCTAGATCATATTGCCCATTTGTGGTTTTCTGTCTCATCTGTGAAATTCACAAACCTTTTATTTGTTATGTTCTGAATTTTCTCTTTTTAGAAAGTGATAAGAAATCTACCTGCAATTTAATCTTGACCAGCATCCTGACTGTTAAGAAGTCACTGACATGCCAGTTTAAAATTGTTTTTTTTCTTGATAGTTAAGGTCAAAAATTTAACTTGCTGTCACAACTTTGAGCAGGGTGTGAGATTGTTGATGTCCATTTTACTGTCTTTCAATAACTTCTGTATAATGTTCCAATCAAGCCTCAAATTAAGATGTTACCAACTAGAAAGCCCTACCTTTGTCATGAATGGGATTACTAGCAGGGCCTCCCCAGAAGATATTTAAAGCTCTGGTAAGATAGCTTTGAGGGGGGTGGTCTTTAAATATTTGGACTTTAAGCTGATTTGGAAAATCTGTAAATTTGAAAGCACAAAAAATGCTATTGGCTTGTTTCCAGATGAGTCATTTACTGTAAGGAGTATAGGCTCAATGTATTTTAAAATAATATTTTATTTATTGGTGCATATGATTTTTAAAAATAGTGGGTATTCTGTGTTGATTCTTTTTTTAAATTGTCTTAGACTATTTAAAAAAAGATTCTATCCAAAATAATTGAAACAAGCCATTTTAAAATTTCTATGCACAATACTTGAAATGGACTCAGGAGTCATGATTGACACTGAGTGAATTTGCACTTTTAATAATCAGGAGATACAATGGCATTGAAAAAAGTGACTGATGACCATTTTTCACACTTAGCGACCATTTTCACACTTAGCGACCGTTGTGGCATCCTCATGGTTACGCGATAAAAATGTTGATGTTTGGCAACAGATTCGTATTTCTGATGGTCGCTAAGTGAGGAGTCTCGAGGAGGGGGAAAACATTTAGTGACCAAAGTTACAATGGCATTGAAAAAAGTGACTGATGACCATTTTTCACACTTAGCGACCATTGCGACCATTTTTCACACTTAGCGACCGTTGCAGCATCCTCATGGTCACGTGATCAAAATTTTGTTTGGCAACAGATTCGTATTTATGCTGGTTTCAGTGTCCTGGGGTGACCTTTTGACAAAAAAAAATTTTTTTAATCAAGCCCC
Source organism: Thamnophis elegans (assembly GCF_009769535.1). Lineage (NCBI taxonomy): Eukaryota > Metazoa > Chordata > Lepidosauria > Squamata > Natricidae > Thamnophis > Thamnophis elegans. The sequence continues at coordinate 38,993,496 of NC_045549.1, read as the reverse complement.
CCCCCCCTCCCCCCGGTCAAGGGCGTCCCTCTTTTCCAATCTGAAAATCTGGTCACCTTAAAATAGAGGTTTCTCTTGATATTAGAAGGCAAATATTAAAGATATTTACAGGAGTAAAATTTCTACCATTGATGAAAATTTTGACAGATAAAGTTATTGGTGCCCTTTGATATGAAATTCTGTCATTTTAGTAATGACTGAATTTCAGCAGATTTTAAATGCACTGCAACTAACAGTAATCTTAAAAAGAAATGGAAAGATGTTTCAAAATACCTAACATAAATTTTAACCTAAACTTTCTGTTTTACAACTGACTATTTAAAATCATATTTACTTACATATACATCATATTATTTATTTCAGGCAGAATATAGAAGAGATGTAAGAATAAGCCAAGGACATTAAAACTATGACATAAAAAAGGAAACATAGCTAAAATTAGTTTGTCCAGTCGTATCCTACTCCAGAGGGCACTGCTTATTTCCGTTTACTTGTTGAGTGAACCAGCATTGTCTGAAGACACTTTTGGGGTCATGTTACTGGCATGACTGTACACCGACCCATACAGACACTTATTTCTCACTGAAGTGGTATTTATTTACATGCTTTCAAACTGATATAAACATTGATAACATACAAATACACACTGTAGGTTGCCATATCTTTCTATCTGTGTTAACCATCCTTTCTTTTCCTCTGTCCATACACTTTATCTTTATATATTGTGTTATATATTGTATTTGTTAGTATGTTGTATATACTTCCTAGTCAGTAGGATAAGGGCAATGATATGCCTGGTAATCTGGAAATAGCAATAGCACTTAGACTTATATACTGCTTCACAGTGCTTTACAGCCCTCTCTAAGTGGTTAAAGGTAAAGGTTCCCCTCGCACATATGTGCTAATCTTTCCCGAATAGGGGGTGATGCTCATCTCCGTTTTAAAGCTGAAGAGCCAGTGCTCTCCAAAAACATCTCCATATGACTAAATGCCAAAGGCACATGGAACGCTGTTACCTTCCCACCAAAGTGGTCCCTATTTTTCTATTTGCATTTTACATACTTTTGAATTGCTAGGTTGGCAGAAGAGGGGACAAGTTACGGAAGCTCACTCGGTTAAATGGGGCTAGGGATTCAAACCACCGAACTGCTGACCTTTCTGATCGATAAGCTTAGCCACTGAGCCACCGCATCCCTAAGTAGTTTATAAAATATGTTTGAGATAAAACTAGGTTTTGGTAACATTTGAGGCAGTCCCAAAGGTGCCTTTTTAAAAAAAAAATTTTATTTTTATTTTTAATTTAAAACAAGTACAACATCTTTCTTTACATGCTATAGAAAGTGTGTCAGTCAGTCACAAATAAACTTTCGTGCATCTCCTCCACAGTCAACAAACATAACTCATGTTAACTCGAGCATTTTAACTCAAATATTCATACATATCACCATCATCATATATCCATTTTCATTTGACTGTAATTATTATTTAAAAATAATAATAATAATAATAATCTTAAACAATACATGCCCACACCAGTGGGAAAAGAAAAAAAAAAAAGACAAAAAGAACAAAAGACAAGGCAGGGAAGAAAAAACAAAACAAAAAACAAAAACAAAACAAAAAAAAGAACACAGGTATATATTATAAAAAAAAAGTATATCAGCTGGTTACAACATGTTTTGGTGCATCTCTTCCATTAATTCATATTAATTCAGATATCTTAACTCAAATGTTTACCATATTGACATCATTATACCTCCACTTTTAGTTGACTACAGTTATTTAAACATCCTTCAACCTTAACTATGCTAAGGATTTAGTCCATAACCACATGCTGACATTTCATTTACTTATTTGTAAAATCCTCTATTAACATCAAATCCTCATATCCTATATTAGCTGAACATAATATTTAATACCAAGAAGTCCATCTTCCATGCAATGTAGTGTGTTATCATTCTCCCTTCTTTAAGTAATTATATCGTATATCGTAACATTTTCCCCCTATTAGTTAACATTTAACTATATATATTTTATTTTATTTTTAATAGTGACAATTATTGTGATTAATAACCTTTGTATATGGTCCAAAAATATTTCTAACCTTCCCTTCTCATATCCAATTATTATTTATCATATCAACTCCACGTTATATACATTACTATCAATATCAATTATTATTCAGCTATATCTATTACAAATAAAAATAATTAAATTTAGCTAATTTTAAATTGTATTCTTCCATCAATCAGCCTGTGTCTCTCCAATAACAAAACCTTCTCAATCCTATTGCCATTCGTTGAATAGATTTACCAAATGTTTTTATAAGCGAGTCCAAACAGGGATATCTTTGCACCTTTTTGCTCAGGATGTCTCTGATGAAATAATAATGTTGTCCCAGGCTTGTTAAACTTTTCAGATTGACTTTAATTCTCAAGGGTGGAATTGAAAAATCTGCCAATGATGTTTCATAAAGTGTAGATTCTTTAATACTTCTCATTGCTTCTGCGCTCTGTCTCTTAAAATGAATCTTCTGTATAGCTGCCCCCCCTTTCCAGCATCGCATTTCTTTCTTCCTCCGAGATAAACCAGACGTCGTTTCTCCCATTTTTCATTTGTATTCAGGAACATTCAAACATTCAACGTTCTCACTCTTTCTCACCTTCTTCATAGTTTAATGTCAAATATCCAATTTTTTTCAAAATTTTTGATATAAGCAACACCTTTTGAAATGCAGAAAAAATATTGAAAGGAGCCTTTGGAAAATATAAATCGACGCCATATGTGACGCAGTTAGAGGCTCTATATTATTTACAAGTAGAAACACGCTGGGAGCTGTGCGATCTTATCTGATCTTAGACCAACACAGCCAAGCAATAAAAGTGTCAGATCGTAAACAGCCAATTTGTAGTAGATTAGTTTTACAACCCAAAAGGGGCAAAAGGGGTTGAATTCCGAGCCCCCCCAAGACCTGCGAAAGTCTCTGAGGTCACTGGATCTCCCCAAACCTTCACTGTCTCTTCAGGACAGCTAGGATCGAAAACAACCTGTCCAATTCCTCCGGAATAGGGGAATTTCAGGAATGGCCTGAAACTCCGTCTTCTCACTGCTAAGCCCCGCCTTCTGACACCAAAGGTGCCTTTTTCAAGAGGCAACTGGACTTTCTGGTTTTTCTTTGAAGACATTTTGCTTCTCATCCCAGAAGCGTCTTCAGCTCTATCTGGATGGTCTTCAAAGAAAAACCAGAAAGTCCAGTTGCCTCTTGTAAAGCACCTTTGGGACAACCATGACCTAGATGACTGAGAATCTCCATAGATATTTAACACTTGAGGCATACAGGTCAAAATGTGCCAAAAATTGACCAATTATTGTAGCAGGGAATGTGCTAAATTCCCTACTACAGCACAGGCGGGACTAAAACTGGTTAGCAAGTCTAAATTTGTTTCTGTTTTTCTAAAAAATAAAAAAGCCAAAAGTGACTAAAAAAGAAATAATGAAGACGATGTTTAGTGCATCAAAGTAGTTTTATCATTAAAACACCTCAATTTATTTCTACTGACTTAACTGATTAGTTACAATTTAATGTGAAATTAATACCTCATGTTAGCATTGGCTATACTACACGAGTAAAGAAAGTGTTGTAGCTATAGTAAATTAATTGAATGTAAGCCCTATTGAAATCAGTGAGAAAAATGAGTTTTAGATTAAATTTATTTTCAAATTCCATTCATCCCAATAAGAATTTAGTGCAACTAATGGAAGTTTTTACCAAAGGTAATACTGGATGGGTAATTTTAGAACATCTTTAACACGTTTTTTGGTGTCTCTCCAGGTATGCCTTCCTCTTTCTCCTCGATGGAAAATTCGGTGCTCTTCAATAGTTTGCCATTGAACCCAGATGCACCTAAGATAGAAGATTTGAAATGGCATTCGGCTTTCTTCCGAAAACAAATGGGCATGTCGTTGAATCATTCACTGAAAAAAACAGAGAAGAGAGAACAAATGAGGAGAAATTCTGGGCACAATAACAAACCATTACTGAAGCAGCCCAGCCAAAAGGAGGCGCTTGATTCTTCTGTTAGCTTTTTCAGTTTTGAAAAAACCTTTGCAGAAGCACAATTTGGAGCAGCACAACAGAAGAATGGGATTGTAACAGAAGATCACAGGAAAAGAGACAATCATTCTCATTGTGACACGATAAAGGTAGGACTGAAGGAGAAACCTCCCAAACATAACTACAAGCCCTTGAAGTCAAATGAATCATTTCAGAGGCAGTTAGAAAATAAAAGAGCTGTGAACCACCCAAGTGGCAGATCAGCGCCTGGAATCCGGAGGGATATGGTGCCTAAATGCAATGGATCCTTTTTCAGAATAAATTGTAACCCAACTCCAGTTAAAGTGCCTACAACACCCAGAAGCCCTGTGAAAAATTGGGGAGGATTCCGAATTCCAAAGAAAGGAGAAAGGCAACAGCAGGGAGAGGGGCAGGAAGAAGCATGTCGTCAAAACTCTAATTTCTCTTACTCGGCCCTTGGACAAGTTTCCCCTAAAGATAGGGCAAAAAACAAGTTAAAAGTGGACAGTGAGAATGATGGGTATGCCCCGGATGCAGAGATGAGTGATTCAGAAACTGAGATGGCAGAGAAGAAATGCAGGCTTGGATCAAATAGCACTCTCCCTAGAAGGACAGATATTATTAGGAGAAGTATTCTTGCCTCTTGACTGAAGAGTGATACAGAACACAGCACTGGAATCCAAGCCCCAGCCTGGATATAAAAAAAAGTAGCTACTCTGTTCTATTTATTGATGGGACAAAGAGAGTCTTAAATTATGACTACAAGATCTACCAAGAATAAAGACATTTTCCCTGGGCTGTAGAAAGTTGTTTACGTGCACTTGAGTATGAATATTTCCTCCACCATTCTCATGACTGTGAGGTGTGAATATTCTTGCAATTGTCTGAAAGAAATCTGAGAAAATAATATTGTTTTCCAATTGATTAATATGCTGAATGCTCATTTTAAAAAGAAGGATACGTTAATTGGATTGTGTGGGTAGACCCTAGTTTAGGCAGATAGCACTAAAGAAGTTTTTTCTTTCCCCGTCCCAGAAAAGCACAAGCTGTTGATATATAAGAGAGTAATGAATTAAATTTTGGTGCACTGCTTATCCTAATCTACATGATCACTCTCCTCAGGCTGTGCTTGGAGTAAATCCTAGTCTCGTCTTTTTTGCTGTATTAGAATTCAGGGGAATTTTGGCAGCTGAAACGTTTGTTAACTCCAAATGTTTTTAGACACACAATTTATCAAGCAGGTAAGAATTTACTTGATACCCTAAGAGATAAATCCAAGCTGCCCAGAATAAACATTGCAACTGCAGCATATATACAGTGCTATTCTGAAGGGATCCAGACAAAGAATTAAAGAATATTATCTACTTTTTTCAAATTAAGGGAAGAGGGGTATCTATGTCTTAAAGTACTTGATCTCGTTTTGAAAGGAAGGTAGGTAGGTTTGTAAGCTTGCTGTATTCTTGTAGCACCTGCCATGTGAAATAAAAGACAATTCAAGTGAGAGAGACTTAAATGTGTGTCTGGCAAAACAGAGTTGGCTGTCTTGTTTCTCCTCCTATGCACTCACCCCCGATATACACTGCAAATTATAAACCTGTAATGGGTGAGAATTTTTATAATAGAAAAATTCTTAGTCTCATCAGACTTGGGAGAAGCAGTGGCAGACAAATGAAGTTTGCCATGAAGATATATGACTGTATTTCCAAAGGCAGTAGTCATCAGCCTTTCTTTATATGCACTAATAATATGTGTTGGGATATGCAAGTTTCTAACACATAAGGGTTACTTTAAATACAAAAAAAGGATGTAATAAATATATATGTATATTTTTTGAATAAAATGGTAAGGCAATAAGATGCGAGTAGTGCTTTACATTCAAGCCAATTTAACAAGACTTCATGATATGAATTAGATTTGGCAAAAGAGTGTTTTGATTACATCATTAAAAAACTGCAATAAGTAGAGAGAAAAAGCCATCAGCAATAATAAGTGAACAGATTATTTGCCTATTTTGTGCACTCAGCAAAGTGCATTTTTTGAGACACGAAGGTAGTTTTAGATGATTACAACTTTTGGGACTCAACTTGGATGTAAACAATACCAGAGATAATGAGGATACAAGAAAGGTAAGGAGCAGTAGGTATTTTGTTTTGGCAACTCTCCTCTCAGTCCATCATCATTAGTTTTTACTTATTATATTTAAAAGAAATGTTGGAACCTTGCAATTTGACTCAAGTCTTCCAGAGCTTTCAACTGAAAACTAGAGTGCTACTGTTTCATCTTGCTATGCAAGTCACTGATCATCAATAATACATTGTATTTGAGGAGGTTTGCAAAGTAGTTTTTTTATGGTCCTAATTTTTGGTAAAAAAAATATAGCATGTGATCCCATGAATTCTAAATTACTACCCTACCGATTCTGTAATTTGGGAACATGTATCAGATCATATCCCCATTGACTTCCAAAGTAGCAGTAATAATTCCAAGAAGACAAAATTGATTTGAAAATAAGCTATTTTTCCCCTCATTTATCTTTTGCATCCACTTTCAGTATCTAGCTTGGTGCTAATCATAGTTTAATATATGTGTAATCGGCTTCTATTGAAATAAAAAATACAGACTTTGAAAGGCCATTTTTTAACTTGGCCTATCAAATTCAAATATACCAGGATGCTATGGTTAGAACTGAATGGGAAACTGAAATGGGACTCATGCATGAACAATGAGGAGGTTGTGAAATAGACACATTTCATGAGATCATCATTTTCTGATCTTGGGCTCATTGTGTATATAATAGCTGTAGTTCCAGTGGTGGCTATCGATACACTGGACTTCCAATGCTTTAACATAACTTTATATAGGCAGGAATTTTTTTTTTTGCAGCTTGCTTCATTGTCAAGAAAATTATTCAAATTTAAAAGAATGAACATTATTCCCCATCCCTTCCTACAGAGAGCACTGTATTCTTAAGAGTAGTCCATGCATAGCCTTTGAGTCAAGATGGATAAAATTAACAAACAGGTTAAGACTTTACATTCTAAACATTTTTAGATGCCATTGTAGAAAGCTACTGGAAAATTATATATACACACACACACACGTGTGTGTGTGTGTGTGTATAGCTTTGTTCCTTTTGATTGAACTACCCATATATTACAGGTATATAGCAAGGTTTGCTGCTTTAAAAGCAGGCATGTTCTTGTTAAATATAAGAGGAATGTTATTAATTAATTATTCACTACAATAAGTGTTTCAGGTGAGGTTTAAGTGAAATAATATTGGTTAACCTGCCCAACAGGGAGTTTTTCATCAAGCCATAGAGGAAGTAAATTTGATGTTAAATAAACATTCAATGTTATGATCAATTTTGAAAGAGGTATCAGATTACATTTGCACTATTAGGAATGTTAGCATTTGTGCAGAAAGAATGCCTTATCTGTTTCCCCCACCGTGTTTAGGTTAATAAGCTTTCTGATGTTTTGATTAATGCTGAACCAAAAATTAATAACAAAAGAAGAAAAAATAGTGCGTTCCCCCTACCCACATTTTCCAACTACAGAACTAGGTAAAAATCAGTATGACCAGCTGTTTCAAACTATATTTAACACTCAGTACATGAAAATTTATAAATAAAACCATATTCTTTACTACCACTACATTCATTTCATTGATAAGAAAACAATGGAAATTTCTTGTTAGCGTCATGTTTTACTTATGCAGATTGCCCAAGAAATCTCTGATTATACTTGGTGTACTACATTGAAATAAAGGGTAATAAACATTTTAGTAATGTTGACTGGAATGCTGTCTGTTTGATTCTGGACACCCACACACATATGTACCAGTCTAAACTAATGAGATATATGTCTTATATGTACAAAATCTTGATTATTTTACGCAAATTGGGTAAAAAAGATCTTACTACATTTGTAAAACCTTGTACAGAGGATTTTTTCACTATGTGCCTAGCTTTGGTGTCCATTTTGCTCCAATTTGAAAATAGATGCATGATGATAAAACAAATAGAAATAAAGTATATGTAGAGATGACTATTTTATATTACATCGCCCAATCCTGTATTTATTTTCCTCCCTTTTTGAAGTATTTATAAAGACCTAGTTGAAGATGGCTGTATTTTTTGTTAAAATATTTAGTAGAATTGTGCCTTTGTCTGTATGTGAATAAATGCTGTACATTTTGCAATACACTTAAGTGTTCTGGTTTGATATCTGTGTTTATACTCATTTGACAATGTTAAATCGATAAATCTCAGCAAATACTCAGGTTAACTCAAATTAATCAGTGATGGATTCAACATCTTTGTTTCTAATATAAGCCTTAATATAATGATGGCATATATAACACTTCTGTATTTTTGGCTTTAAACCACTACTGAGGATTTCCCTTTTTCTATTCTTACATTCTACTATTACCATATCTAACTGCTTTGAATAGCATGCCATTTCTTCCATCTGTCTCATTTCCCACTTCCCTTCTGCAATAATATTGAATGATTCATTGCTTATGATGACATTCACAAATGACTGATGTGTTTCATAATATGCTTGATTTCTGCAAATTTCTGAAATCTCGAATTAACCTAATGGTCTTTAACCAAATTCCTAAGTAATGTGTAGATTTTATTAAGTTAGACAGTTTAATAGTTTTCTCTGGATAATAGTCTGTAATGGTGTACATGGAATTATTCCCTTAGGATCAAAGGATATATCCCAATGCTACTTAAAAGCTTGGAGTAAAACAGGGATGTCCCAAACTACATTGTTGAAGTGTTGTGATTACTTTGTTGCTTTCTGTACTGGGATTACAAGGTTTTATTTTTTTTTTAACCTCCAGGATTAGCAAATGAGACAGAAAGTTGCTGGTTCTATCCATGTTGCTAATTACAAGGCAAGATTGGAGGTGAGATGATGACAGAAATCACATTTATAAAAACTCACTTGATTAGTTTCATGGGTGATGTATACATTTGATAGATGAATAAATAAATTCAATCTTGCTGGATTAGGCCAAGGCCCATTTCATTTCAGCCTTTTGTTTCTCCCAGTGGCCAAAAATGTACCCCTTAGGACAGTGATGGGCAACCTTTTTGGCGTGGTGTGTCAAAAATCGGCAAAAAATCGAGCATAACTCGCGTTGTGTGTCACTTTGACAAAAACATAATTTTGCGCAATTTATAGTTTAAACTACAAAAATATATACCGTATTTATCGGCGTATAACACGCACCGGCGTATAACACGCACCCCCCATTTTAACACAAAAATTTGAGTAAAAATTTTTTTCATTAAAAATAAATGACTTGGAAGCTCGGAACTTAATGTTGGATTAAAATTTATAACATTAGAACATGAATTATAACATTAACTCCTCTTAAAAGGCAAACTTTCTTCTCTTCCTTCCTTTCTCCTTCCATCCTCTCTTCTTTCCTCACTCACTCCCTTCCTCCTTTTCTCTTCCTTCCTCCTTCCATTCTTTCAACTTCCTTTCTTTTACCTATCTATCTTTTCTGTCTTTCTGCTCTTTCCATTTCTCTCTTCCTCTTCGCTTCTGTTCCTTCCTCCTTCCATCCTTTCACCTTCCCTCCTTCCTATTTCTTCCTTCCTTCTGCCTATCTACCTTCACCTTTGTCTTTCTGCTCTTTCCCTGTCTTCCTCTTTCCTCCCTCCCTTCTTTCCTTTCTAGTTCCATCTTTTCTTCTTTCCTCTCTCCCTCCCTTTTTCTTTCTTCCTTCCTTCCTCCTTCCTCTTGCCTATCAACTTCATCCTCCTCGTCTTTCTGCTCTTTCCCTCTCTTCCCCTTTTCTTCCCACTTCCTTCCCTCTTTTCTCCCTCCCTTCTTCTTTTTCTTCCTTTCTTCTTCCATCTTCCTCCTTCTTTCCATCTTTTCTCCTTCCATCTTCTCCCCCCTCCCTTCTTTTCCTTCCCCCTCCCTCCTTCCTTCCTCTCCTTCCCACTCTCTCCTTGGGAGGGGTTGGGGTTGGGGGGTGGCAGCAGAGACCAAATAAAGTCAGAAAATCTTATTAAAACTTTCCTATTTGTTGGATTGCCTTGCTGCGAACTTATAAACCAAATCAGGGAAACATTTTGCAACCGAGCCTGCTGCAAGGAGAGGCAGTCCTGCCCCAGTTTTGCAAGGAATGAGAAACGGTGCTTTAAACCGAAGCAACTGCAAGGAACCGCAGACAGGGAAAGAAAGAAAGAAAGATCCTTGTAGCACAAAACCCACCTTTGCATGGTTGTGAGAACATAAACAAACAAAAAAAAAAAGCACAGCGTCCCTCCGCCCTCTGAATAGGACTCAGCATGACTCCGAGCCGGGCAGGGAGATAAGCACCTTCATTTGCATTCTCTGAGACCGTGATGCTTTGCAAGCCCCGGGCTTTTTGGAGATTTTTCCTTTCGTGCTTAAATAAAAAGAACGAGACTTCTTTAAAACGCCACAGCTCTTTCAGCCTAACAAAAATGCAATCTCTTCCTTCGTCCTTCTCCGTCACTAACAGCTGGGGGCTCAGAAATCGGAGTGAAAAGTCAGTCCTCCATCTCTTCCCTCTTCCCGGATTCACTCCGAAGTTTTAAATCTTCCTTCTGTGCATAAACACTCCCTCCCTCTCCCCCTCCCTCTCCCTGTATCTGTTTGTCTCTCACTCTCTGTGTGGCTCTTTACCTCTATCTCCCCCCCTCCCTCTCTCTGTCTCTCTTGTCATTCTCTGTGTGTGTCTGTCTCTCTCTCTGTCTCTCCTCCCTCCTTGTGTGTGTGTGTATGTGTGTGGGGGATCCCTGCCACCGCGGATGGGCTCCGGACTAGTGGAGCCTCCTCTTCCTCCTTTTTAACCAGGCGATCTTTGGCTGCTACACAATCCCAAGGTTTGCAGCGCTTCAGAGAAAGAAGGCATGCGAGAAAGCCCCCCCCCCATCCCCGCTGCCTGAACATTTGAATGAAGGAGGCTGCAGGCTCCTTTGTCCTTGGCTATGCAATTTTCTTTCGTTCTCTGCTGCCCGAACGAGTGAATAAGGCAGAGGGAGAATGAAAGGAGATTGCGTCCCTTCTGTCTCCCAGTTGCTCAGAAAAGCAACTGTGGGAAGGTCAAAGTATCCATGGAGAGCGAGGCTGCTGCCGGCCGTTTCACCTTCAAGGTGAAACGGCTGGCAGCAGCCTCGCTCTCCTGCTGCGGCTTCTGTTTCAGTAGGGAAGAAAACTTCCTTTCGCCTTCCCGGGCTTCTGCCGCCCGGCAGAAGCCCCGGGACCCAGTCAAATTCGCTGCGCAAGGTGAAACGGCCGGCAGCAGCCTCGCTCTCCTGCTGCGGCTTCTGTTTCAGTAGGGAAGAAAACTTCCTTTCATGGGCGCCGGTGAATCAGCTGGAGCAGGCAGTTTGGGACCCGGCGTCACGCAGTATCGGCGTATAACACGCAGGCAGGGTTTAAGCTTGCAATTTTAGTTTTAAAACTGCGTGTTATACGCCGATAAATACGGTAATTGCAATATAATTGTATTTAATAAACCAAAAACAAATTATTTAACATAGCTGCTTAGTAACTTCTTTGTTCATCAGTCGATTTCATATGTTGCCCTTGATATTATTATCAGTATCACTTACCAACGGTCCTGCTTAGCAACCAAAATGTTGGCTCAGAAACTCTGGCATTGAAGCGTGCAAGTCTTAAAGCTGTCAAGTTACAAGAACCTTGCACCCCTAACCCTTTAGGAAAAAAACCCCAGGGGTCTTCAAACCTGACAGCTTTAAGCCTTGTGGACTTCAACTCTTCAACTAAAAGAGAGACTGATAAATATTTAAAAAAATAAAACCAAAAAGCAGCTACTGCAGTGGCTTAGAATTTTACTCAATTACTGTTGAGCCCATGGAAAGTTCTGCAGCCCCAGGAGCAAAGGAAGGGGGACGGAGAGAGATTGGCTGTTTGGGGTGCTTGAAACCACCTGGCCCTCCCCAAAGGAAACCCTCATTTGCAGGATGAGCCTCGACTGGCTCTGCCCAGCGGGGTTACCCCAAGCGCCATTGGGCAGAGACGGATGCTTATCCTTTTTCCTTCGGCTGCTTCAGCTGGGACTTCAGACACCCCAAGGGAGGGACTTTATCGGGCCTCCCCCTCCCCACCCTTTAAATGAAGGTGTGATATGGCTCCTCCATCCCTGCTCTTTAACCCAGCCAGAATTACAGGAGGGCTGCCCCCGTTCTGCTTTCCGGAGTGGATCTTAGCCGAGGGACACCAAGACCCCAGAATGGGTGGGGGGTGGGGGAAGAGCTTCTTGACGGAGGCCACGATTGACTTTTGGAAGTTGTGTTTTCGTAAAATAAGATTAACCTTTGGATGTGTTTGTTCCGCTCGGCCAGCGGCGTTTTCTCCCACTTAATCCCGGCGGATCCTGATATCTGAGCTGGAAAACTGCAACCCCCCGGAAATGATGACGCCCCGCTGAGTAGCTGGGACTTGCAGAAAAAGGCTGCAGAGAGAGAAGCGTTCGATCCGTAATCCATCTGTGGGGGGCGCTGGGGACAGGCCGGGCCCCTTCTTCCCACCTCTATCCCACCCCCACTCTTGAGGGACAAGCCCTTTCCCCTGTCCCAACGGTGGAATTTGAGGCTACCTCTGCTTTCCCTCTCCCTCCCTCAGTTGTGCAGCAGCGGCAGCGGCAGCTCTCAGCCTGGGCGGCAGCGTCACGCACGCTGTGGAAGGAGGGGGAGGAGGAGGGAACCAAAGAGAGCTTTTACCGAGTCTGCGCCCCACAGCCAGGACCGTCCTGGCGCCTCAAGCCGCGTTTCTTCCTGCAAAGCCCTTCTGGCATCAAGCGGAACTCTCGGGTTGCCCGAAGGGCTTTGCAGGAAGAAACGCGGCTTGAGGCGCAAGGACGATCCTGGCTGTGGGGCGCAGACCCGGTAAAAGCCTCTCTTTGGTTGGTTCCCTCTTCCTCCTCCTTCCACAGCCTGCGTGACGCTGCCGCCCAGGCTGAGAGCTGCCGCTGAAACAAGTTTGGGGAGCATGTGCGTGTCACCCGAAATGGCTACGCGTGTCAGCACTGACACGCGTGTCATAGGTTTGCCATCACTGCCTTAGGATCTTGGCAACAATAGGGACATTCTCATTGTTGATTCCCCTAGTAATTGGCATTTCAAAATTAGCTTGAATATCTACATAAAATCATCCAGTTTAGCCCTGACTACCTTGGAAGAAGTTTGGCAAGTGTGAAGACAGTTAGTGTGAAGTGCTGTGCTTTGTGGGAAGGAATAAAACTGCTCCTGTCAGCCATCTCTGCTATGCATGATTTTGTAAAGTCATGTTCTACTTCTCCTTTTTTCCCCAAGCTAGAATGTTCTAATCATTCTAGACTTTTCTTGTAGGAAAGCTTTTTGATCCACCAAACCTTTTAGTTCTCACCTGCACTTTTTCAACATTGTTATATCTTTCTTTAATGTGCCCAGAACTCTAAATAGCATTCCAAATAAAGACATATCATAGACTTGGATTTACAACACTTATTTTTATTTTGAATTCCTTCCCTAACAATCTTAAGCATGGTATCTGCTTTTCTCACAGCTGCTGAATATTTAGTTTATATTTTCTTGGGTATCCTCTACGACTTCAAGATTTTTCCCTTTCTTCTTTTCCAACTTCCTTATTCATTCTGCCACAAAAATTAGAGGGAGTGGAGGTAAGATCAGCCAGGCAGAATAAATATGCAGATAAAGTTTTAAATATTTGGGCAGAGGGAGATAATCCTTGTTCCTGGTTGTCTGCAAAGCTAATTTCAGATAACATAAATTCGGAAAAAGGAATTTATTTAAAATGGTAACCTCGTAACAGGCCAAGTCAAATTAATATTTCTTGTGAACATGTCCTGTCCTGCAGGAAATGATTGATTGAAAACACTGTCTTGCATGAAGAAGAAAAATAAACAGCCAGATACATTCCATTGAATTAAAATATACTTCTAGAAGAAATAATTTATAATTATAAGATCTGGGATGTAAACGCTCAGAAAACCATTATGCTAGTAATTCAATGTTTTGCAGCCTAAGTGGCTTGATCCGAACTGCAATTCTTATGACCAAACATTTCTCCAAAACAAAGTTGTTTTGAAACTAGAAATAAAATGCATTTTCTATTTCATTCACAATCCAATTTTCCATTTTCTTAAATTGATCCTTATTTCTCATTTAACCAATTTAAAGAAATCATTCTGGAGCCTTTCTCAATTACTTTTGTTTTAATATCATCAAATATTATCCACAAATTTGTCCAGTTCATTAGTAAGTTATAAACATTAAAATTGTCAGTCCTAAAGCAGGTGGAGGAACTCCAATTCTCTGCATTTTGAAAACTGATAAATTCTTTAAAAAAAAAAATCAGATGGCAAACCATAAAATGAAAAAAATATATACACAGAATTGATAGGGTCAGTTTCCATTCATACCTATTTGGGCCAAGAGAAGCAAGTTGGATTTTGCTACTGTGCATACACTGGATTGCAATGATAAGCTGGAGAGGTTTCAGGTTAGGTTGCAAAGGCAAAAGATATATCTGCATGTTAGTTCCATACTATATATTTGAAGCCTTGCATATCTTTTTAGACTGCAGGCCAAATATTAGATTGCTTTTTCAGTATTGCTGGAATAATGAGCTCACTGCTTGGCTGGCCTACGACTAATTGCCATTACTAATGTTCTCAAAGTAACTAAAATAATGTAGACAACCTGTCCCAGATACCTACAGTCATTAAAAAGAAAGAGCACCCTCACTGAGTTCTATGGTTTTATATATGGGGGTACAATAATCATCTGGTCCTTAGATGTTCTTAAATGTAGATAAATACCTCAAATGAACATAAAACCTATTACACCATGCTATCATTTATTTTACAAGAAGCCAAAATGGAAGCCATGTGTGAAAAATTAAATACACCTTATGATTCAATAGCTTGTAGAACCACCTGTAGCAGCAATAACTTGGGGTAATTGTTTTCTATATGACTATCAGTTTCTCACATCATTGTGGAAGAATTTTGGCCCACTCTTCTTTACAACAGTGCTTTAGTTCATTGAAATGTGTGGGCATTTGTGCACAGTTCTCTTGAGGGCCCACTACAGCATTGAACTCAGTTGATTGGGCCATTGCAACATCTTGCTTTTTTTTTTCCAGCCATTATGTTGATGATTTGCTGATGTGCTTCGAATTATTGTCCTGTTGCATGATCTAATGTTGGCCAAGCGTTAACTGTCAAACAGTCTCATATTTAACTTAGAATACTTTGATATTCAGAGGAGTTCATGGTCAACTCAATGATTGCAAGGTGCCCAGGTCCTGTGGCTGAAAAACAAGCCCAAATAATTACCTCTTCACCACTGTGTCTGATGATTCGTATGAAATGTTTGTGCTAATATGCTGCGTTTGGTTTTTACCAAATATGGCATTGTGCATTATGGCCAAATATCTCCACTTTGGTCTCATCTGTCCAAAGGACAATGTTTCAGAAGTCTTGTGATTTGTTCAGATGCAACTTTGCAACTTAAAGTCTTGCTGCCATGTTCTTTTTAGTGAGAAGAGGCTTTCTCCTGACAACTCTTCCAAACAAACCATACTTGTTTAGTATTTTTTTAATTGTAAAGTTATGAACTTCAACATTTAGTATGTTAATTGATGCCTTTAGAATTTGAGATATAACTCTTGGG
This sequence comes from Thamnophis elegans, assembly GCF_009769535.1. Taxonomy (NCBI): domain Eukaryota; kingdom Metazoa; phylum Chordata; class Lepidosauria; order Squamata; family Natricidae; genus Thamnophis; species Thamnophis elegans. The sequence continues at coordinate 38,977,720 of NC_045549.1, read as the reverse complement.
TTTTCTTTGTAATTTCTCTGAGCACTGCCTGGTCTGACCTTATTTTATGTAGCTTTAAACAAAACATTTCTTTTTCTTTTTCATGTATTCCTTTTACCTAACCAAAGGAGTTTCAAATATATGTTAAGACTTTTCCATTTTGGAAAATCATAAACTTTTCAAGATAATATAGATAATAGTCCATATGTTATGACAACGTGATAACATTCTAATTATTGTTATGGACAGCTAAACAATTGCTATAATTGGAATGACCATTGGCTTACCTGAACAGTCGTACTCTGGGTGCTGTGGGAAAGTCCAAGCATGGGTTAAACACAGTCTATCTGCCCTAGGATTGAGTAGATTTTTCTTTGACCACACCTCCTTTTGCCTCATTGACGTCAGTTTAAAAACGAAGGTCTTATCTGTTGCAGGATGCCTGTCTGATAGTCAAATTTGAAATAAAGAGTCTTGGACCCCTGGACGGGTTTGGACTCTCCACAGCATCCAGAGAACAACCATTCAGGTAAACCAACGGTCATTCTCCTGTGCGCTGCTTGGAGAGTCCAAGCATGGGACATACCCAAGCTATTGTGTTCCAGGTAGGGAAGAGTTAGTGTCCAGAATATCCATAGCCGAGTCTACCCGTTGCAAAACACGTCTGCCAATTGAGGTTTCAGTGGAGGCAAAGGTGTCAATTTTGTAATTCCTGATGAATGCTGTAGCATTCCAGGTGTATCGGATGTGCACGGGGGTGAGCCACCATTGCTTCCAGAAGCTTTGTGAAGGTCCTGGGTGTGGACGAGAGACCGAAGGGGAGGGCCCTGTACTGGTAATGTCTCCCGTCATAATGGAACTGCAGGAACCTTTGGTGTGATACATGGATGGGCACATGCAGGTAAGCTTCTTTCAAGTCTATGGAGGTTAGTAGGTCCCCCTGCCTTATGCATTCCAGGATGGACCTGGGGTTAATGCATCTTGAAGCGCTTGTAGGCCAGATGCTGATTTAGTCGCTTCAAGTCCAAGATGGCCCTCCACCCCCCTGAGATTTTTGGGACCAGGAACAGGATGGAGTAGAATCCCTGCTTTTCCTGCTCCGTTGGCACGGGTTCTATGGCCCTTATTTGCAGAAGGTAATGAATCTCTGCCTGCATGAGGGACTGTTTGAGGGGATTCTTGGGGATTGGTCAGTGGATGAATGTCCGTGGGGGAAATGTCAAGAATTCTAGGACCAGATCCCTCCTGATCGTATTGAGGATCCACGCATCCAAGGTGATTTCCTCCCATCAGTTGGCATAAAGTTGTAACCGGATGCCTATGGGAGGGACATGTTGGTGGTCACTTGTTACGTTTAAATGGGCGACTGTTAGAGCCACTGCGGAAGGGCTTCCGAAAGGAACCGACCATTGACTTACCTGAATGGTCCTTCTATGTGTGCTGTGAGGGGAATCCAATCATGGGTTAACTTTGTCCATTAGCCTAGAGACTGAGTATGCAAATCTTGACCACGCCTCCTCTGGCTGGACCGGATCAGTTTGCACGAAGTTAGCCGTTGAAAGATGCATGCCAATGTCACTCATGGCCACAGCCAAACACGTATCAAGTCACGTCCAGAGAAAGTCCAGTCAGGAAAGAAAGGCAAGGTTAGTCATAAGTCATAGTCAAGGCCAGCCGAAACTGTGGGTGGGTTTGGATTCCCCTCGCAGCACACATAGAAGGACCGTTCAGGTAAGTCAACGGTCGTTCTCCTGTGTGCTGCTTGGGGAATCCAATCATGGGACATGCCAAAGCAATTAAGTCCCAGGGCGGGAGCTAGGCTGGTCAGGATCCTCCGCAGAAGAAAGAACTCTTTGCAACACTCTCCGCCCAAAGGAGGCCTCAGCCAAGGCGTATACGTCAACTTTGTAGTGTCTAATAAATGGTGAGGGCGATGCCCAAGTAGCTGCCCTGCAGATCTCCTCCACCGAGGCTTGTGTAGCCCAGGCCGCTGTGGTAGCCGCACCTCTGGTAGAATGAGGAGTAATACGTCTGGGAACCAGTCAGGAGTGGCTGTCGTACGCCAAAGCGATGCACACCTTCAACCATCGGCCGATGGTGTGGGAGGACACCTTCTGTCCCATGGACGACGGCTGGAAGGAAACAAAGAGCACCTCCGACCTTCTGAACAAAGCCGTGCACTTTACATAACGTCGGAGGGTTCTACAAACATCCAAATGATGCCACTGGTGCTCTTGGGGATGGGAAGGGTGTGGGCAAAAGTCTGGAAGGACGAGCTCCTGAGCCCTGTGGAAAAACGTATTGACCTTCGGAAGGAAGGGTCCAAACGGAGGACTATCTGTTAGGATGGAATATGCAGAGATCCGCACGCACAGACAGCGCCGCCAACTCTGAAACCCTACTGGCCAATGTAATGGCCACCAGGAACACAGTCTTAAGCATCAGTAGCCGAAGGCTGATCGATTGGATAGGCTCGAACGGGGCAGACGTGAGAGCCCTGAGCACCAAGGTCAAGTCCCAGGTAGGATAACGGTGGACTGTCGGAGGCCTCAAGTTTGTCGCACCCTTCAGGAAAGCCTTGACCCGTGAGTGCTGGGACAAGGAACAGCCCTGACTGCCTCCCACCACCGTGGATAATGCTGTGACTTGCCGACAGAGCGTGTTGGGCGCGAGGCCCTTATTAAGTCCTGATTGTAAGAAGTCCAAGACCTGCGGCACTGAAGCCTTGATAGGGTCAGCCCTGGTTCGACGGCACGACCTACAGAAGGCTTGCCAGGTGGCCTCGTAAAAATGTGTAGTGGATGGACATCGGGCCGCCTGGATAGTGTCAATCACTTGACTCGAATAGTGAAGGCCGGTCAGAATAGCCCGCTCACGTGCCACACGGCTAACTGCAGGAGCTGGGGGTTCGGATGGATGAGAGCCCCCTGGTTGAGCTGGATCTGGTCGTCCGGAATCCTCCACGGCCGTGAGACCGACAGGTGCACGAGGTCTGCGTACAAGGAACGTCTGGACCACATCGGTGCAACCAACAGCACATCCGCCTGTTCTGTCAGGTTCTTCTAGATGACCGACGGAAGAATCGGGAGAGGGGGAAAGGCATAAAGGAGGCCGGCCGGCCAAGGACTGCGTAGCGCATCCACCCTCTCGCTCCGGGGACCTGGTACCTGGCGTAAAACCTCGGAAGTTGTGTGTTGTGCGGTTGCGCAAACAGATCTACCTCGGGATGGCCAAACCGGCGAGAGAGTTCCTGGAAGAGGTCAGGGTGGAGTTGCCACTCCGCTTGATCCACCGTGGCTCTGCTCAGCCAGTCCGCCTGTGTGTTGGCCACACCCAAGATGTGCTCCGCCCGGATTGACAAAAGCTTGGTCTCCACCCAGCGATGTAACTTCTCCGCCTCCAGCATCAGGGCCTTGGAGTGGGTGCCCCCTTGGCGGTTGACATGGGCCTTGGAGGCAACGTTGTCAGATAAGACCAACACGTGGTTGTGTGACACAATGTCCCGAAACTCCAGGAGGGCGAGGCGAATGGCACGTAGTTCTAGCCAATTTATGCTGTTCGACAGTTCCTGATTCGACCAGCACCCCTGAGCTACACGGTCCAGGGCGTGGGTCCCCCATCCAAACAGGCTGCCATCTGTTGTAATTTGGATGCAGTCCGGCTCCTTGAAGGGGCACCCCTGCAGGAGCTTGGAGGACGTCCACCAACGAAGGGATATGAGAGGCTTGTGTGGGAGCCGAACCTTGGTCTGGGAATGGCTGGTGTGTGCCCTCTGGAAGGGGAGCAGAAACCACTGCAGTGGGCGCTCATGGAACCTGGCCCAGGGAACCATGTTGATGCAAGAGATCATCTTTCCCAGCAATTTGGACAGCGTCGCCAACAGCAAAAGTCTTTGGGACATAACTTGATTGGCCAGGTGCTGGATGCTTTGTCGCCTCTCTGGAGAGAGAGAGACTTCGCAAGACACTGAGTCGATGATGGTTCCCAGGTGGAGCAGAGACGTGGTCGGCTGCAGGTGGCTCTTGGGAAGGTTGAGAACGAACCCGTGACTGCGCAGCAAGTCCATTGTGATCTGCAGATCTCGTAGGGCCTGGTTCCGGGACGAGGACAGGACCAAGATGTCGTCCAAATAACAATTCACTTGTATTGGAACCGAGTTAAGTGATGCCGCTACGACTGCCAGGAGTTTCGTGAACGTGCGTGGGGCCGATGAGAGGCCAAAGGGTAAGGCCTGGTATTGAAAGTGATGGCCATTGAACTGGAAGCGTAGGAAACGCCGATGTGCCGGATGTATGGGCACGTGGAGGTACGCCTCCTTGATATCGACTGATGTTATCATGTTGCCTTGGCGGATGGAAGCCAGTATGCTTTTGAGAGATTGCATTTTGAATTTTTGGTATTTGATGTACCGATTGAGCCTTTTCAAATCTAGGATGGCCCACCATCCCGAGCTCTTGGGCACCAGGAACAAGATGGAATAGAATCCCAGGCCCTCCTGACCCCTTGGTACCTGTTCCACCGCCCTGATGGTGAGAAGGTGATGTATCTCGGCATCCATGAGGTGTCGTTTTGTCGGGCACCTGGGTATGGGGCACTTGATGAACCGCCTGGAGGGAATGGAGAGAAATTCTAGAGTGAGGCCCAGCCTCACGACCTGAAGGGCCCAGGCATCAGACGTGATCTCCGCCCACTGATGGGCGAAGGCCAGGAGACGCCCCCCTATGGTTTCCTCCCCCTGCGAGTCACCGGTACCTCCGAAAGGACCGGTTTCCAGCTCCACGAAACAGCCTCCTAGTCTGGGACTGCGCCTGATTCTGCTGGCAACCCCTATCCCTGGCGGCCGTGCGATCCTGGCCGCGATCCTGTGACTGGGAGAAACCCCTGTTGTAGTGGGGAACATAGGGAGCAGGGGCGAATCCAGAGTCCCCAGCCCGAAAGCGCTGTCTCCTATTGTAAGGCTGATGCCTCCTATGGGCACGGCCCCCGGTGGAAGGAAGAACCTTGTGCTTATCCCTGGTCTCAATGAGGATGGGATCCAGCACAGACCCAAACAAAGCACCGCCCTTGAAGGGCGTGGATGCAAGGCGCCACTTGGACTTGACATCAGCCTGCCAATGGCGGAGCCACAGCAAGCACCGGGATGTCACATTAGAGACTATGGCTCGAGAGGTGAACTTTGCTGCATTAAGGGTGGCATCTGCAGAAAACTCCAAGGCTGCCATTAATTTGGTAATATCCTGGTGAAGGCGCACTTCCTCTGGCGCAAGCCTACTCTGCAATTGCTTAAGCCAGACCAAGGAAGTCCTATTAAAGGACGCTGCTGTAGCCAAGCGTAAGGCCCAGGCCACAGCCTGATGAGTCTTGCGAATGACTGTCTCGGCCTTACGGTCCTCTGCCTTTAGACCTTCCGAAATTTCGGATGGAATTAATGCTGGAGAGGCGAGGGCAGCTATAGGAGTGGGAAACTGGAGGAGACCTTCCAACTCAGGAGTAGAGGTGTATACTTTCCTATCCCCATTGCTAGGTGGGTTAACCGCAGTCAGTTGATCCCACTGCTTTTGAATCAGATCTAGAAATAGCTTGGGCGAGGGAATAACATCCTGCAAGGCCACTTGCTCAGCGAATAGTCGCTCAGCAGCATCTAATCCTACTGCAGTGCTGTCCTTAGAGGCTGCCTCCCCCATGTGGGTGGTGGTTTTAGCCTTATACAGTAATGATTTAAAGAGAGAATGTTGAACTAAACCAGGGGCAGTAGGCTGGTCCAGGGGCAGACCCTCATCATCAGAAAATTCCCTGTCAATAACCTTGCCTTCCTCCACTAATGCCGACTCCTCGCTATAGACAGAGGGTAGAGGCGAGGGTGGGTCTGTCTGGAGAACAGAGGAATCCCCCTGCACTGGTTGGGGATCAGGCCCTGTGTGGGCCACAGTGGCTCTAGGAGGCTGGGCTCTACGAAGCAGCTCCGCATCCACCCCCCTAGAAATAGCTGCAGATATCATTTGGTACAAGTCAGGAGGAAGGCCCAAATCCTGGCCTTCCATAGGCCTGAGGCCTGCAGCAGTAAATGTAGCAGAAGGCCCTGCACGTGGAGGCGAATGGGCCGAAGCCCCACCTAGCTCCAAAAGAGAAAGAGGGAATTGGGGCCCCAAACCCCCTTCCGCAGAAATGGGAGCCCGGGGTAATTGAATATCAGGCGACCAACCCTGCTCTGTAGGGCATGCTGGAGAGGCACAATGCGGGATGAGCACCGGGGGTGAGTCATGAGGTGTTTCAGAGGCCTTAGATGGGGACTTGGACTTATCCCTGCACTTATGGGACTTGTCCTTAATGGCGGATGAGGCCTGAGGCCTATGGCTGGAGGCCCGAGTAGCGGCCCTGCCGGGCCTAGGGCTAGCCCTCCCCCTCGCCAGGGGAACGGGACTCACAAACTGGCTCCCCAATACCTTTGGACCCAGACTGGTCTGCCATTGTAATGAGAGGGAAGAGATTTGGAAAGGCTCAACCTCGTAAAATGAATAAAGGCTCCACCGCACAAAGCGCCACGTGCAAACAGTAACTGGCTGAGACGACCTCCTCACTGACTCAGCAAGCCGCAAGTGAGAAAGAGAAGGGCCGTTGGAACGGCGCCGACGCCAGGGCACGAAATCACACGCCCCACCCTCTCCGGCTGATTCCTGCGCATGCGCAGAAGCCCAAACCAAAATGGCGGCCGTCTCCAAGGGCGCGGAAATTCAAACCGGCACAGCCTCGAACGGCCGCTGGAAAGCTTCGCAAGCCACAAGCCCATGGCGAAAAAGCCGCAGATCTCACCAGAACAGCACAGCGCGGCAAGGAAGAGGCCCCTGGGCTGAACCGTGCCTCAGCGGCGGGTTGTTCCCGGTGTAATACAGCGCAGGGCAGCGCACCAGCCCAGGACGCACACAGACATCGAGCGAAGGAGGGGGGACTCCAACTCTACCCTGCAAGTGTTGCTGCTATGTCCTGGCTGAAGAGCCTATGGACCTCGCAGCCCCCGATCTCAGGCAAGTAACCCGATGGTAGGGAGGATCTGGGTGTGCAGTGAACTGCCACCTCCACCTCTGAAGAAATAGTCGAGATTAATTCGCAATGTGTGACTGCAGAATCCAATTAAAGATGAAATTTGTCGATTAGTCTAGAGAGAAAATTGAAATGCGTCTCGTTAGGCTGGACTGAGTAAAAAAACTGGTCCGATCCAGTCAGAGGAGGCGTGGTCAAGATTTGCATTCTCAGTCTCTAGGCTAATGGACAAAGTTAACCCATGATTGGATTCCCCAAGCAGCACACAGGAGAACCTGCTGGTGCCTATACCTGGACCCAAAAGTTTGCCTGTCCTGGTCCCTGTCACTAGTCTGGGTGTATGGCCCTGGTATGAGAAGGAAGTAGAAGCCTGTGCAGAATCTTGTGCATGAAATGGCTGCTGAAATGGTTCCTTTCATGAAGGAACTGGACCCTTTACGCCTGGTGCATCTTATGACATGCCTTTTCCGCTCTTTTGTCCTCTGTCTTTAGACCCTCCAGGGGCGATTTGGAAGTTAATGAAACCACCGGGGCATCCACCTCAGGCAATTTTAAGATGTCTTCCATCTTAGATTCTACTGAGTAGAGGTTTTTATCCCCACCACTAGGTGGGGATGGCACTGGACTACAGCCATGAACAAGTCGGGAACCAGAATTAACTCCTGGGCAGGGGCGTTTTGCTTAAAGAGACCCTCCTTGGGGCCCTTAGATGTGGAAGGAACAGTTTTGTCCTTAGGGGTAGCACCTAACTTGGTCGAAGCTCTGGCCTTATGCAGAATGGAATTAAACAGGGTAGGTTTGAATAGGCCAGTGAAGGCAGGCTTATCAGGAGGAAGATCCTTTTTTTAAAAGTTTTTATTTTACACACATAAATACATCAACAACAAACACATGACTTAGGACAACATGGGAACCAAAAGTTCCATCAAAAATCATAGGGCAGATCCGTACCGGTTTCTTTGCAGTTAGTATTTTCCCTTTCTATAATTAGCTATTTATAACCAAATATTGTTTATCTCTAATGTGCTATATATACATACATACAATTCCAGGTAAACATGGTTATTCTTTTTCTTTGCATTCCATTTAAGAAATTATAGTTTCTATTGTATTACCATCCCAAGCCTCTATTATGACACCACCTTATTTTTTTTCTTTTCTCTCTCCCTTCCTTCTCTACTTCCTTCCTACCTCCTCTCCTTCCCCTTCTTTCTTCCCTTACCTCTCTCCTACTCACCCTCTCCTACTCTCCCTTTTTTCTCCCTTCCTCCCTCTCCTTCTTTTACTCTCCCTTCTACCCACCTTTCCTTATCTTTCTTCTTCCCTTACCTCTCCTTCACTCTTCCTCTTCCTTCCCTACTGTCTCTCCTTCTTTCTCTCCTTTCCATCCTCCTCCCCTTTCCCTTCCTTCTTCCCTCCTTTCACTACTTCCTTCCTCCTCTCCTTCCTTCTTCCCTCCCTTTCTTTTTCTATTGTTACTGGTGTCTCTTTCAAATCTGTTTATGATTTCTTGGAGATGGTATTTCCACAAACCCATATAATGTCATATCAAGAGGAAGATCCTTGTCTTCTGACAATTCAAATTCTTCTGCAGTTTCCTCCTCCCAGACAGATTCCTCCATCGCCACGGAGGTCCCCGGAGAAGCAGGGGCAGGATCCCTGACAGAAACTGCCGTAGGGCGAATCCTAGAGGATGCAGTAGTTCGGGCCTCCTTCTGCCGAATACCCTCTGCAATGCCCTGGGATATTGCTTGGGCAATAACCTCCCTTATCTCTGGGGATAAGGCTGAGACCTTGTCCTCAGCGGGCCTAGCTCTGGATGGAGCGAGCCGGCTCCTGGCCCAAGTAGGACCAGTGCCCTCTTCCTCAGGAAGAAAACATTGGAAGGGCTCCAGTTCCTCCCTCATGGATTAGCTATGGGAATCTGGGTAACCCAGGGAGGTATCATGGGAGCGATCCAGGGATTCACTGTCAATGAAGGATGGGGACTGATCTCCCTGAGAGGGTGAGGGGTCCCCCTCATCCAGAATGACTGGGGAAGGACTGATCACTGTAGCCCTATTCTCAGGCAATTTCTCTGGCCTCAGGGTCTTCTCAGAAGCCTTCCCCGGGGCCTTGTTTCCTGGTTTCTTCCCCTTGGGGGCCCCTTATTCCTTGAGGAATCATGGGAACCCTTCCCTGTAGTGCCCTTCCACCCTTTCCCCCCATGTTGAGGAGGATCTGGCCTACTGTGCTTCAAAGAGGGCCCTGCCAGGTCCCCTTGTGCCTCCAAACATCCATCTGCCATGATGATTCCTCTGAGGCAGTTGTGCTGGATCTTCATTGGTACTGACGTGGGGCTGCTGCAGTAGAGTGGCACCCAGTGCGAGCCAGCCGGCTTGGCAGCGCTCGCAGAACATCCAGAGGTCAGGAATATGGCCTAGCCAAGGAATCTCCAATGCCGCCTATCCTGTTGCCTGTGGAAGTGGGTGGAGAGAGGCTAATCTTGCCGGCGCCCCGGACTAGATTACGCGCTCCCTGGAGGCTGTCTGCGTCTGAGGGGCTTTTGCGTACTGTTTCAGGCTTCCCATGGTGTTCGGATGCCGATAGGAGCAAATGTGTCAAAAATGGCCACCACCTCTCGGTGTCTTTGGAAGCCAGCCGGAGCTTCAGTCAGTGGCCGGTAAAAAGTGCTTTCAAAATGGCCGCCGCGCTAATCAGGGGAAGGAGAGAGCCACTGCTAGCCACCAGAGCCCCAATTGGAGCCTCTGGAGTTTTGGATTACAATCGGATGGCTGGGTAAGGGACAGTGCCCTGTGCTCGCTAGCAGCCGCTTGACAGCATCTCCACATTTTTTTTACATATTTTCTCAGCTGTCTGCTTAATGTTTGTTGTGAATAGGAATAAATACATTTGTTTTATAAAGTAATGAAGTATTATCTGGAAAATATTTTACATGATACATTCTAAGGCTCCAAAGGTACTTTTCGGCAACCTGTACTTATACACTATGAAAGGATCTATTATTTTACATTTCTTTTTGCTCTATCAAGTAGGCAGCCTTTTTCTTCTGCAATGTTATGGCGCTGAGCTGTAATTAAACAAACAAGAATTAGTTTCTTTCTTCATTTGTCCTTTTAAACAAATTAGATGACAATACAACCTGAAATACATAACGTTCAGAAATTATTTTCTTCCTATGTAAATGTTTTTCTCATCCACCATTATTATGAACATACCAAATGTTCTCTGACCTGCAAATTCATTATAGCTTCTACCTATTTATGTGAGAGGAGGGAATTACTTTTTGAGAAATGTAAGACCTTACAGATATAAGTGGATTCCAATTTATATCAGATAGTGATTAGAGTGGTTAAAGGTCCAACTTCTGAATGGCGTAACCGTTTACCCCATTATGAATTATGCATATATATCTGATGCTGCAAGTGAAATAATACAAGTTGTAACAGACCAATGTATTAATGTTAACAGTGACTATACTGCATTCTTATATTTTACTTAACAAATTACCTTTCAAACTGATTGATTTGAAAGAATGGTTGTGCTAATATAATTTGCTATTAAAGTTGAGATTTCTACATGGTGATTTCAGTTATAATTTTATGTTAGTTCCTGAAACCTATTCAAAGTTTCTAGACAGACATTTCCTTTTAGTATACCTCCTAATTCTGTATTTAAAATGTTTTGCCTTTATTTATTGCTATAACAGAAAACTAATATAAAAAGGAGAAGGCAATGTAAGTACAAAAATTATATCTGTAAGGCTTTATCAAGCATATATTCAATTACATACAATGTGTGCATTGATTTTAACAGCTACAGTAAACATTATTCCATAAAGTATATTTCTCTTTTTTAAAAAATAAAGACTGAGCTCTATTCATTTAATTGGACCAATTTAATTTAGATACCTGTTGAGTTGCTGTAGTTGCTCTCTCTTCTGCCTGATTTAGTCGATTTTGAAGTCGGTTGACTTTTTCTTGATGTTCCCTCATTAATTTTTCGCTCTGTATAAATGAAATCACTTATTACAAATGTAAAATTTGAAACAAAAAGACTTCCAATTTTTTTTTGCTAAAGAACAATATAACCACAGACAGACTATAGACATGCTGCTCCATGTAGTATCAAGTCAGTTTGGAAAGTTGTTACTAAAGCCTTACAATAAAGAAGATTTTGCACATCTTGTTATTTTTCCTGTTTGGTCTACAGGGCGGGGCATAACCTTTTCCTAGGGGGTCACAGCAACACTTGTAATAACAACACAAATAATTCATACACCATTCGAACGCCCATCAAAAACTGAGTTTATTGACACGATTTAATAGTCAGTATGACCACCATTAGCCCTTCGAACAGCATTCAAACGAGGTGGATAAGAACACAACAAATCTTCAAACAGTTCCGTTCGATTTTCCAGATTTTTCAACACAGTTTCCAAATTCATTCTCAAAGTTTCAACCGAATATCGATTTTGACCTTGCTCCTGAATCATCAGAGCTTCCACTTCATCCTTAATTATGGCCCCAATGTTCTCTGCCGGATTGAGATCTGGCGAATTTCCCGGCCAGACGTCATTGCCCCAAAATTCGACATTGTTTTCCTTTAACAATTGCTGAGTCGCATTTGCACGCATGCAAGGAGCTTTGTCATGAAGAAAGACAGCCTCACCAACCACCAAGACATTGTCTGGATCACTGAGAAATGGAATGACATTCTCCAATAAAATTTTCTCACGGAAATAACTGCCATCCCAGGATTCCCCTTTATCCTTCAAAACCCAATGCAGTTTCTTGGCTGTGAAAATGACGAAAATCCCGATGCAAGTCGGATTGCGAACGATTTGTCGATATCGTTCATGTTTGGCGATGTCGTCGACGTCTTTAGCCCAAATTCGATCGTTCTGGAAATTCGGTTTTCGAATGGCATAAACGAAGAATTCGTCAGATGGCGCCAAATGAAGAAAATCTTCCTCGGTCCATTCAGACAACCAATCGCACAACCAAAGCCGATCTTGAACGTGTGTTTGAGTTTTCAATGGTTTGCAAATGACGTGGAATGGCTTCAAACCTTCTCGTTCTCGATATCGGCCGATTGTCCTTTGATCAACTCGTTTTCCACGAATTTGAAGGATTTCTTGGGCCACTTTTCGGTTTCCTTTTCGTTGTTTGCAACTGCCAGTTGCAATGATGGCTTTGCTTTCTTGGGACAGTTGCAGAGGACGCCCTTCTCCAAATTTTGTGAAACATTCTTGGGCTGTTTTGTTCCAATTATCAGTAACCCAATCCGGATGACGTTTCAATTTGTTTGCAATCCATTTTCGATTGATAAACGTCGCTCCAGCATCGCGAGCCTCTCGAAAGGCAATGCATTTTATTCTGTCAATGATCCTTTGTTCTTCCGAATCGAATTTTCCAGCCATTCTTAAAGCAAATTTAACATTTAATAGCTCATTCAATTCAGTTTTTTATGGGATTTAAAATGAGGTGTCGCGGAAGTTGTAAACTGCTGTCGATCTTGCTGTGACCCCCTAGGAAAAGGTTATGCCCCGCCCTGTACTTGTGAGATTGACATAAAAACGATTATCTTCTGATTGAAAAATATTCAATTACAATCTATTTCAATTCACTGATGTCTAAGGCATTTATAGAGTTTTCTTAATATAGTAGCAAACTATGCCTTTGATGTTGTCACTAAAATAATCACGTGCCTTCAGCATCTTCCTCTATTGCTGCTGAATACAGATGCCTGCTAGCTTTTGCTGAGATGAGCTTCACGCTTTGGTAATCCCGATAGGATTATAATCACTTGGCAGAAACACCCCTCCATTATCTGGAGGCAGCACAGAAGGATTTAGGAGGCATTTATTTATAAGATAGTTTTATTTTTATCAGGATAAAGAACTTTTAAACCAGATGGTTAAGATAATAATTACAATGTCTGTGTAACTGTAGAAAAGTGAACATTTAAATGAAAAGTGAAATTTACATTTCTGTCTGAATAATTGCAGAACAATGAAATACAACAGAATGAAAGGATAAATGAAAGATAAGTATTAGTAAAAAACTATTCATCCAGGATACACAATTCACCACATTTTAATGTATAAACAGCAGTAAAATTATTAGCCATTTCTAATAGCACATTTTTCCAATGTGTGAGATTAGAAAAAGCATGTGTCTCTGGGTCAGAGACTCTAATCAAAATGACAGTAATATTCAAACAGAACTGTCCGTAGAGTTGAAGCATAACATTTGGATCATATTAATGATATTACCTCAATAACCTTTTCATTTGCTCTTTCCAGTTGATAAAATAATTCTTGGGTGTGAAGCTTTTGACGACTCAGCTCGGTTCTGCCACATAAGATCAAACAAACTCATTAATGAAAACCAGTGAACTTGTGAAGCCATTTGTAGTAAGTATATTTTCCAGATGAACTTAGGATAATTAAGTCCTTTTCCTCTCTTCCTGAACAATGGATGATATGGAGAGGATTTAATCTGAACCCTCAGATGGTAAAGCATTCTGGATTAAGGAACACCTGTTCCATCACATTCTTTTCTCTTTTAAAAAAAATCATACCTGCAAATAATTATTGCTTCTCTGTCCCATCTGTTTCACTAATATACTAATATTGTGGTTTTCCCCCCCATAGTAGTATGCTATGACAGCATTATATAATGGTGGGAAATATCTCTTCATTTGGCTTATGGAAGCCCTTTCCATTCCTTTTCCATCACTCACTCCACTCTTGTTTGTAACAAAATAAATAAATAAATAAAATTCTGAAAAGATGTAATAATCCTCCATATTTCACGTATGTTCTCCATATAGCTGACTTGAAGAATCAAGAGTCCAATAATTTTTACCTATATTATATCTATTATTATCTATATCCTTATCTATATAAGCCTTATGCAATCTTTTATAATTTGCAGTTTTTAATTACTAAAACATTTCAAAATGTTGTGCATAATAATGCATACAAAACTATGACTCGTGTGTGTTTGTGTGGAGGGGGAATTTCTATCCCAACATTCATTCATTAATGTGAAAGTAGGCTAGAATTAACTTGCATTTCAAAAACTGAACAGAAAATAAAAGATAACTGTGTAATAGTAAAGTAGAAGAAATTATAAGCTAGTGAGGTTTAATGCAAAATTCTCATGACATACAAAGCATATTCCAGACATTTTTCTTATGAAATGCTTCAGTTATTGAATTATGGTATTCAGTTATGCATAGTAATTATATATTTTGTAGATCTCCAATATCTGCAGCTGTTTCTTACCCTGTTAACATTTTTAAATAATAACTTAAAATAATCAGTATGTTGGGTGTTACATAATTTCAGTTAAAACAAATACATTAAGAATGAAAGAATCAGAAGCCCACGAATATGATGCATTTTATTTAAGTTTGTAAAAAACATTGTTTCAGCTCATACCTAATGAATTGTTTTACTATTCCACGAGTATTTTGTAAAATGGAAAAAATAATAATACAAAGGCACAGGCTGAATTTAAAATAAGATCATTTCAACTTATGACTGATTTACTGTATTTAAAATACTAATTAACGTTAATCAAATGGATACGAGGAGCTTGTATGTCAACAGTATTAATCAGTAATTCTGAACTTGTGGATTTTTGTTTTTGAAAAAGCTTCTAGTTAAATGAACTGTTCACTTAACTTACCATTTATTTCTGTAGTCAGCTGATGGTCCCTAAAATCAATGTTTTTATCATTGGTAAGTTCAGGAATAAGCAAAATTGTTTGTAAGGCAATTATAACTACAGACATACCATTAAAGGTATCTGAGTCTTTGAAAGGCAATTGGAAGCTTTAACGTAACTAACTGCATTTATATTCAGAATTAGCTTACAGAGTGGTTCTCAGCACGATCATTACTAAATGAAATATTTTAATAAATTTAAAGCACAGAGGTCACCTTTCAGCATTAGGAAAACACATAATTAGAATACACTGAATCAGTATTACTGAAATCTGAACACCTAAGACACTTTAAGAAATTCCCTTGGAGATTAAATACTGTAAAATAGCTTGAAATTTGTTATTTTAAAGCCTGAAGTTTTTCAACTACATATATATTTTAATGTGTTTTTTATCTTTGATGTTTGTGTTTATTTTCAAGTTCATATAACTTTCAGACAGATATTACATAAGTAAATTGATAGGTTAGCAAATCAGGCTAATGGAACGTCCTGAATTAATAATATTTTCTTTTCTTTCACTCAAATATTTTTTTCTACAAAGGTAATTCTCCTTACCTTATTGTTTCCCTCTGCATGTATTTTACTACTATGCAAAAGGTATGTGTCAATGTTAATTGCTCGAGGAATTAGCTTGGCTCAAAAATGGAAATTTTGATCCAAGGTAACTGTGTAAAATGTATAAAAAAAGATAAAGTACAAACATAACATGAATAGAGTTAACCAATCTGAGCTCTTCTATAAAACTTTATGTAGAATTTCTTTTTTTAATTCATTCCTTAGTCATCCTCAAAATTTATGGGCAATTACAGGTAGTCCACGACTTATAGCAGTTCATTTTATGACTGTTCAAAGTTACAACGGCACTGAAAAAGCGACTTATGACCATTTTTCACACTTATGTCCATTGCAGCAACCCCCTTCTGCAACTTTCTGACAAGTCAAGGGGGAAGCCAGATTCATGTAACAATTGTGTGACTAACAACTTCTGCGCATGTGCAGGACCTGGATGGCTGTTTGGCTTCTCGCCCGATAGAAGCCGGCGAGACAAAAGAAGATCTTAGAGGAGCCTCCGGAGTCTGTGACAACTTTGACATAAGGTCCTGGAAGGGCTGTATTTCGCGGATCGAGCGGGGACTGGCATTTGAACATCAGCTGTCTCCGGTCGCTTTCCTAGCTGTGGATTTGCTGAGGCCTGGATCTGGATCTGGAGCTGCTTCGTGGCGCAGAGGAGAGATGGCGGCGCCGCTCTGTTGAACGCTGTGTTTTAAATCTTGGACGCTTGCCTTTGATTCTATCTGAGCGGCTGCTTTTCCAACTGGAGTTGAACTCTGTTTTTTTATTTCATCTATGTGGTGAGCAGTGAGCAGGGGGGATTGGGAGATCTGTTCGATTGAGACCATTTGGAACGGAGTTCTGTGGGATCGGTGGATTCAGCGGCTGGCTGCGTGTACTGCCGCCGTGGCCGTTCCCCCCCACCCCCCAATGCCTTGCTCGCCCTTTCCAGCCTCTCCTCTCGCCCCTTTCCTCTCGCCCCTGCGCCCCTCCGCCCCTGTCGGGTCCGGCGACCCTGAGTGATCGTGCTGCTCGGAGCAGAGAAGGGGGCGCCGTGCTGACATCGTCCATTGCTGAGTCGGTGAGAGGCCTGGACGCCTCCCCCTCCTTTTTTTTTTCCATCGCAGCCTTTCGGATACCACTCCTGTCCCTCTCCATTACCGGCGAGCCTTACCATCTCCCTACCCAGCATTGACTCTCCTTCGCCTCGGCTGGGGCCATCTGCTCTGGTCATTCTATCTGCCCTCCCTCTGACTGTTTGCTGCCTGCCATAGCTCCAGTTAATTAGGTAGATTTAGTTAGGTTTAGGTTTATAGTTATAGATAGTTTAGGCATAGATTAGATATAGATTTAGGATATAGTTTAGGCATAGATTAGATATAGAGTTAGGATATAGTTTAGGCATAGATTAGATATAGATTTAGGTATAAGTACTGGAGACTGTACCATCTGTGGGTGCTCTCGGCCTTGGGGCAGGGCTAGTGGAGACCGGGGTTGGGGTTGTGGCTAGGGTTGGGGGTAGAGTTAGTGGGGGCTAGGGCTAGGCTACGCTGGGGTTATTAGGATTAGGCTGGTGTAGGGTTAGAATGGGTGAGTTTAGTTTGGGTTGGTGTTAGTTTTTGGTTTAGGCTTAGAATTAGGATTAGCTTTAGGTTAGGATTAGGTTTAGTAGTAGGATAAGGTTGGAATAGGGCTAGGAGTGGTAGATGATGGCAGCTGTAGGGGTCAGGACTTGGCTCTGTAGGAATTGGCGCCCTTTATCCCGTCTTCTGGAGCAGCTCGGGCCAGTCCCAGATGTTGGCCCCACAGACTCTCCCCCCCCCAGATTCTGGACCCTGCTCAATCTCAGGGGAAGGAGAAGAACTACCCCCTGACACAGGGGCCATAAATTGCTTGTTGGATCCGGAGGACTTAGGACTGGAAAGCTGCTGTGTACCAATACCGGACCCTTATCCCATGCCCTCTCCGCTTACAGCCACTTTATATGCTACTGACTTTGGACCTGTGGCCTGGGAAGATCTTCTAGGACTCAGAGGAGGGGAGAAGAGCGGAGCAGCTCGCCCTCCATCTGCAAACCATTGTCTTACATCACACTAGCGCAGTGCTCCGTGAATTTTTTAGGAATGTAGTGTGAATGGTATGCTTGGTTGATGTTTGCACCCACTTTTTTTAAATTCATACTGTTGTATTTTCTGTGTTTAACTTATTTCGTGGGGACTGCATGGGTGAGTGGCTGCATGTGTATGAGAGGGTTGAGAGTATTGCCTGGTGTCTCCTCCACTGAGTGCCACTGCAGAAGTGGTAGGGGCCCAGACTTACTTCCCGTCCTAGAATGAGTGTTAAGGATTGCCTGCTGGATGGTGCGGGAGCTGTGGGAGGGGTTGTGGGGTCTACGGTAGCGGGGGAGGGCCGGAGCATTACGGTCACTATGGGGAGGGGCAGGTATGACGGGAACTTCAGGGCTGGCCATTACCGGAGAAGGAGGGTTCGCTACATCACAGAGATCCCTCCTTCCAGCCCTGTTAGTTCCACTCCAGGGCCAGGTGGCGAGAATTGTCAGGGCCCTGGTCTCAGGCTGTTGTTGCTAAATGCCAGGTCTGTGGTTCACAAAGCTCCCCTTGTCCGGGACCTAATTTTAGACGAGGGGGCAGACCTGGCATGTATTACTGAGACCTGGCTGGGCCCAGAGGGAGGAGTCCCCCTCACTGAAATGTGCCCAGAAGGTTTTCAGGTGTTTCATCAGCCGCGACCCCAGGGAAGGGGTGGAGGAGTGGCTGTCATCGTCCAAGGGTCTTTAGTTCCTCGTAGGATCCCTGCTCCGGAGTTTGCCGGGTGTGAGTCCCTGTTGATGAAGCTGGACCTTGGTGGTCAAGTGGGTCTGTTGCTAACGTACCTACCTCCCAACAGCGTTGCAACAGCCCTCCCCTCGCTCCTCGAGTCAGTAGCCAAGTTGGCGGTGGAGTTCCCCAGGTTTATGGTTCTGGGGGATTTCAACCTGCCTACACTTGGTGAACGCTCTGATGGGGTGCAGGAGTTCATGGCTTCCATGACAGCCATGGACTTGACCCAAGTAATTCGAGGTTCGACTCATTCAGCGGGTCACACACTTGACCTTGTATTTCTGTCGGAGCAGTGGAGATGTGATCTAGAGTTGAAGGGCATTAAAACCTTGCCCTTGTCATGGTCTGATCACTTCCTGCTGAGGCTTGACTTTTGGAGGCCAATCCCCCACTGTAGGGAGGAGGAACCGATTAGGTGGTTCCGCCCCAGGCGCCTGATGGACCCAATGGGGTTTCAGACGGCGCTTGGAGAAATACCTGACACTATCGTCCACAATCCGGTGGAGTCCTTAGTCGCTGCTTGGAATACAGCGGCAGCGGCGGCGGGGGCTCTAAACCGGATTGCACCTTTGCGACCTCTCCAAGGCGGCGGATCCAGGAGGGCTCCTTGGTTCACCGAGGAACTCCGGGAGATGAAACACCAAAAGAGATGCCTAGAGCGCCGCTGGAGGGCCAGTAAATCTGAGTCAGACCGAGCACTGATGAGAGCCTTTATTAGAGCCTATCTCGTGGCAATACGGGTGGCGAAATGTTCGCATTTTACCGCCCTTATTGCATCCGCCGAATCGCGCCCAGCCGCCTTGTTTAGAATAACCCGCTCCCTCCTGAAAGGGAGGGATGTGGGTGACCCTCTACAGGGTAGAGCTGAGGAATTTGTTCAGTATTTGACGGATAAAGTCGCTCGGATTCGGACAGAGCTGGACTCCAATTGCACGATACCAGCTGAGGTACCGGGGGAGGGTCTTGAGCATGCTTTATGGATTGAGTTTCAACGGGCTTCTCCTGATGAAGTGGACAAGGCCATGGGAGCGGTGAGTGCCTCCACTTGTATACGGGACCCGTGTCCCTCCTGGCTGGTCTCGACCAGCAGGGAGGTGACACGTGGCTGGATCCAGACGATTGTGAACACCTCTCTCCAGGAGGGAATCTTCCCACCCCTCCTAAAGGATGCGGTGGTGAGACCCCTCCTGAAGAAATTGTCTTTGGACCCAGCCATTTTGAGCAACTATCGTCCAGTCTCCAACCTTCCCTTTGTAGGGAAGGTTGTTGAGAAAGTGGTGGCCTCGCAACTCCGACGGTCCTTGGATGAAGCCGATTATCTAGACTCTTTTCAGTCGGGTTTCAGGCCTGGTTACAGCACGGAAACTGCTTTGGTCGCGCTGATCGATGATCTCTGGCGGGCCAGGGATAGGGGTCACCCCTCTATCCTTGTGCTTCTTGACCTCTCAGCGGCCTTCAATACCATCAACCATGGTATCCTTCTGCGACGGTTGCGAGAGGTGGGGGTGGGAGGCACCGTTTTGCGGTGGTTCTCCTCCTACCTCTTGGACAGGTCGCAGTCGGTGTTGGTCGGAGGGCAGAGATCGACCCCAAGGCCCCTCAAGTATGGGGTGCCGCAGGGTTCGGTCCTGTCCCCCCTCCTATTTAACATCTACATGAAGCCGCTGGGTGAGATCATACGCCGGCATGGGATTAAGTATCACCAATATGCAGATGATACGCAGCTGTATCTGTCTGCCCCGTGCCAACTCAGCGAAGCAGTAGAAGTGATGTGCCAGTGCCTGGAGGCTGTTAGAGTCTGGATGGGAGCAAACAAGTTGGCACTCAATCCAGACAAGACCGAGTGGCTTCTGATGTTCCCTCCCAAAGATTGTCCAACTGTTCCATCTCTCAGGCTGGGGGGCGAAATTATACGCCCCTCAGAGAGGGTTCGCAATTTGGGAGTCCTCCTGGACCCACAGCTGACTCTAGAACACCATCTGTTGGCTGTGACCAGGCGGACCTTTGCCCAGGTTCGCCTGGTGCACCAATTGCGACCCTACCTGGATAAGGAGGCCCTTCAGACAGTCACTCACGCCCTTGTGACCTCAAGACTGGATTATTGTAATGCGCTCTACATGGGGCTGCCCTTGAAGAGTGTTTGAAGACTCCAATTAGTCCAGAATGCAGCCGCGCGAGCGATTGTGGGTGCACCAAGGTACACCCACGTTACACCTATCCTCCACGAGCTGCACTGGCTACCTATCAGTCTCCGAATCCGCTTCAAGGTGCTGGTCGCTACCTATATAGCCCTACATGGCATCGGACCTGGGTACCTGAGAGACCGCCTCCTGCCGATTACCTCTCTCAGACCAATTAGATCGCACAGGTTGGGTCTCCTCCGGATTCCATCTGCCAGCCAATGTCAGCTGGCGACTCCCCGGGGGAGGGCCTTCTCTGTTGCAGCTCCGTCCCTCTGGAACGAGCTCCCTGTTGAGATCCGGATCCTTACTACCCTCCCGGCCTTCCGCAAAGCCACCAAGTCCTGGCTGTTCCAGCAGGCTGGGGGGAGCTGAGAAGCATCTACCTCCACAGAAATTGTGAATGTTGGTTTTGTTTTTAATATGTTGTCTTTGTCTCATTCTCCCCCTTTCCCTTGTCTTTTGTGAGCCGCCCGGAGTCCTCCGGGAGTGGGCGGCATACAAGACAAATAAATAAAATAAAATAATAAATAAATAAATAAAATAACTTCGGTGGTAAGAAAGGTTGTAAAATAGGGCAAAATTCACTTAACAAATGTTTCACATAGCAACAAAAATGTTGGACTCAATTGTGGTCATCAGTTGAGGACTCCCATATCTCCTTCTAGAAAGCAACACTTGAGCTCCGCCTACTCTGTCCCCTGAGGTAGGATCTAACAGTTATTTTGCTTGTGGTTTTTTCTGAGTAGTACCATTTTTCTTCCAAGTTTGGAAGATAGCAGATAATGAGTATATGGTGATGCTATAGAACCAACATTTTCAGCTTTTTCTTTTCCGTTTTTGTAATCAATCCACAATGTCCAGATCAGAGGTGTCAAACTGGTGGCCCATGGGCTGGATGTGTCATGTGTAGGCCACGCCCATCCCAGCTCTGCGAAAAACATTGCAAAATGTCACGTGGTGGCAACGTGATGCCCTGAGTTTAACACCCGTGGTCAAGACTATTTAGAAATGTCAAAGAAAAAAACCCTTACTTTAGACAATTTATTCTGGATTCAGTTATTTCTGTTATTTTCTTTGTTTCCTCCTTCCAACGATTTGTTGCTTTTTGTTGAGCCATCAACAGGCGTCTAAGTTCAGTTACTGAGTTTTGATTTACATCTTCCATCTCTTTCAGTTGAATTTCAAACCCATGTTCTTTTAGTAAATGTTCATTCTCCATTGTACTTATCTGTTAGAAAAAAATAAGTTTCTTATACTAAAAACATAATTGTTATTCTTTAAAAATCAACCATTGAAAGCTAAATTTCTTAGTATATCTATCAGTAAAGAATTATTGGATGTTTAATTATGGAAATTAATGCAAGATAAAACAATTCATTTCAGATACATTTTGCATTGTGCTCTCTTCTTATGCCAAACAGTCAATAAAACCTCTCTGAGTATGCTTCAATTTAAATAAATTTAATTCCATTGAAGAAATATTATTGGACCATTGGTCGTCCATAGGAAATAATAAAGATTTCTAGATGAGTAATCTTTAATCTTTTACTATGCTCATTTTTATTTAAAATTCCAGTTTATCTTTGTAACACTCACCCGCACATCTTTATCCTAACAGACTTTATAATTTCAGCCAACTATTATCTATTATTGAAGTACGAATATCTGCAAACCTAAACTACAAAAGAAAAGGATACAACAGTTTACAGAACAAAAGACAAGCATGTGAGCAAGTGGGGTTCTAAAAGAGATTATAAAATATTTAAAAATATCAAAGGAGCCCCGTGTTCTTTAAATTTGCACAAACGTAATAAAATCAAGAAGAAAACCAAGGGAAAAGATGGAAAAGGGAAAATAAATACATCATATAGAAGTCTGAATCATAAATTATCTATTAATAATGCTTCTATTTCCTTGGAGCAATGTAGTGAAAGAAGATGGCAACGAAGTGATAGGCAGCAGGGAAAAAATGAAAACGCTTTCCTAGACGAGTTCAAATCACCAGGACCAGAAGGATTACATCCAGTGGTGGGTTGCAGGCAGTATGTCCCGTTACGGGCGTACCAGAACCAGCCTGGAGCACCGGATACCGTTCCGGTACAATGCTCCGGAGGGCCTGCCCACCCGCGCTCCTTACCGGTGTTTAAAGGCTTCTGTGCAGGCGCATGGTATGTAAACCGCCTGCGTGACACTCCACGGAGCAGCTGGAGCGTTGTGGAGGCACTAAGACGCATGTGAACGCTGCACGCGTCCATGAGGACGCCACCAGCCCTGTTCCAACTGTACCAGTTGGAACGGGATTTGCAACCCACCACTGATTACATCCCAGAGTTCTGAGAAAGCTGGCAGATGTGATCTCAGAACCGCTGAACCATATCTTTCAAAGATTCTGGAAACCCAGGGCACTACCAGAAGACTGGAAAAGAGATGGTTGCCATCTTCAAAAAAGGGAAAAAGTGGATCCAGGAAATTATAGACCAATCGGTCTGGCATCAATACCTGGGAAGATCCTAGAAAATATAATCAGGCAACATATCTGCAAACATCTAGAAGCAAGCAAATCTATTACCAGAAGCCAACATGGACTTGTCAAAAACAGATAATGCCAAACAAATCTTATTGCATTCTTTGTCAAATGACTGATATCACTGTAAAAGTCCATTTGAATTCATTTTTAAAAGAGGTTGTGAGCTAACACTGTCTTGTTCCTTGCAGGTTCAAATCCAAACAACTTGCATCAATTCTGAAGTATTATATAAAAAACAATAAGGTAGACCATAACCTACTACTAGATAAAGTAGAAGAATGTGGGTTAGACAGCATCACCACCAGATGGATTCGTAACTGGCTGACCAACCGTACTCAACGTGTAGTCCTCAATGGAACTGAATCTACATGGAGGGAAGTATGCAGTGGAGCACCCCAAGGCTGTTTTAGGCCCAGTAGTCTGCAACATCTTCATCAACAATAATGAGGGAATAAATGGATAACTCATCAAATTTGCAGATGACACCAAGCTGGCAGGAATAGCCAACACTCTAGAAGACAGGTAAAGATACAGAAGTGTTCTGTCCCCCCTTCTTCGCTCATTAACAGACGACAGGCAGACAAATGTAAAAGGAAAGAACTTTATCAGTCCTCGGCTCAGACTGGCTGCGAGCCCAAAAATAAACATAAATAAAGTCTCTGACAAGAAGATAACAGAATGCAAAACAAAACTCTTACAAAGCAATTCACTTCTCCAAGTGTCTCCTTGAATCAGGGTTACAGAAAGCAAATCACTTCTCCAAGTGTCTCTCAGAAACAAACCACGACCAATGAATGATGAACGTTGACTTCTGCAACCAGGGCGTGGCACCATCTGTTCTTTTATCACCAGAAGATGCCACTAACGAGCCCCAGCTGCATTGTTAATCTTGCATCCCGACTCAACTCACAGCAAACTTCTGCTGAGTCACAACACAGAAGGATCTTGACAAACTTGAACATTGGGCACTATCTAATAAAATGAAATTTAATGGTGAAAAGAATAAGGTTCTACACTTAGGCAAGAAAAATAAAATGCACAGGTACAGTATATATGGTACCTGCTCAATAGTAGTAACTGTAAAAGGAATCTTGGAGTCCGAGTGGACAACCATTTAAATATGAGCCAGCAGTGTGCAGTAGCTGCCAAAAAAGCCAACACAGTTCTAGGCTACATAAACAGAGGGATAGAATCAAGATCACGTAAAGTGTCAATACCATTTTATAATGCCTTGGTAAGGTCACACTTGGAATACTGCATTCAGTTTTGGTCGCCACAATGTAAAAAAAAGATGAGGAGACTCTAGAGAGAATGCCAAGAAGAGCAACAAAGATGATTAGGGGACTGTAGGCTAAAACATATGCAGAAACTAGGTATGTTGGTCACCATGATGTAGAAAAGATGTGGAGACTCTAGAAAAGAGTGCAGAGAAGAGTAACAAAGATGAATAGGGGACTGGAGACTAAAACATATGAAGAATGGTTGCAGGAACTGGGTATGTCTAGTTTAATGAAAAGAAGGACTAGGGGACACATGATAGCAGTGTTCCAATATCTCAGGGATTGCCACAAAGAAGAGGGAGTCAAACTATTCTCCAAGGTACCTGAGGGTAGAACAAGAAGCAATGGGTAGAAACTAATCAAGGAGAGAAGCAACTTAGAACTGAGGAGAAATTTCCTGACAATTAGAACAATTAATCAGTGGGACAGCTTGCCTTCAGAAATTGTAAATGCCCCAACACTGGAAGTATTTAAGATGATGTTGTATAGCCATTTGTCTGAAACAGTATAGGGTTTCCTGCCTAGGCAGGGGGTTGGACTAGAAGACCTCCAAGGTCCCTTACAATTCTACAAGAGTATTAAGATTACCTTTAATTTTGCAGAATGTTGTGCCTCCATTGTCAGCTTTTTCAAGTTTTCCATTTCTTTTTGAAGCTGTTCATTCCCTTGTTGCAGCTTTAAGCGCTCTTCACTTATAGCTCCACATTTCTCCCTTTCAGAATGAAGAATACTTTGCAGTTTGCATATATTTTCTTGGCAACGGCATTTCTCTTCTTCGCATCTTAAAGTGAATTACACTTTGTATAGTCAGTTTAAAACATGTCTTGGAATCACACGTGGACTTTAGACTACATCAAATATAGTAATATTTGGCATTTTGTTTCCTTTTTTTTACTCAGTAAAATCAGAAATATTTTACGCAACCCATATCAAGCACTGAACATAAATATATTTAATGTGTGTCTATGCTACTATAGTCCAATACAAATTGCATAGTTAGTTTTAGAGATTTAAAAGAGCATATATTAATAAAACTGTAAAAACATGTTGACAATTACCAGTGCCATATCTAAACCTAGTCATAGGTTTAGATATTACAGATACAGAGGAATTATTGAATCTGTCATCTGCACCTCTATTACTGTCTGGTTTGGCTTTGCAACCAAACAAAACAGACAAAGACTTTAATGGATAGTTAGAACTGCTACCAACCTGCCTTCCATTGAAGACCTGTATTTTGCACGAGTCAAAAAGAGGGCTGTGAAAATAACTACAGACCTCTCACATCCTGGACATAAATTATTTCAACTTCTGCCTTCAAACCACACTATAAGGCACTGCACACCACAACAACTAGACAAAAGGACAGTTTTTTCCCCAAATGCCATCACTCTGTTAAACAACTAATCCCGACAACAGTGTAAAATTATCTACTAAGACTGTATTACTATTATTATTCTCTTCCTTTCTAGTACCTATCTCTTCCGACTTATGACTATAACTATGTTGCTTGCATCTTTAAAATTTATATTGTTTTATTTGTTTTCTAGTATAATTTGATTGCTTATTAGTAACCTATGACTATCACTAAGCGTTGTATCTTATGATTCTTGATGAATGTATTCTATTTTATTTTTCTTTTGTACACTGAGAGTATATTTACCAAAGACAAATTCCTTGGGTGTCCAATCACACTTGGCCAATAAAGAATTCTATTCTATTCTATTCTCTAATAATTGTCAAAAGTTCTATGAAAGTTCTGTACTATGGACTACCTGAATGCCATCATGCTGGCATCAGTTCAATGTCTGAAGGAAGGGCAGCAATTAGAAACATGACTTCTTTTCTCCCTACCTTTGAATGGAGGGGAAGTATTAAGCACTACGTTTTTGAGATGAATGTACTAGATAGGCTAATTCTACTTGAATAAGCACTTCTGGAGATAACTTGGGAGTCAAATCATTTAGGACTTCATAGTTTAAATTAACACTTTGAATTGTATCTATAAATCTATCAGAAAATAGAATGCCCACCAAACTGGCATGATATGGCTCTCTCTTTCCAGGATGTAGGCTGCCACACATTGCACTAACTTCAGTTTCAAAGTACATTTTCAAAGGAAGCCCTATATAAAGCACATTTTTAGAAATCTAACTGGATATAATGTGAATGTGAGTTACTTTTCTCAAGATCTTCTGCACCGCAAAGGTGCTCCTAACTATGATCAAGCTAAGTAAACAAAACAAACAAAATGTACATTTCCATTACACAAAAATTTGTAATAATTACATATCAGTGCAAATTTTAAAAGGAGAATTCTAATACAAATGCAAGAATATAAAACTCTCTGGTTAAAAATCTCCAGAGATAAAAATGGAAAGAAAATGGATGAGTTTGCAGCATA
Organism: Thamnophis elegans; assembly: GCF_009769535.1. Classification (NCBI taxonomy): domain Eukaryota; kingdom Metazoa; phylum Chordata; class Lepidosauria; order Squamata; family Natricidae; genus Thamnophis; species Thamnophis elegans. The sequence continues at coordinate 38,951,178 of NC_045549.1, read as the reverse complement.
TGTTAATTACTTACTTCAGTTCCAGTTGCTTAATTTTGTTTTGTGCTGTTTGCAAACTAAGATGGAGATCATCTTTTATACGTTCAGCATTCAGAAATCTCTGGTAAAGCTCTTCTAGTTTTCTATAATCAGCTTCGTTTCCTCTACCTTCACGATACACCTAACAGATGAATTTAAACCAGGATATGATTCCAATGTTCCAGTAAAATCCCTGCTTTGACAAATCAATTGCTGTGAAAAACTTAGAAAGCAGATAATCATTTCATTATGACTATCACATCAGGAGAAAATTCTGTTATTGTCCACCAGACAAACATTCTATAGGTGGACGAGTTATGAGCAGTGAGCGGGATCGAAATTTTTGTCACTAAGCAATGCAGCCATAAAACGCAATATAATCTAACCACATTGCTTGGCAATCTCTGCAGTCCCCATTGTCACTGTTAAACAAGATCTGGGAGTCGTTAAGTGAACATTTTCTCAAGTTCCTATCAGCTTCCAAACAAAATCAGTGGGGAAGACTGCAGGGAGGCAAATGACTGCTATAGGATGGGAAAGAAATCAAAGGGGTGTGTGGGTTTGGGGAAGGCACAGTAAAAGTGTGGCAGGGCTTGGGGTAACTGTTAGCAGGCAAGCGTATAAGTGGAAGGTGAAGACTGGCATGAACATGAGACTAAGAAGGATGACAGATAAGCAGGGAGGCGCAATGCAGTGCAAGTGCGGCAGAGATTGGGGCGATTACTGCTGGGGGTGGAGGACATGCAATGGTGCACAAGTGGCCAGGGAGGGTGCACAAGTGGCAAAGAGGCACAAATGCAAGGATCATGAAAAGTGGCTGATGGGAAGATATGGTACATGCCAGCAGGATTTGGGCTGGCTGGTGCCAGGTGGAGGGGGGCACAAAATGTGGGAAGGTAAGGTGCAAGTTCAGCAACGCCTGGGGAAGAGTATAGCAGGGGGTGTAGGTGGCGAGAAAGGCACAGCCTGAAGGCAGAGGGGCACAAGGAAGGTGTGTAGATGGCAGGGTGGCAACACACATATGTGGCTCGAGGTGGCTAATGCTGGTGGAAGAAGGTATGCAAATGGTGGGGAGATATGGTGAAGGTGTGACTAAGCACAGAAAGGTAAGATATGGCATGAATGCAGAGGGGCTGGGAAAGGGTGCATTGTAGGAAGAGACTTATCCAAGTGACTTGCAACCTTCCTTACTGGCTTCCCCATTGACTTTGCTTGTAGAAAGTTGGCAGAGGAGGTTACAAACTGAGATCACATGACCATAGGATGCTGCAAGCTTCATAAGTGCGAGCTGGTTCCCAAACACCAAGATAGCACACAGGTGATTCTGGCTGGGATGGCCAAAACTTTGAAGACCAGTTGTAACCATCACTTGTTTAACACTATCATAACTTTAGTTGCTATAAGAAGGATTTTGGTTGTTAAAAAAAACAACCTACCCTGTTTTATCAGGCTTTCCACTGACAATTTGTATTGTGTTCATTATCTTACTATTAGTATAATTGCTTTAATTAAAACTGTTATAGTATGAGAACTGATGATTTGTTCTTTTCACAGATCTTCCTTTCTTAGATCTTTTTACTGATTTAAGTGAGTTTGATGTAAGTGAATTTTAGCTATTCTAGCTTGCACAAAACTTCCATGAGTTTTATGACTCACAGGCAATATTTTTTTTTGTTTCAGATGAAGTTATTTGGTTAAAAAAATACTGAACAGCATTACAAGCCATTAAGTCAACTTCTGCTAGTGCAATGCCAAGCACTCTTTTCATGACAGCATGAGGCGAATACTTTGATCCTTTCCAGTCTGTCTCATCTGACCAAGGCTAATATTTTGTACACTGTAAAAATTATTTACTTATTAGCATGTACACTACAGCATTAATGCATGAAAAGTGATGGGGGGGAGAAGAGATTTTACCTTCTCTAGTTCTTCTTCAACTGCTTGCTTTTCTCTAATAGCTCGCTCTAGTTGGCTTTGTTTTTCTCCACATTCCTATAAAGCAATAACAGAATACATATTTTGTGGAAATCAGTAAGTGACATTGTAAGTAGCAAACAAAATTGGGATAAATAATGAAGCCTGTCCTTAAGTATGAATATGTATTTAATTTATGATCTATGAAATTGCCAAAAATTCCATTCACTGTAACTTTTCTTTACTTTCAGTTACCTTTAACCCGTTTCTAGATTGAGAAAGATCTGCACTGAAGTAATACAGGATTAAGTTAGGTGACTTTGTAATTTTTCAAATTATATTTCAGAGTAATTTACTTCAAATCACATTCAGCAAGAGGAATTTAGACCTCTTCCATATCTCCAATATCAATTCCTAAAGATAAAGTCTAGAACCATCATGTATCTCTATTTCTCTTTTAAAAAATGAATAAGGTATGTTAAATATGCTACTTGAACAAAACATTTGTAACCCATATATTGTTTTACAAATTACCAAAGCTTAATACTGTGTTTATTTTATCCAGAAGTTTTAACAAGTAAGGTATATTATCTGTTTTGTATTTTCTGTTCCAATTAGTAGCATCCCACATGAAAAAGTATTTTTATCATTACATTTAAAGAAATTGTGAATTCTTAGAAATGGAAAATTTTTGCCTGGACAAACTAAAGTAGTGAAACTGGTTGTTGCTTTGTACCGTGCCAAATTTTAAAATGCTTATTTTTCCTAAGTGAAAGTCAACATAGGAGGAAAAGACAAGAATGTAAACTTCTATTTATTTGTTAAATTTATTTGCTGCCTATCTTGCCTCAGGGCTACTTTAGGCAGTAAGCAACTTAGGCGAAATGTACAACTTACCATCTGAAGTGCAGTAAGTTCTTCTGTTACACGTGAAATCTGAATATTGTATCGTTTCCTCTCGTTTTCTACCTATTTTTTTTTAAAAGGTGGTATTATTCTGTGTCCATAGTATGTTTCCTTACTTGATTATATAACATTTTTAGGAATACAATAGGCTGCATTATGCTAAACAGAAATATACTAATTATCAGTAGAGCTTTCTATATAACTTCCAGAATTAAATAATGTCAAAATATAGGTATCCATAACTGGAAGGGCACAAGCATCCCCCACCTCCTCTTCCAAACAGCTCCTCCAATCCTCTGAGCCTGCTACTCAGGGCAATTGAAAATCTGATGAAAATCTAGGGGCATCTTAGTATTTAAGACATATGTCAGGTTTCCGAAAGATGCTCTAATTAATTCATGAGTATCAAGCCAAGTTTCAAAAGAAATCCAGTCATTTATTGGGAACACCATTTTGGCAATACCCCATTGTTCTGACCCCCAACTTGTCCGTTCAGAAACGAAAGCCAAACAGAACGTTCAAAGGAATGTTTTTTTTATCAATCCCGGCTCTTGCTGGCTGCGAGCCCAAAATAAACACGGATATGCACGCTGGCAGTAAGCCTCACAAACCTAGACAATGCAAACAGGCTTCCCACTTCTCCAAGTTGGTTCAAATCTCACAAACCTAGGCAATGCAAACAGGCTTCCCACTTCTCCAAGTTGGTTTAAGTCTCACAAACCTAGGCAATGCAAACAGGCTTCCCACTTCTCAAAGTTGGTTTAAGTCTCTTCATGAACGTGAACGTTGACTTCTGCAACCGGGGTATGGCACCAGCAGTCTCTTTATACTCAGGGAGGATCCCAATGAGCAACAGCTGCTCGCAATCATCTCCTGTATTTCCTCCTTTGTCCTTTACGCTGAGTAGACCTAAGCCTGCTTGCCTCTTGATACAACTCCCGAATACTTTCAGGAACATTCCCTTTGATCCAATGCTCTGCCGCCACCTGGTGGCCAACCAGTCTCTTGCCCTGCTCGGAGTCGACACCCTGTCCAGGGTCCTCCACCTCCTCCAAGGCCAACTCATAAGACCCCTCGCTGTCGGAGTCTGGCGGCAGCTCTAACGGCTCCTGCCGGGCCACAACACCCCATTGCAATCAGATATGACCTCATTTTAATTATGGCTAAACTTTGTCTGTTTCTTCCCTTCCCTCAGTCTGTGTCATAAATCACATTCTCCAACGAGGTGCACATCTCACAAGCCTGCTGTAGTAATTTGAGATCCGACTCTAGCCGAAGGTATGGATGGAATGCGCGCCCCCCTTTCCTCACCATGGCAACTTTATGAGTCGACAACATAGTAACTTACAGTGAGTTGGGATTTTTAGCAACCACACTTCTACCCTGCCTAAGTCTGCAAGTCTCTTAGGGGGGGTTGAAGGAGAATCAGTCCAACAGTTCTGGTTCTGCCAGCTGAATTACACGGACTGTAACATCCATAGTTTATTGGGAGAAATAATTTTTTCTCCAATAACAAAGGTCCACTCACAAAATTACCTGAATTATCTACAGGCAAAAAATTCCATACTTCAATTGAAATAACTTTCAAATATTTAGCTTTCACAGTAACAGTATCAATATTATTAATGTAATTTACAAGAACAAAATGTGTAGGAAATATGAAAATGTTTTAAGCATGACTGTTTACTTCTTTCCTAGTTCTTAAAGCAGCATCTTGAAGCAGCTGAGAAATGGCTTGTTTCATAGTTTCAATTTCCTTTTCTTTTTGTTTCTCTGACAGCATTGCCTAGAATTGGAAAGAATGGTCAAATTCTAGTAAAAACTTCCTACTGAAGGTAGGTCAAGCCATAACCCTAAAAATACAGCTATTTGTGTTTAATAGAAAACAGATTAACGTAAGTTCAACAAAGCACAGTTGTACCATAAACATATACAATAAATTAATCACCTGACTCTTCTGGAGATTAGCTTCTTCTATGAGTTGCATGCTGTCTCGGACTTTTGCTACAGCATCATACTTCTCTTCTTCTATATTCACACATTTTGTTTGCAGCTCTTGAATTTTTTTTTCAAGATTTGTTCTTTCTGATCTTAGCTGTTTAGAATCTTTTGTAGCTACACAAAGTCTGCATAATGGAACGGGGACCAAACGAGTGTTAAATTTAGGTTAAGATTAAGTTTAGGTACGACTGCAACTAAAATAATTGTCCTTCTATCTTTCAAGACCTGATAAGATTAAATTAAATCTCTTCTCTAATATGATGAAATCAAATATTCTTGGGGCAGCACCCTTTTGCACATCTTTCAAGTAGTTTTCACCATTATTGTAAAATGGTGAAGTTCTAGAAATATCTAGAAATAGGAAAACTTTTGACAAACGTAGATTCCTCATCATTCCATCAGCTTGCACAACTGTTGTCTCAAGTCCAATTTGGATTGTCTGCATATTAAAAATATAAACTTCTCTAAATATGAAACACACTAACTACACGAACATGGTGTTTTTACATTACCATTCCATGTTCAATCTCAAGAAAAAATAATAACCTTTAATTTTTATCATTTTATTGTTCTCCAGATAAACCTTGTAATATTTATTGCTTTGTAAATGTTTCTAAATTAGAAAAGTGTTTCTTAAATTTCGAGGTTACTTTTTTCAAGAAGAGTCTGAAATCTAGGCTAAACCTTAAACATATTTTGACTGGATAAAAAAACCAAGGCAGATCTCAAACTCCAACCAATTTTGCAGCCATTTTTAGCCAATATTAGACAATGTTTATTCTTGAGGGCCACACAAATAATAATCAACTAAAATTCATTTGATGAAAGAAATTATACTGATTGTATATGTGCTGTACAAGTATGTTCTGAAATAGGATTATAGTGTTAAAGTGGAAACTGTTATTTAATAATCTACCTTGTCTCCAACTGTTTTATGCTTGACTGCAATTCCTTTAAGTGTTTATCTGACGCCTCCTCTTTTTCATGAGCAGTCAGGACCTCTTCTTCCTAAATACCAGAAAAGTCAGAGCTTTTTAAAAACAACTTTATGTCCAGCAGAAACAAAGTCCCACAACATAAACTATTTTGAAAATTGAGAAAGGATCTGTTCAACCTTTCTGTTTACTTGGCTGCGAAGATCCTCAATGAGTCCCATCATTTCATCAGCTTTTGCAGCTGTGGTTCTCAAGTCCAATTTGGATTGTCTGCATATTAAAAAGATAAATTTCTCTACACCGACTATACAAATATTGTGTTTTTACATTACCATTTCATGTTCAATCTCAAGAAAAAAAACCACCTACAGATGAAATTACGCTCTTGCTCAATGAATTATTGCCTCTGTTAACATATTTGACAGCATTTACAGTTCATTTCTCAAAAAATACACACACTATACACACTATATGGAGTAACAGCACACATTTATTACAGTGGAAAGGCTGTCTTCATTATCTCCTAAAGTTCTAACAGAGGTCAGCATTTGCTCACAATATTACATCTCCACAGATAGCTATAAACTTCCACCTGATGATGATATGCAATAAGCCATAAAATACTTTTGAAAAGCCTCATTGTACAGGTCAGACTATTACCTGTGTGCTTTGTTTTTTTAAAAAGTGATTTAAGATTTAGAAATCTATACCTTTGTTGCTTGCGCAGCTGTTCCAGCTCTACATTTTGTTCCGTTACCATTTTGAGAAACACATGATTAATCTGTAAACAAAATTATTTTAAAATATATTGTACCGCTGTTAAAAAACAAACAAACATGAGAGCCAGTAGGCTAATATGGGGAAGGTGCTGGGCTATGAATGCAGAGACCCAGGGTCTAGAATACCCTCAAGCAACTAAAGCTCATAAAGAGAGATTGTCTACCAAAATTGCTTGCTTCCCTCCTTCCTCTGCAGAGCAGAGCTATTTCAAAAGAATAAGCAGTTAGCTCTTCTACACATTAAGAGCAATGCAGTCATACCAGCAGCAGGAAAGGGTCAGGCAAAGGAGAAATTGCCTACAGAACAGAAATCATTTGCATTTTTCCCCTCTGTCCTTGCAGAACAAAATGATTGGAGAGTAAGAGAGGGATGAGGTGCAATCACATTGCTTTTGATTTGTACAAGACAATAAGCAAATACTTGAACGTCGCAAAGGGCAGGAGAATAGTTAGGAGGGACTCCAAAATTTGATATGAAACTAACTACTGTTATCCCAATGCAAAATACGTGGTCATGTAATTTCACATTAGTCAGTCATTAGCCAGTCCCAATTAAAGTTGTTAAGCAAGACTCTCTATATTTTGCTTAGCAGCAACACAAAACCTGTCTGTTTCAACTAACCATGATTATAATAAAATTCATAATTATGTGCTACTGACTTTATTTCATTGAGACTTTTAAAATTGTCAATACATAGTTTTTGTTCTAAATTCAGTGGCAATTCAAGGTTCTTTTGTTTTAGGTGCACCAGCATTAGCCATTGCTTTCAGTCACCTACATTTAAAAAAATCAAATCCTTTCTTGCTTTGTTGGTATCTGTTTGAATTTTGTTTCATTATTTTCTTTCATTCTCTATTGTTTTTGCTTAAAAAAATAGCTTCTCATTTCAACTTCATTTGCTCCCAAAAGTCATGTATTTAAAAGCTGAAACAAATAGAGGAAGAAAGAAAATATTTTAAACTAATACTGAATAGTCAAAGAAATAGGCAATAAAACTTAGTAATCATGGATTCTGCAGACAAACCTTTTCCTAAGTAGCAATTAAACTAGAACAGATTAAAAATACAATATAAGCCACTATGTAACTTATAAACATGTAAATAAAAAACTTAAGACATAGCTTTATGAAAAGTGATATCTGTTTAGAAAATGTATTTTCTTTTATATTTTTCTACTGTTATGACTAGTCCAAAATAATGTTATTAGAATTTCAGTATTTCACTTACTGACTCCGTTTTTTCATTAGTTAAATGCAATTGTTTTGTTAGCTGTTGAAAGATTGTCAATTGATCCGAGAAAGAAGATAATAGAGCATTGGAATTACAATCCAGAGGATTTATCAACATAAAAATAAATGCTAAAACCTAATATATTAAATATTTACCATATTTTTAGGACTATAAGATGCAAGATTTCGAAGAGGTAAATAAGGAAAAAAAGTTTTTGTCCTCCCTGGCCGCCAGGAGCACTCTGCAGGCTTCAGCAGGGCTGGGGGAGGGAGGAAATGTCCCCGTTTTTGTGAAAAATGGGCAATTTTTCGCAAAAATGGGGACATTTTTCCCTTCCCCCAGCCCATTTTTACAAAAATGGGATGCGGGGGCAGGGCTTCGGGAAGCCAAAAATGGCTGTATTCGGTGTTTAAAACGCACCAACATTTCCACGCTCTTCGGGGGGTGGGAGGTATGTCTTATACTCCAAAAAATATGGTAGGTATTAAATACTTAATTTAAGTAATAAAGTATAACATTATTAGTGGCTGTTGTCCAGATTTGAGAGTCATCCAATTTATTTTTGAAAAAAATCATATAACAGCATAAAGCAGGAATGTGTAAAGTATTCATTTTTCTAATATTTTAGAAAATTCGTGTTTGTGTGCACATCTACATGTCTGAGACTTGACAGAAATAAATACTGAAATACTGTGGATAAAGCACAATATATTTCTGCAACAAGATTCAAAAGTTTTCAAATGAATGAAGCACACTTATTGAATAAAATATACTTCTAAATTGAATAAATTACTCACAGATAATCCTATAACGAATATTTTAAAATCCACAAGACTTCAAAATTAAGTAAGCAATTTTCTTTTCCTAAACATACATTCAGGTTTCAAACCTTTGGAAATCATTGGAGAGTCATTCCAAGGGAGCTATCATAAACTGAAAGATCATTTTTACACACAAACACAAACCATTAGACTTTTCAAATGCATCTTTTGAGCGTTATATTCCTTTCTTAAAGAGCAAATAGCACAGTGGTTAGAATGCAGTACTGCAGACTATTTCTGCTTACAGCTGGCTTCCAGGAGTTCACTTCTTACTGGCTCAAGGTTGAGGACCCAGATTGTTGGGAGCAATATGCTGACTATAAACTGCTTAGAAAGGGCTGCAAAGCACTGTGAAGCAGTACATAAGTGCTATTGCTAAAAACAAAATGAAAAACACACCCCTCCCTCTGCCACTTCACAAATAATCTGAAAAGTTCAACTCTGTTCTCTGGTATTACATCTCTTTCTCCTCTCCCCCGCCCCCTCTATTTTGTACACCACTTATCTAAGTGGTCCACTCCATTATTTGCCCAAAGACCATTTAAAAACTCTTTTATGAAAAAGCTGGTTATCTTGAACTAATGGGGAAAAGTTCTATTTATCTTAATTTATTTTAATGCACATGTATCAGTATGTTACGTTTTGCTTCTGCCTTTCCACAATATGAATTTGTGCTTCTGTCATGTGTTCCTGGTATATCTGTTGAAGTCGCTCCAATTCCCGTGAAACCATCTGCCAAAGTTCTAGGACATGTTCTTTTTCCTTAAAATTGAAAGATTGAAAAAAGAATGTTAGAATTTTTCTTTCCAATTGTTTTTGAGTATCAAATTTCTGAAAATAATTATTACTTCATATCTATTATAAAATACAATTTTAACATCATTTTATGATGATAAATATTTGTTCCCTATATAATTAATTTATATTATAAATAAAAGCACAATTACCTGAAATTATGAGCATCTCTGTGCCTATTGATGAGAAAATAGCCTGCAAAAATTAGTGTGTTCTTCCTTTCTTGTCATTTAGATATTCAAAATTTCTATTTAATATCAGTTTATATCTATGTCGACATTAAAAATAAACATTAATATTAAAATCATGAACTACAATTCTCAGCTATAACAAAAATGTTTCATAAATGAGTGTGCCTAAATTGAAAGGCAATTTAGGACTATTGGAACCTAGACGTAAAAGTCAACCAAAGCAAATATTTCAATTTTCTTACTTTATTTGCTAGTTGCAACTGTTCTTGAAGGTTTCTTACTAAGTTTTCATCCATAAATGTAGCATCCCTTGAAACAGAACCAGATGGCAGAGCTTCCAACTGCTTTTCAATTGCTTCTTTTAACTCCTCATGCAATCTGTGTTACCATACAATAAAAGGTGGATCGGTTGTAAAACAGCAACAAAATTATATTTTTATAAAGAATGGTTCTTCTATCAGACAGTTAACATTGTAACACCAGAAAAAATATTTTAATTATTCATAAAATAATAATCACATTATTTCCATCAACCCTCAGTCCCAGATGGGAATAAGCGGAGGACGGCAACATTATATGAGAGGCACCTTAAGCAAAAAGGTGCAAAGATCTTCTTGTTTGGACTTGCTCATAAAGACCTCCACCAGGCCAGGGATCGGGTCACCCTCCGCGGGAGGCATACTCGCCTGTGGGAGTTGCTGACTTTCGCTCTCTGCATTGGAAGGAGAAACCATTGCAGTTCCCTGGCATGCGGACAGGCCCAGGGAACCACCTTCAAGCAGGAGATCATGATCCCCAAGAGCTGGGACAGCTAGATGATGGGCACCGACCTGGACTGACAGCAGTGCTTCACTTTGCTCCTCAGGTTGGTCAGGCGGTCTGGGGTAGAAATACCTGGCAGGAGTTGGAATTGATGATTGCACCCAGATGTTGTATGCGGGTGGACGGCTGGAATTGGCTCTTCTCCATGTTGACAGAAAAGCCATGTTGTTGCAGCGTCTGCACAGTCAGTGTGACATGGCGTAGAGCCTGCTCTGGTGTGACAGAATGAATAATTATATCATCCAAATAACATTCCAGACGGACAGGATGGCTGCGGAGATGGGCTGCTATCACCACCAGGATCTTGGTAAATGTTCTGGGCGCTCACGATAGCCCAAAGGGGAGTGCTTTGTACTGATAGTGCTTCCCTTCTGAACAAAACCTCAGGGCAGCATGGATGGGGACATGCAGGTAGGCCTCCTTTAGGTCTATTGAGGTCAATAGGTCCTCCTCCCTCACACAGTCCAGGATGGAGTGGAGAGACTGCATCTTGAACCTCTTGTAAGCCAGATGCTGATTTAGGCTTTTGAGGTCCAAGATGGCCCTCCCCCCCCCCAGCTCTTCGGGACCAGGAACAGGATGGAGTAGAAGCCCCTCCACTCCTGGTCCCTGGGAACTGGCTCTATGGCCTCTATCTGGAGAAGATGGAGAATCTCCGCTCGCATGTGGTCCCTCTTTTCTAGGTTCCTGGCGGTGGGGCAGCGGACGAACTTCCTCTGGGGAAAGGTCAGAAAGTCCAGGACAAGTCCCCTCCTGATGGTGTTGAGGACCCACCTGTCCGATGTTATCTCCTCCCACCTGTTGGTATACAGCTGCAGCTGACCCCCTATGGGAGGACCCCTGCGATTGTCACTTCCCCCTGCGAAAGGGGGGAGTTGTTGTTGTTGCTGCCCCCGCAAAATGGCTTCTGAAAGGAAGACTGGGTTTGCCAGGCACGAGACCCGAATGACGGTCTATCCTGGTGTCTATCCCCCACCCCTTGCTGGAACAATCTCTGGTAGGAGGATGAAGAAGCTGGTTGACCTGAGTCCTGGTTTCGGAAAGGTTGCTTACGAAAGGAACCAGAGCCCTTACGTTCCCCCCCTTTTAGTGTGGTCGGAAGGACTTTCTGTTTGTCTTTGGTTTCAATGACAAACTTGTCTAGGGCCTCCCCGAATAAATGACCTCCCTTGAAGGGAGCAAATGCCAGCTTCCTTTTGGCTTTCATCTCGGCTTGCCAGTGCCGGAGCTACAGGAGGCGGTGAGATGTGATATTGGAGGCGAGAGCCCTGGAGGCGAACTTTGCAGCATTTAGCGAGGCATCTGCAGAGTATTCTACTGCAGTGATAATTTTGGTCAGCTCATGGCGCCACCGCGATTTCCTGGGGGGCGGTTTGGATCTGAGTTGTCAATTGATCCTAGAAAGAAGATAATAGAGCAAGGATGCTCTGGTAAAAAATGAGGCAGAGGTGGACACCTTAATGGCCCAGGCAGATGCCAAATGAATTTTGTGGCACGCCTTTTCCGACCTCTTCTCCTCGGCCTTTAATCCCTCCAGAAGATCAGCTGATAGGTTAGGGTTAGATGTTAAAGACACTACTGGAGCATCCACTTCTGGGAACTTCAAAATGTCTTCCATTTTCCCCTCTACAGAATAAAGGGTCTTATCCCCCCCACTGGGGTTGGTCAGTACGCCGGGTTGGACCCACTGACACTGAACCACATCCATAAAGAGGTCAGGTACAGGAATAAACTCCTGTGCAGAAACCGCCTCTTTGAATAGCCCATGCTTGTAATCCTTAGAGGAGGTAGAAGCCTGGGTAGCATCAGGTTTGGGAATGGAGCCTAGCTCCATAGCCGTCATGGCCTTGTGCAGGATTGACTTAAATAAGGATGGCTTGAAAAGGCCAGTGAAGGCCGGCGTGTCTGGAGGGAGGTCTTCGTCCTCTGACAGGACAAAGCCTTCAGCTCCCTCCCCATCTGAGCTAGAAGAATCAAAATTAGAAGAAGAAAAAGCAGGTGGAGAGGCCGGCTCCTTGGAGGTGGAGGCCTTGGCCCGATGCTTCGTCTTGGGGGCCTTAGATTTCTGGGAATCTCTTTGCTTGATTCCTTCTGCAATCCCCTGGGATATGGCCAAGGAGATCACCTCCCTCATCTCAGCAGAAAGTGCAGGGCTCCTGCCCTTCCTCAGGCGATGTGCACTAGAGCGCCTGCGGTGTCCAGCTCTGCCTGAGCTGGAATCCCCCTCCTCGGGCAGGGTGCCCTGGAAGGAGTCTCGATCCTCCCTGATGGAGGAGCTAGGTAAATCGGGATAACCCCAGGGATCCCAGGTGAGGAATCCCTGGACCCATACTCCCCCCCCCCAGAGATAGACTCGCTGCCCCCTGGAGACTGATCCTCCTGAATAGAGGGGGAATGATCCCTGTGGTGAGAGGGTATCAGAAGTTCCGCCGCCTTGTGGGGCCGAGATACCTCCCTGGTTTCCACTGGAGCCTCTGCAGTCCCCTGGGGTGATCTGCCACTAGGGCCCTTGTGCCCTTTTCCCTTCTTTGCTAAGGGATCCAATTTACTACGCTTGCTGGAGGGCCCTGCTTGCTCCTCTGGGACCTCCCTGCATTCCTCAGCCATGTTCAGAGCACCAGATAGGGTCTGGAAGGCCAGCACTATCGGAACGGGCACCTGCGCTGGCCAGCCGGCTCAAGACGCTCTTGCAGACTCTTCAGGAGAGAAGGGCTGCCTGCTGGATGGAATCCTTCCTCCCACCGCCTTCGGAGCCCCAAGACTTAGCTGTGGAGGCAAGGCTAGCTGGCGCCCCGGACTAGCCACACACTCCCTGGCGGCTTTCTGCTGCTGAGAAGATAAAATTCTGCTTCTCCCTGGATCGCTGCTGTAGTCTTCGTACTCCCAGAGCTCCAAAGCCTCCGCTATCAACGACCTCACTTCGGGCGATTCAAAATTGCAGCCGGTGTGCACGCAGCCTCCTCCCACCAATTTCGCACTTGCCTCAGGGAAAAGCGTGCGAAGCGGCTAACGGTCGCCGCTGTTGCCAGGCAGATCAGAAACCGCCGCAGCTAGCGGCAAAAACGCCCACGAAACTTCAGTAGAATGGCGGTCGGGGATGGGAGCCGGTAACGAATGCCTGGGCGAGCCTCACACCATCCCCACCGCTTGCCAGCAGCCACTGGACAAGCAGCTCGCATGCCCTGGGCCGCTTGCGACCAGCGGGTGACAGGGCTGGCCCGGGCGACTTCTCAGCTATCTATCAAACCTGCACAATACACTAAGTTGATAAACACGAAGAAAGATGGTCAAAAGGAATTGGGAAAACCCCAGCCTATCTGTTCTTGAACTGGAGCACTCCCAAAACAGTCCCAACGGGCGGACTGAGTTTTTAAACTGAACATGGAGAGGCAAAAGGAGGCATGGTCAAGAAAAAACGTCACTCTGTTCAAGGGCAGATAGGCTGTGTTAACCCACGCTTGGACTCTCCGAGCAGTGCACTGGAGAATTAGTAAGATTTTTATGGTGTTACCTTTCATTTTCTTTGATGACTTGCTCAAGCTTTAGCCTCATTTCTTTCATCTGCATCTAAAAGCAAGAAAAACAGATAAAATATTTCATTTTGAAGATATGATAGAGCACATGCAATACATATTCAGTATGATACTAAGATGCTTGAATGTCCATTAAAATGTTGCCTTTTCTAGTTTATGAAACAAGATATCTCAAATTAGAAAGATAAACACATTTTTGAATTATTAACATTGACAATATTATTTTATTAGCTATGATTCAGTGATTTTTTAAAAAAGAAACATCTTACCAATAATATTTGAATTATAAACATTATGGTTGTTTTTTTTAATTACTTAGCAAGCTATATTAGTGGTAAAAATATAGTGATTTTAACTTAGTACCTGGCAGTATTTCAGTTGTTCATTCATTTCTCCAAGATGTTTATCATATTCAGCAACTATAGGAGATAATGAGCTAAAAGGGATGTAAAATAAAGTCCACATATTGAGTGATACAATGCAGTTTTAAAACGAAACATTAGAAAAAAATACTTAAGGACAAGCACAATAATTCCAAACACACATGTATATATGAAAACATTTTTCAAACAATTTGTATTTGTTTACTAATATGTTACATTTTTAGCCTGCTTTTCTTCCAGAAACTCAAAAGGCATACACAGTACTTCATACTCCATTTTTTGTTAGCAGTAACAATTCTGAGTGCCATCCAATGGATTTCCAAGGCTGAAGCCAAATTTCAATGATTACATCTGGATGCAGTTCACCAAATCTTACTTTTTTTCTTTTTGCTTAATCCACAAATCTAATTCCTCTATCCTGAGTATAGCATATTAGTTTAAATTATGTGTACACATAGTTTTACATACACACACACAAAACAAGATCAAGATAAAAAAGTCATAGATACTTCACTTGTTTATTTTTGAAGAGCATTTCCAGGCATCAATATATCTTATTTTGAATAAATAAGGTATTTTGAAATTACATTTTATACATTATTTATAATGCCAAATAAATAGCTTTACCTTTGGTCTATCATGATGTGCTCTGTTATACTGTCATCTTCAAAGCCATTATTCTGGAAAGAAATATTTTATTTTATTGAAGTTTATTGCTTGTCATAAAAATATTTAAAAACCTCTAAAATTTAACTCTATAGATCTTCATATTTAAATCAAAGTACTCCCAATGTATTCTCTTGTAAAACTTAGCTTTTCATATGTTATTCTGTTTTTACATTTATATATTATTTCAATTTTTTGATTATCGTCAGAAACTCAAAATAATGACTTTAATAGAATACAGAGAAACATTTGCCAATTGTATTACCTTATGATAAGCAAGAATGCAACTAATTATTTACTTAGTATTTCATTAAATGTTAAAGCTGAATGAAAGGCCATCAATTCCATTAAGGGCATTTCTATTGTTTTTCTTTCAGTGACAACCAGTATCTCATTTTGCTTTTATTTTATTTCATATCAGCTACTCTGTTTGATTACTGATAAACTAGCAACTAAATTTCATTTCTATTTTGTTTGAAGATGGATAAAAGAAAAGAAGAGGTGATAGCTGATAAAATTATAGGACTACTAGGTCTGGACTTGAAAATCCAGTTAATGACTAAAAGAAACCAAAAGATACAGAAAACTGTAACGCTAAAAGGATGCTGCTTACAGAAACATTTATAGGTGCATCAGGAGTAACAGAAGTGAAAAATAGTGAAAGACAATTATGTTAGACATATAAATGTTTATAACTAACAAAAGTACCATACTTTTCTTAAATTTGCATTTTAAAAAAATATCCTGAGATTTTGGCAGGATCGTTCAAATCTTACAGGAATCAGTGATACTGATTTACAATATTCTGTTGAAAGGTGCTGTTGATGTCATTAGTACAGCCACCATCACAAGAAACAGTGCTTTTACTGTATATGATAAAAGATCTGATTTTTAATAATGCTCGAGGTTCAATTAGCTGTAGTGAGAGTGGCCAAATGTAACTGCTTGGTAAAAATAAATAAATAAATAAATAAATAAATAAATAAATAAATAAATAAATAAATAAATAAAGTATTCAAGCACATTACACAAACAAATTGCTTTATAGAATGTTCTCTTTTTCAAAAATGAAAATATAAGAACCTTGCAATAGTGGGTAAGCAAATTTAACTAAATGATTTGCAGGGTCTTTTACGTGATGCTTAGCTTGGATTAAACAGTACAACCAAAATAGAATCTAGAAATAGTAAAACAAGTAAAACAATGAAAAAATGTACATCAATTTACAATACGGTCTAATCATACTAATCCTCTCTTTACAGCCTCCATCAAATTACCGGTAATGCATAAAAAGATATAACTTCCAGCCAAAAATAAAGGTTGCTGATCCCTGATATCTAGTACCGAAATCATATAATACAAATGCATTTTAATGAAATTTTATATGTAACTTTACCTTGATATCTGTTGACATTTTTGAATCTTATCAGAATTTCATATAAAGTTTCTAGGAAGCTGATTGGTTTCAGTAGGAGAAACACAAAACCTATGAAATAAAATAAATAAAATTGGCAAACATAGTTTATAATTGCTTTGAACTTTACTTCTAAATCTAAATTCTTAGGAAGACATTCAAAACAAGCTGAATAGCTTCCGCAAAGCTTGCAACAATGCTGTTCAACTTCAGAGCTGTAATCCTGATGCTATCAATGTCAACCATAAAAAAAATCCATCTGAGATATCTGAAAAGCCTATTCCTTATTCAGTCTTATCTTTAGATAGAAAAATTAAGATCAAATACATAATGAAAGAAAACTGCCACCCGCTTGCCTTCCCTTCCGCTTCGGTTCCCGAATCCTGCATCCAGCCTGTGATGGGGGACGCTCCGCTTCCGGGCCGTCCAGATCTCGGGGGAGACGCTACTTCGCTGCGGTGCGCATGTGCAGCCCCGGGAAATCCACCCGCCCTCAGATTAATCGAACTCACAACCTCCTGATTGTGAGGCAAGAGCTCTACCTCTAGACCACAGCAGCTTCCTGGGCCGCCGCCGCCGCTACTCCACTTTCTTCCTTATGCTGCCGCCGCTACTCTGGAGCTCACTTTCTTATAATTCTTCCTGTAAGTAGGGATAGAGAGACTATCCCTAATTATAATTGTGAGAAACGGAATATGTTACCATTTTTTCAGAAGTGGCTTGCTGCCGGTTCACCCAGATCGGGACAAACGGTAGTAACGGTAGAGGGAGGCTCCACCCTCCCCCCCTGCCTGGACGCTTCTGCGCATGCGCCCGAATCGGTAGTAACAAAATTGACAACCCACCACTGCAGTTGTCATTGAAGAATCTGACTCCGAAAACTCACTTCTGAGGGCCAACATCTTTAATCACCTACAAGACTCCAGAGGTAGGATATGTATGCACACAAGAAAGTTTGATATCCTACTTCACATTCTTTCTTAGCCCTTTCAAATCCTCCTTAGCTTTGCTGGCTGGAGAATTCTGGGAGTTGAAGTCCTCCAGGCTGAAAAGTTGCCAAGGCTGGAGAGCCCTGCCTTAGACTCTCTTTCCTCCCAAATGAATAAGAAATTAAAGCGGAGGTCTTCAAACTTGGCAACTTTAAGACTTGTGGACTTAGCTGGCTGGAGAATTCTGGGTGTTGAAGTCCACAAGTCTTAAAGTTGCCAGGCTTGGGTACCCCTGAATTAAAGTAATGTAATTTTAATCTCATATTTAAAGAGAGGTAAAAAATTTAAAGCCCCTTACCTGAAAGTAATCTCAGTTGAATTCCAACCGGGAGAGCAGATGCAAGAGAACTGGGCTGGGACTCTATCCAGAAGAGCTATTTTGGCATCGGCACCGTTTGCTCTAAAGGAAACCTACCCATGGTGAATGGGGGTTACGCCTGGCAATAAGTTTAACTTGGACAAGCAAGCATTTAGAGGTGGGGGGGGGGGGGTGTATTGTGTTGGCTGCAGAGGGCGTCGCCCCTAGGTTGGTAGCTTCCCCTTACCTAATTCAGTTTTGCTTAGATGTGTGATGTGAGTCAACCGTTTTTGATATTTAGACCACCAAATCTTAAAGACTATGCAGATGGTTTGGAAGGGGTTAGTAGCAAAGCTAGTGTTGATATTGTGGAAATTAATGAAACTGAAAATTACAGTGATGTTATTGCAGGGATGTGACTATACAGCTAAAGTTGTTTCTCTGACATCCTAAGTCATGCAAAACACCAATTTTTGATAACAAAGTGATGTGACAATTGTTGAGGTTAATGCTACCTTGAAAGTTGTAAATTGCAACAGGCTATGATGTACTGTAGTTGTGTACCTGTTCCAACTAATGCCCTTAACAACAACAGTATATTTTATGTTCACATGATAGGCTCTATTATCACTATTTTTAAATCCAGTTTAAAGATTCTATTTGTGTCTTCCTAATTACTGGCAAATCAGCAGATCAAATAAAGGAAAATTTGCTTTCTTTGGCAAATTTGCTTCCTATCAATTTTAAACCAATCTTGCACTTTTGTTCAGATGATGTTCAGCATTAATATAGAAATGTAACAATGTGGGAAAAAAGCAGATTTACATATTTATATGTTGTGTTCACTGTGGACACCCTGTGGTGAAAACAGGTTGCAACAGGTACCAAAATTAGAAGAAAAAGCATGAAATTCCTGGAAGACATTTTATATGCATAGTATCAATATGAGCTTGCATGTATCTAATGCTTTGCTGCTCCAATGTATTTTTAGAGTGTATGAACAATGGTAGAATATCCTATGATGAGGAGTTAAGCTGTACTCTACAGATGAGTAATAAGCCAATATAGATACTATGATGTAGGTATAGGTATAGTTTTAATTTCCACTTGCATTAAGGTAATTTGTTATTTTGATTTTACATGGGCAGCACAGTTCTTCTGTTTTTATGTTTTATTTATGTTATGTTTAAGTTTTATGTTTTCAAGGCATAGCCCAAGATAATTAAGCATAAGAAACCATCATCAACGTTTAGACATAAATGTATATGTCATGTGTTGTTTTATTTAGCATATGGAAAATAATTGACTTACAGTGGTACAAATGTTAATGTCCACTCCACCCAGCCATTCAAGGATAGGGTGGTCTATGTTGAAAAAAACATTAACATGTGTTGTTAATCTTGCTCTTTAAGAACTTGAGGAAATTATGGTGATGTTTTAAAAGCTATAAGACCTAGTATAATTTCTTAATATATTTGCTACTAATATATTGAATATATATATACACTTCCAATATACATCTACATCTACATCTATATCTATATATCTATATATCTTGAATAAAGTAAGTGAATGGGATTTATTTTAAGCAAATGCATATCAATGAAATAGATCCTGAAACTAAAAATTGTAGATATATACTTAATGATTCTATAATAGCTAATAATGTAATATGTTCAATTAAAAGACATTTCAATATATTTTTATGTTAAATATGTAACAATTTTTCTTGATATAAAATACTTAGATGGAGTTTAAAATTGAACATACATGGAACAGCTTTCCGGTGTCCCATGATCCAATAATAATCAGTCTGAGTCCAGAAAAGGCTGGAATACTGATGGAATTGAATGCTCCATTTTTCAATGATCCTCCAGCTCCTCCTGTTGAACCAGGAAAACCATTCAATGGATTATGGGACTATGAGGGTAAGTAAAGGTTATTGGATTAGCACTTAAAATCTTGAATATTCTGATAGCAATTCTTGCCTAGAGGTTCTCTCCTCCCCCCCCCCTTTTTTATAGGTATATACTGTAGCAAAAGGCTGATTGGCCAAGTGTTCTTATTTCGGTGTTTATAAGCTATTTTGTTTTCAGCATTTCTTTTTTACTGGATTAACTATATAAGAATTTACATTTTTCAGAAAGACCAAACCCTGAATTTAACTTGGGAGACACAATATGCATTTATTTTAAATATATAAATTCTACTGGTGGTCCTATTCCTTTTTTCTATGAACATTGTAAACTATAATGTCTAACCATAAACTATGGCAGCAATTAAAGTCTTACACTTCTTTCTGAACATAAATATTGAGGTACCATAATCAAATACAAAGTGGCTAAGTAGTTCTAGCAAGAAGACTTAATATTTTTGGTGAATCAATTTTCATACTTTTCATAAACACTTGTCAAGGTTAGGGTTAGCTTTTTCATATGATGAAATTCTGCTGTTTGCATATCACTTCTACACTTGTCTGTTTTTAAGCAAACCACTCTCTGTTATTTGAAGCCTCCCCTCTTTCATACTAAATAAATGATTTCGCAGAAATATTTGATCAAAATAAGCTTTATGTTATTAATGAGACCTCCAACTGTTCAGCATATTGATGGTTTCTTTAGTTTACTAATTTCCATACTGATGTCAAAAGTTTTTAAATATGATTTTGATAAATTTAGTATCTTAAATATTTGCATATTCATATGCAAATCTGAAAATATCAGGCTGTTAGAAGTTTAATGCAAGTTAATTTTCTCTTGTTTTAAGTCATATATTACTACTTACACAGGCTTTTCTGATCTTACCAAGATAACCACTACCCTCCTGAAGTAAGTTTCATAAATTAGCCTATTATCTGTCTTCATTATCTCTCCCCTTACTTCATTATGACTTTTCAAATTAATTAGCATTTGAAATGTTTTGCCTGAATAAAAATATTACTGTGAAATGAAACTGATGTGTTTAATTGGCTGTTTGATTTTTCCATTTGATGTTTCTCTAATGCCACTGAAATTGAATTGTTTTATTCTGAACATAGGATTTTTCACTTTAAACCATTGTTTTACAAAAGAATAATATATTATAGGAATATGCAATCAGTTCAGCATGTACATGTACATTTTTTTTAAAAAAAATGCTTATCAGTTGAAGACAAAACTCGGTAGTGCATTCTATGAGCTCTAAATTGGAGTGTGTTCAGACATTTATATCTCAGTAACTTCAAATAATTATTCAAATAGTAATTTAAAAGTTAACAGCATATGAGTGCCAAGTGGGAATTTGCATAAAGAAGTTGCATAGAAATATCTTGTGGAAGCCATTTGGATAGACCTGTTCTTAATTTCATTAAAATGCAATGTTATGATTTGCAAGTAGTTATTTTTATACATGTATTTAGTCATTAAGTCTGAACTTCTGTCATAGTTTTGTCAAAATTAGTTATAGTTTTAAAACAATGATGGCTGTAATAAAGCATTTACAATGCCTCTGGTAGAGACTTATACAGTTAGCTTAGATTCAGAATAATGCTAGTAGGCTTCTGAAAAAGGTTTTGTAATTTTTTCCACCTTTTTTTTTTGTATGTTTGTGTGTTGACTTTTGGAGAATTCCTAGACTAATCTCTGCAAAATTTTGAAAGTGTTAGCTATTGCCTTCTCTCTTAAGACTGTGAGAGGGTCACTGGCACAAATTTACCTATTTGGGTTCATGCCTAAGGCAGGAGTAGAAATCTGACTCTCCCAGTATTTAACTACTACACTAGACTAGCTCTCACCTTTGCATCATTAGGGTAGGTAAAATAAGACTGCAGTTATGGATGTTGTATTTAATGTTCTTTGTGGCTATATGAAATATACAAGGTAAAATAAACAATTGTTATATGGTTTTAGTTGTAGAAGCCTTCTTCTTGAATTACCAAACCCAGCAGTATCTAGAAGTAGAGCTCTGCCCGTAAGTAGATAATTTCAAATAATTTTTAGAATGTTCTATAGCAGTGGTTCTCAATTTGTGATCCGTGGACCTCTGGAAGGCCATGATGTCATCACAGGGGTCCATGAAGGTTTGAAGAAATGTTATGATTTAACGTTCAGATCTTGAGTTAAGTCTTGGTGGTCCGTGGCCACCTTCAATCATCTTGACTCCTGGCAACTGCCTGGATAAGTTACTGCTGTTTTCTTAGGAAGATTTTGGAAGTAGTTTGTCCTTGCGTCCTTCCTGAGAACTGAGAGAATGACTAGCTCAAGGTCACCCAAATGGCTTCATGCCGAAGGCGGATTAGAACTCATCATCTGCTAGCTTCTAGCCCATCTCCTGATTTTGAGCCTGGTACTTTAATCACTATAACAAACTGGCCTACATCTTCTTGAAATTTTATTTTAATTATGTTTTAATGTTCATAGTCCATTTAAGTGGCTGGCTGGACTTGGGTTTTTCCCTACCATTTCATCATTAGTAGATTGGTGATAGGGAGGGCTATCTGGGCAAATGAGGGAATGAATTGGTGGTAAAAGTTCGCAAATGCCAGGAAGCTTTATAGATGCTTCCTGGTGTGGGAGGAGTCCACTCTAGCACTGCCTGCACATTTTTAGGGTCCATCTCTATACCCTCGTGGGAAACGGGTAACCCAGATAGCCAGTTTTACTCTGGTAGAATTTGCATCTGCACAGCTTGGCATATAATTTGGCTGCTCAAAGCTTCTTAAGCACGCTTCTGACTAGTTTTATGTGTTCTGCCATAGTCTCAGTGTAGATCAAAATGTCACCCTGGTAAACTAACACTCCTTTGTATAGGTGTTCATGCAGCATTTCGTTTATTAGCTGCATGAACACAGCAGGGGCCCTTTGCAGTCCAAAAGGGAGGACCCAGAATTGGAAACATTCTAAGGGGTCAATTGAAAGCCATGATGAACATGATGGAAAATAGAGAGGAGGAAATGATAGGTAATAAAGACGAGAGCAATGGCTTGTGCCAGCATCCCAAGGCCAGGCACCCTGAGAAAATAATGTGGATTACCCCCAAACATCTCAGCATTTTAAAAACATTTTTAAATGTTTAATTTTAAAACATTTTAAAAATATTTTGGTGACCTCTGATTTCCTGGATACAGACTGGTCATAGCGGGAGGGATGGGCTGCGGGAGAACCTTTCTGTATCTTTTCAACGTGGGCAAATTCAGAGCTAGCCTGATTTTACTGCAGCCAACATTTTTAGTTAAAGAATCCTTTTTTTTAGCAAATGGAGTCTAGGGTCTTTCTTTCCTAAGAAACATTGAGACATTGGGGAAGGTCTGACATTAGATTTATGCATCTGAAGAGTAACTAGTACTAGGAATTGCTGTCTAGGTTTTACAGGTATCACTCATAGTACTTTGTACCTGTTTGGAATTGTTGTATTTTTTTAACAGTCATGGGAAATACTTTGTGCTGGTGTTTCATAGCAGATAGAGAGCATAAAAATAAATGAACCCACAATCTACTTTTACAATGATCAACTTGAAATACCATTCCTATCCATATTTTATAAAGTAACTGCTACTTTTTAGAGCTTGAATAAGGAAGAGTAATGCTATTAGGCAATGAAAAATAGCCTATTAAAAGACTGAAGATAATAATGCAATGCAGCATTATATGGTTATTAGAATGCATTTAAGAGGACAAGTGTCTTTGATAGTCTGGGCTTCCTGTAATTGAAACATAAAATAAAAATATACTAATTCTGGGGTGGGGTGGGTGTGGCCTGCGTGTGATGCATCAGGCCCATGGGTCGTCAGTTTGACACCCCGTCTTCTATCCAGATATAAGTAGTCCTTGACTTACAACAGTTTGTTTAGTGACCATTCAAAGTTACAACGCCACTGAAAAACCTAACTTATGACCATTGTTCACAGTTATGACCCTGGCAGCATCCCATGATCATGTGATCAAAATTCAGGTGCTTGGCAAATGGTTCGTATTTATGACCATTGCAGTGTCCCCAAGGTCATGTGATCACTTTTGTGACTTTGTGACAAGCAAAGGGGAAGCCAGATTCACTTAACAACCGGATTACTAACTTATCAACTGCAATAACTCACTTAACTATAGTAAGAAAGGTCATAAAATGGGACAAAATCTACTTTTGGGCTCGTAAATCAAGGACTACCTGTATTAATAGGTCTTAACTCAGTTTAGCTTCTGAACCAAATGTGTTCAGAAATGGCTAATATGCAACTGTGTATGTGTGTATCTCTATCTCAAGATATGTATACTTAATGATGGTACATTGCAGGAAAATTTATTAAAAGTCGTCCCGCGTCTTTAATGTTTTTATATTCATTTATTAGCTGATGGCTGCTATTTTGCATGTTGATAGCATTGTCTTCATGTAACAATAAGTAGATTCTGGCTGGAGATACAAAGCAAATATTTTTCTGTTATATTTATGTTATATTTTTATAGGCATGGCCAACATCTTATATTGTTCCTTTGTGGCAGACGGAATATCTGCAGAGTAAGTGAACCATTTGAGTTAATTTCCCCCTAAATATGTGAATAACTCTGAGAAGATAGTAAAACTGTTGTTTTGATTTTTTTTTTTACTTTAACACAGAAAGAACTTCCTTTAAAATTTGAAGTTTCAAGAGCAACTACCAAATGGAGTGGCCGTGCTCATTTGCCTTGGAATTTTTTCCCTCCCAACACTGACAGATTTAATGCATTTGCAATTCATGGATCAGATGTGAACAGAACATATGAAGCTCTCTATCCTATTCCTCAAAATGAAGTTCACAGTAACCAGGAACCTGATTTGTAAGTATTTCTGTAATGCCATTTTTTATATTATGGATTATTGAAAGGCTAATATAGGAAAGAGAATTTTTCTGCCCTATATACTAAGAATAAAGTTTTATAACTTTTATTATATTTATATTCCACTTTTCATGCAATATCTCAGATGGCATGCATAGCACACCTTCTATTTTCTCCACAAACCGTGAGAAGAGTTGGGTTCAAAGAGCAGATAGGGTCCAAAATCTTCCATTGATTTCTCTGAGACAGGGTTTAAGCTTCAGGCTGTCTATAAACTGTAGCCCTCAAACCACTACAGGTTTCAGAATAAATTCACCAAGAAATCTAGATTAACTTTGGAATTGTTTCTATTTGTTTAGAAGCTACCAATAGCCCATGTATTATTGAACATAATAATAAAGCATCTGTCCCTTAAACTACCAATAGCAAAATCTACTTAGTCAATTCTCCTATTTCATATAATTTACAGTATAAATATTGTCTAGCATATTTCAAATATATTTTTGAAGCTTTATGTAATACAATAAAAATATTCACATATTTCTTGTCTTTTATATCCTTCATCTTCATTATTTTGCATCCTTTCTGGGACCTGGAATTCAGTAATATGCTGTATTCCATGCACATTGGTATGTCCTGAATGCCTATTGGTGGTTATCTAATTTTAATTCCATCTTCAAATCCCTAATTAGTATCAATAGCTTCAGTTTTTTATGAAAATAAATTAATTTGTAGGTTTAGAAAACATTTGGCTCACAATTTTTTCACAGCTCGGAAACCTCTAAACAATAAGCATTCAGATATGTTCTGAAGGAGGCATTATTTTGCATAGAGACTATCTTTGGAATGAACTGCTGGTACTGCTTGCTATTCCATCCTCTACGCATGTATTTAACTGATTGGTTTACCTTAATTTGGCAGTGGTCTATCTGAAAATTTTACATATTTACAGAGAATACCAAGGTGGCGCAGTGGTTAAATGCAGCACTGCAGGCTACTGCTAGATCAGCAGGTCAGCGGTTCAAATCTCACCGGCTCAGGGTTGACTCAGCCTTCCATCCTTCCGAGGTGGGTAAAATGAGGACCCAGATTGTTGGGGGCAATATGCTGACTCTCTGTAAACCGCTTAGAGAGGCCTGAAAGGCCTATGAAGCGGTATATAAGTCTACTGCTATAATACTGTATGTTTCCTAGTAAAAATAAGATAAAGGTAAAGGTTTCCCTCGGACATTTGTGGTAGTCGTTTCCGACTCTAGGGGATGGCGCTCATCTCTGTTTCAAAGCCAAAGAGCCAGCTCTGTCGGAAGACGTCTCCGTGTCATATGGCCAACATGACTAAATGCCGAAGGCGTACGGAACGCTGTTCCTATTTTTTCTACTTGCATTTTTACATGCTTTCAAACTGCTAGGTTGGCAGAAGCTGGGACAAGAAACGGGAGTTTACACCGTTACACAGCGCTAGGGATTCGAACCGCCGAACTGCCGACCTTTCTGATTGGCAAACTCAGTGTCTTAGCTACTGAGCTAATAAAAATAATAGATATGGATATCTAATAGATATAGATATATAAAATAGAAAGATATAAAACAGTGTTTTTCAACCTTAGCAATGTTATAATATGTGGATTTCAAAATTCAGAATTTGCGAGTCAGCCTCCCTGATTGGAGAATTCTGGGAGTTGGAATCCACACATCTTAATGTTGCTATAATGTAATGATATAAAATGTGATATTTAAAGCAGTTTGATAATATTTATATAGAAACGGCTGACAAAGATGTAAACTTTGTTTCTTGAGTAAATGAGTTATGCTAGCATTCTAATGTAGTACGGAATTTTAATTATTATTATTTTTTTAAATTTTAATTATTATTATTTGTAGCAATTCAATAGGAGGAGAAAGAATGAACATCTCTGTTAACTCTTTGCTTGCTTTTCTCTTGCAGCCATCGTCTGGAATATTTTAAAATTTTCAGTTTCAAACAATTAATGGGAAAAAATTGGAAACAGATAGAATCAGACTTGTGGGAATCCTGTGTGAGATGAAAAATACAAGAATACTATAAATATTTGTCTGAGCAAAATTTTGTGGCCAGGGATCTTTCTTTTTAGGCATGCAGCTGGGCTTTCTTTTGGAAAAAAATGGACATTTATCAAATTAGCATTGTTAGAAAAGAATTTGGAAACTATAACTGTTGCAGGATTATTGGGGGGAAAAGGAAATTCAATGAAAAACATTAAGAGGAAAATTGACTTATAAAATTAACGGAATGTACAGAAATGATGAAGCTGACCATTTTACTCAGAGAGAGAAACAGAGAATAATCTTTTTGGAAAGATTGGAAACCTTATGTGAACATTCTGCTGAAAGAAAAAAAAATCAATGATTTCAGAATTAAAAAGGGACAAAGTGGATGATAAAATATTAATATGATAATTACTTGATAGAAATGCAGGTGGATAATTGTGTATTATCTTATTTCATTTCCTGAAATTTTCTCTTTTCCTTACTATCTTGTTTTGTTATGCATACTTTTGCTACATCGAAATATATGTGTGTATGTGTGCATATGTATGCAAGGACACTTAATACAGCTATTTGACTTCTTTTAAGCTTTTATAAAGATGACAAATTAAGCCACTATAGACGATAGAGCTGAATCACTTTAATTACTACTTAAAAATGAAACAGGCATTAACCTCCAGTTCTAATGCAGATTAAGTTGGATACAGTACTAGAAAGTATAGGGGATTAAATGAAAGTCTTGGCATTGGAAAAATTGTAGATGTGGTTATATAATATGAACTGTGTGTCTCTATAACTTTGTAATATAATAATCAGTACTGGAATCGTGTAAAAGTTTTGCTTCCTTTCATCTCTGCATTTTATTATTTAAATAAAATCATAACAGTTTATAATCTCTTAATAGAATTTTTATTTATGGAGTGGAAATAGATGCCAATTGAATTTAGTAGACTTAGTCACAATGCCTGCCTTTAACATTTATATGAATGGCCAAGTTTATTTATCTTTCTTTCTAGAATTTATAGGCCACTTAGCTCCCAATAACCCTGGACATCTTACAATTATAACATTCAAAAAAAAAAAAGATGACAAAAGACATAAAAGAGAACATGAACAGCCTACAGGCAAACATATGAACCAAAACAAACTCATCCGGTAGGCGCTTAACCGTCAGCCTGTGAGCCAGGGAAAATAACTAGGTCTTTAATAGTTTCTTTAATGTCATCAGGGTGAGAACCATCTGGATCTCATTATGGAATATCTTTCCAAAGAAGTCACACTTCCTGGATTTAGCCAATAGGCACTTCTAGGTTGATGGGACCTAGTCTATCCAATCTCATTAGGTGGGCAGAAGCAACTAGAGACAGGTCTTCCCTCAAATAATGCATTGCGTTTTATTCAGAATGGGATATATTTAATTTTGGCTTAATGTTAAACCATGGTTCAAGTCTTAGTTAAATTATGACTCAATGCAGTGTGAATTATCAACTTAAAACAAGGAGGTTGGACTACTAAAATTGCTATTGGTTTTCTTGATTAACATAATGGAGCCTAAGACCTGCAAGTGTTGTGGGATTTCAGCTCCCAATAACTTCATTCACTGTCAGATAGCTAGACATGTATTTTAGTCCATTTCTATGCATTTCAAACATATACATCTTGCTCTGGTTTGTATACAGTAGGAATGTCCACAAGCTGCTTTCTCCTTCTTTTGTTGTTTCAAAATGCAGGAATGGTTAAGATTAGGAAAAGTAAAGGAAAATTATTTTAATTCAAGTTAAACGAACCACAGTAGAAAAAGCTGGGGAAAAATAAGGAAAGCTTCAGGAAACACCTCCTAACAAATGTCTACGCAGAAAACTACATTAAAGTCTTAATTTTGTTTTCTGTTTGTGCTTGAGATTAATTTCTCTATACCAGCTCAGTAACTCTTTACTTTTGTCAACTTAGAGTAAACCAGATAGGAATCACAATCAGTTGAATGGTTTTCTACTTTACTGTAAAGTTACATGGATGTAATTTTGCAGGTAGAATCACCCTCCTTATCCTTTACAGCCTAAGTGGGTATACAGGGATGGTTCTTTCTGAGCCTTCTCCCATGCCTACTATGCTGTTTCTTATCTGACCGTTGTCTCTTTGCCCAATCTCCCAAGGTCTTTTCCACAAGCCATTACAGTTTTTAATGGGAGATAAGATTTCTTGACAGTAGGATTGCCCCTAAGTAGGAGCAGCCTAGCAATACTCGTCCATCCAGAACTGCATATTTTTTCATGGTAGATTAAGATGTTATATTCTTTTGCTTGAACAATAATTATATTTTTATCACTTCCACTACTCATTTTGCATGATAGTACTTACCGTTAAAAATGTTCACATTCCCTTTTATTTTTAAAAAATAAAGCTTGAGTCTATTTATCTCTTGTGAGATTGGTTTATATCCTAAAATGAAAGGGAAGAAAGCAGGATTTTGCTAGCTTATAGAACTAATGCTGAAAGGCCAGAAGGTGGTGCTAGAAAATCTGTTTATTTTTTCTTTTCATTTTAATTTCCTGGAAAAGCAATGAAGCTTGTGGGAGTTTTATCTCTCTTATACACTGTGGCTCAGAGGAAGATACTGGGTGAAGGGTTCCCCTGGAAAACAGTCGGTGGAAGCAACTATACCAATCTACCAAACCAAGGCAGGAAGCAGAGATGGGGTTCATAAAGCCATTAGGTTTCCAATAGAGTAATTTTCCAATTAAATAATGTAGTTCTAGTTTCAAAGTGTATTAAATGCAAAATATTTTATCTGTATTCACCAAAGAACTTTTGGAATCAGCATTCTTTCATAGGATTATGAATGATATGTTTAGTTTCTTTCCTGTCACATGCTGAAGCACTTACTGATTCAAGTCATTTTGTCATCTTTAATACGAATATTCTCAGTGACCCATCAAGCTCCTCAGAGTTTTACAGATAGCAAATTTGAGCTGTTGTAACGCTACATTTTGAGTTTGTGAAAATGCTAGTCTTTCTATCTCCAGAATAACCATTATTTATAATTTTTATTTTGATGGTAAGGTGGCAGGTATTAAAAATCAGGCTTTTAAATTATGTATATAGTTGCCATTAAATAAGCAGGATGAAGATTTGGGGGCATTTTTTTCTATGGTTCAAATGTTATCTAGTCATTCTGCAAACTACATGGCACCAATAACAGCTTTAGCAGAAAAGTGACAGGCAAGGTATATTTATGCAAAAGGCCCAGCTGCTACCCATTATTCAAATGAAACCCAGATTACTAAGAAGCTCTGCTTGAGGAAAGCCCGCCCCATCATTAGCCAAAGCTGGAATATTTGGAATTGGAAGGCTTTACATACAAAGGTATTCTATCTTGTTGAGATTGACTCTAAAATAGTTCATCACCACCCTCATAGGGTCCTGATACCAGGAGAACACCTTCACACCTCGTGTTCAGCCAGATGTTAAAATACACAGCTTGCTATCAAGGACATATTAATTATACATAACTCCATCCATGACTCTAGTGGCTTTAAGTATATATTTTTTAAAAATGCTACACAATGGCAAACCTAGCTTCTCATTTGATTTGCCAGCAACTGAAATTGTACTTGAGGAGGAGAACCAGGTAACATAGCCGCTCTCCCCTCCTCATATTTGCACTTAGTCCGTAAGGATGCCATGAAGGCCAGTAAAAGATCAAGCAGAACTAGTAAGTTCCATTTTACACTACCACTATAGGGCAAGAGTGACTAATGTTGATTCAGGTGGGCCCGAACCCTAACAGATTTTCCATTTTCCTTAGAACTTTTTGCAACTGCAACCCCACTATTCTCTTAACCCCACCCCTCTCCTCTTTTTGGAAAAGTCAGGTTTGAGGCCAGCTGGTTGTTAAAAACGATGGCTTTTGAGGAGAGAATGTGTCACCCATCCTTTCAAGGGAGATGGAAGTATTTCTTTAAAGAAGCATTACCATTCAAAACCAGTTTCCTGGTACTTTCCCAGAGGCTTTCACCAACCAGTTCATATCCTGCCTATGTATATGCTGTATAAATACTAGCTTATAAATAATAGGATATGTTCATATACAGTAGAACAGGGATGTCAAACTTGCAATGTCACATAATCACATCATGTATCGCAATTTCCCCCCCTTCACTAAAATGGGGTTGGGCGTGGACAGTGCATGATGCATTCAGCCTGCGGGCTGCGAGTTTGACATCCCTGATATAGAAGACAAGCAAACCACATTTCATTTTAACATGAATTTAGCCACTTAACCTAAATAAGGCTTACAAACTGTTTCAAGTCATGCTAGATGATTCTGGGTCAGCAGTTATTTGCAAATCAGGTTTTGCCTATACAGTACAACCATACTAAACTGAATTAACTTTTTAAAATATGATTGGCATTAATCTTTCTGGGCTCTAAATTAAGCTATAATTTGTTTTTGTTTTTTTACTTTGATATTAGTAAACGATTCCCTGTTTAATTTTTTAGATTTATCCCAATATATTCATACTGAACTAAAAATCTTTATATGAGCAGATAGGGTCATAGCATTAATCTAGAAAGGATTCAAGTGACTAAATTTTGCTTTCCTTTTTCTTCTACTTTCTTCCTTCAGTAGCTGGTGGTGATTGTTCAGCAACTACTGTACATTGCTATGTGAGATGAGGATATTCTAAATAATAGTAATAGAATATGGTATGTGTTTAAAATATTACGTTATGAATACGATTGGATATTTAAAAGGGAAAACAGTTAATGTGAATTTGCTATTTTGAGAAAATACAAAATGGAATTACATCCTTTTTTTGTAACTATATTCTGTCACATCATATATAGAAAATAGACACATTGCTTCTTCGTTACTATTGTACAGAATGTTATATTTTTATTTCTTTTTGCCACTAGATGGGAGAATGATGTCATCATCATTTTCATACCATCAGTATGGTCAAGAAATCCATAATAAGTGTTCTCTAAACTATGCCTTGGGCCTGACTTGGGAAAACTGAATTCAGAATATTCAGTCCCAGATTGATTGCATATTAAACAAAAAATAATATGAGATAATCAAGACTCAAGCAAGGAAATTCACATTATATATTTATGTTGTATCTCTTTTGTTAAGCCTTCAGTAGTTATATTAACAGAAATTGTTTAGACTGACAGAAAAGAGTTTATTTCATTTTGTAAAGACATTCATAAAAGTAACAGCGTTCTGAGACTTACGTGAAAGGTAATAAGAAACATTCAGACATGAAACATGATAATCTAATATTTCATGCATCACAGGACTTCTTATATTACAGGGTTGCTCCAGTTAGGAACATTTCTAGAGCAGGCATTTGCTTCTGATCTCATCACCCTAATACTATATTATTCAACTAAACTTCTTTAACTCAGTCCATATGGAACTGCTCTTGAAGATTACTCAAAAAGAACAGCTGGTGGAGAGTGCAATCCCCCTTATACTTATTGTAATGACGTGTCTCAATAAATCCATGCCACACATTACTGTGAGGACTACATTGCTTCAGGCTGAAACTGTTTACAAATAATCCTAAATAGCTTAGGGTTTGACTATTGATACATTTGTGACTTTTGATAGATGTGATATGAGATCACTTGCTTCTTGTAGATTCTATCCACCTTTAATAAGCTGGTAGAGTGCACTTGATGTTTTTACCTACATGAGATAAATCAAAATGAGACTCTCCTAGCCATGACTGCCACCTGCTCTTTGAGCAGGATTCATAAATCTAGGAGGATCCCCAGATTAACACTGTGTTTATCTAAGTTAATGCAATCCTATCCAGCACCCAAATAGCCAAGTCCTTCAACCAAAGGGCCCCTTGGCCCAAAGCCATTCAGTCTTGCCAGGGTATAGCCAGGGTATTGTTCCCCATACAGGCTCTCATAGACTTCAGAAATAAGGATAAGATATTAAGGCATCACTTAAATCACCAAGGGATATATATACTTCATGGTACCCTATGAGTTCAATCAACAGGCTCATGTAGATGTTATAAAATATAGATAATAGGGCCAAGAGTAGGGTTTCTATTTCCTAATGAATTGGTTCTCAAGAAAGGGGTTGAACCAACACAACAACCTGTGTCAATCTTCAATACCCCTAGTCTTCTGAGCTGGTCCAAATGAATATAATGGTGGATGGTATCAAAAGCCACCAAGGGGGCAAGAATGGCTACATCAGGTCTGAATCCTGATTGAAAAAGAGTCCAATAATCCACTTCCTCCAAGATCCTCTGCACAACCACCTTCAACATATTCTTCCTAAAAGGAAGGTAAAACATTACATAGAAATTATCCAGTATATAGTGCAGTGCAGTGATGGCTTCTTGAAGAGGAGTGAACCACAACCCCCTCCCTCAGAAAAAAATGACCAGCACCAAAACCATTCACATAAGTGTTCTGGGCTCCTTTAACAGTCAAGGAGGGGCATGGATCTAAAGGGTAGATATCTGAGCTCACGGTCCTGAAAACAGGTCCAATAAGTTCAACAAATCCAAGTGACTGTATCCAACAGATGCTATGCTAATTCCTCCTCATGTCCCTGTAAGAGATTCTCTCAGCCTTCCTTATTCGGGAGGGTCTGTGTCACCTGAAACAGAATAATGGAGTGGCATTCTATGGATGCAAAAAGGTAACTCTTTGCTGCCCTTACCACCACAAGATAGGCATTAATAGGACTCTCAACCATGCTCACTCTACTTCAGTGGTTCTCAAACTTTTTTTCACTATGGACCCTCTTTAAATAATTTTTGTGACCATGGACGATGGACCATGGCCATGGACCCCCAAGACTACTCAAGTTTTAAATCATAAAATTCCTTAAAGCCTTTGTGGACTCCCTGTGATGAGCCTCAGTGGTCCATGCAGCACAATTTGAGAGCCACAAGTCTAGTTCATTCTTTGGTGAGCACTAGTGATGCTAAGATCCTCTGCACCATAAAGTAAAAAGGAAATGGATGGATGGATGGATGGATGGATGGATGGATGGATGGATGGATGGATGGATGGATGGATGGATAGATAGATAGATAGGTAGGTAGGTAGAGAGAAGGAAACTGGGTTAATTCATGTAACCCACAGATAAATAAAATGTGGTTTAAATTTGGTTTCAGCTTTTCAAATTTCCCATTTTGATTTCAACTCAATTAATTTAATAATCAATTTGATATTTTTTTTAAAAAAAGTAGAATTTATATGGCCACTATATTTTGCACAAATATTTTATATTGTATACATTTTCTTATGCATATTCAGTTAATATATAATTCTGCAAGCAATTTTCATAATGCAATTCATTTTTGTACATTTTTTCCACTAATATCACAATTTTCCTATATTTTTCCAGATGTATGGATTTTTATTGAAAAGTATAACTGAATTTCAGTTTATATGTTGTCTTGCTTTTGTGAAATTAGGTAGCCTGCATTAACATAAGCTGAACAGATTTATCTCCTATGTATAGTTTACAATTCCCTGTAAAATGAGTTTTGAGGTTTAATTAGGTCCATCTTTTCTTAGCCTTAGCCAGCTTCCTGTTTTAATTTGTCATGTAAAGTGAGAATTTAAGAAGTTTAAAGTGTTTAAAATTTGCTTTGCAAAATGCTATTAACTAGAAGGTCTCTGGATTAATTTAGCAGCCAGGTCTGCTCTTTCAGCCATAAGCCATGCTGTCAGGCAAACCTGATTACACTTTAAGTGGGATGCAAATGAGTTGTGACATTATATCATTTCACATGAAAGGTTCATTACTTGCATTAAGTTGCACAATGCTCTTTCCTAAGTACAAGCTCATTACTTTTTTGGGCAGGAGGTATTTTTTAATGCAGTTGGATGTGAGGCGGATATTTTCTCTTCTTATGTTCCTTCTTAAATGTAACATATTTCTTTAATATTTTAAGCTTAGCATTTTTTGAGGTGAGCAAAGGTATAAACTGAACTAGTTTGGGTATCCTTAAATCCACTCCTCCTTGATTTTGTTTTTTAAGCTATAACAGCAATGTAAATTGAACCAGCACCCACACATCACAATTCAGAAACAATATTTAAGCCATCCGCAATGTAATTTTTCAATATTCCACAGTACTCGGCAAGAATATTCCATACTGATAGATATAATCTTTGTGCTTGTGAGATCATTACTAAAACAGTGTTTTCTTTCTCTCACTGGAAAACTTAAGGATTTATTTCTTCATGGAATTTATCAATGATGTGCGGTGACGTTTATGGCTGGTGAGGCAGCATTTTTTTAGACTTGTGGACTTTAACTCCCAGAATTCCACAGTCAGGCATGCTCAGTTCCGATTTAAAGCGACAGCATTTGTTTTTCTAAACTTATTTGCTAAATAAGTTTCCTTCCTTCTTTTTCTTTTTCTTCTCCCTTCCCCTCCTTCCTCCCTCTCTCCCCCCTCTCTCAAACACACATACACACACACACACACACACACACACACACACACACAGTTGCACCAGGATTCAGAAAATTTAGGTTTTCCTCCTCAGCCCATGTTAGCAATACCACTAGCAGCATTTTGGCTGGCAGGTGTAAATAGAAGTGGAAATTCATTCTACTGAAAACATTGTTTTTGCTTATGATTGGATAATTAAAATTTCAGAAGACTCAAAGGCATAGTATTAGAGTGTTACATAGTGCATAAACTAAAGAACTGTCTCAATATGCTCCCTCCCCCCTCTCTCAAACACACACACACAAACACAAACACACACACGCACACACAAAGTTGTACCAGGAGGATGAAGTTTGAATTCTTCCCCCTCCCTCCGACCCGCGCGTACACGTACCTTTTCCAGCTGTTTCACAGAGGATTTCAACTCTGCTCTTGCCTGCCACCATGAAAAGAAAAAAAAATGTGAAAGGAAAAAGGCAAGAGCTGAGGTAGGCTGAGCTAGTTGCTGCCAGAGTCACCGTGTGGATGACTCTGCTTAACTGTTTAAAAAAGCCTCTAAAAAACCACCTTCTACAGGAGGCAGGAGAACAATATGCCTCATCTACGTCAGGAATTTTTCGGCTTTTAACCCTTGCTTAGCTCTGCTCGAGTGATGATAAAGTCAGACTAGATGAGGCACCTCGTTCTCCTGCCGCCTCCTGTAGAGGGCACTTTTTAGAGCCTTTTTT
Organism: Thamnophis elegans; assembly: GCF_009769535.1. Taxonomy (NCBI): domain Eukaryota; kingdom Metazoa; phylum Chordata; class Lepidosauria; order Squamata; family Natricidae; genus Thamnophis; species Thamnophis elegans. The sequence goes on along the minus strand of NC_045549.1, from coordinate 38,915,498 downwards.
AAACAGTTAAGCACTAAGCAGTGTCATCCATGGTGATTCTGGCAGCAATTAGCTCAGCCTTTTTCCTTTTACATTTTTTTTCTTTTCATGATGACAGTGGTGAGGCTCTGCCTCCCCTGCCTCCCCTGACTGCACGTCCCTGGAATTTATTGATAGATGCTGATATTAACACTCTAAGTAAGTGTTGATTCCTAATGACCACATACATTTTCTCCATGCTGATCTATCCCTAATCTGGTTTTTCAGATCTTCCAGTGATGCATTTCTAGTCATTGTAACTGAGTCCATCCATGTTACAACTGGTTGCCCTCTTTTAGTTTAGTTTAGTTTAGTTTATTAAATTTATATGCCGCCCTTTTCCCCCGAAGGGGACTCAGGGCGGCTCACAACTCGAACCGGGGAAGGGGGATACAGACAAAAGATTTTTAAAAAAACAGCAGCATAACAATAACAGTATATAATTTAAAACTCACAACAGTCATACCATTCGAGACGGGGGCAACAGTTCTTTAGCCCCAGGCCTGTCAGAACAGCCAGGTTTTGAGGGCTTTGCGGAAGGCCTGGACGGTGGTGAGGGTTCGAATCTCCATGGGGAGTTCGTTCCAGAGGGTCGGAGCAACCACAGAGAAGGCTCTCCTCCGGGTAGTCGCCAGTCGACAGTGACCGGCGGATGGAATTCGGAGGAGGCCTAATCTGTGGGATCTAATCGGTCTAGTGGAGGTAATTGGCAGCAGGCAGTCTCTCTTTTTTTCTACCTTTCCCATCATTAAAGCCTCTGACCATTAGAAAAAGGAAACAGATCGTCTATACAACATCTTCCAACAAAATGGATATCCGTGTAACTTCATTTAAACCACTCAACCCAATATAGCACAACCATCACAAACAGGCAGAAGACTAGCAATGCACATCCATGAATACCTTTTGACCACCACTCAGAAGACTCCTTAATTTCACAACGCATCAATAGACTTGACCAGAGTTTCAACTGTGAAACTCTGACCATGCTAAACTAAGCAAAGTCAAAAAATACTAGAGAAGCCTGGAAGCCTGGCACCCTGACAAATTAGTCATCAACAGGCAAATAGACATAATATCTATATACAGCAACAAGTCAAAAAGGGAACCAGAAGATTTCACTAATAATCAATACCCAGATGAGTAGAGATTAACATCAAGATTAACATCAGATCAACAATCAATATTTCAAAACCCCAATCAAGGAATTGCCAAACAAACTAACAGTAAACAGTCCAACAAAAAAACCACTAGCCCACTCCCACCAAAACTGGCAGGGCAAGCCCCTAGAACAGAGGTGTCAGACTCACAGCCTGCAGTGCAGACTGATGTATTACACACTGGCCATGCCCACCCCCATTTTAGCAAAGGGGGAAAAAGTTGTATGTGACAACAATGTGATGATGTGAATTTGACACCCCTGCACTAGAAAGTAAAATTAGAGTAAACTCCATGCTGTACAAGAACTGATTACCTAGTGTGGGTAATGAAAAATCTGCAAGAAAACAACCAGAAAGTATCAAGAACTTTTCACTAAAGTTATTTCACTTGCATTTACTACTGCTGTTAATGCATTCAGCAATGCTCTTGAAAAATTAAACCATTGCTAGTTAAAAAAAAGGAACTGCAGAAGAAATCTTAATAGCAATAGCAATAGCAATAACAGTTAGACTTATATACCGCTTCATAGGGCTTTCAGCCCTCTCTAAGCAGTTTACAGAGTCAGCATATCACCCCCACAGTCTGGGTCCTCATTTCACCCACCTCGGAAGGATGGAAGGCTGAGTCAACCTTGAGCCGGTGAGATTAGAACCGCTGAACTGCAGATAACAGTCAGCTGAAGTGGCCTGCAGTACTGCACCCTAACCACTGCGCCACTATTTAGTTTCTATTCATGTCTTTTGGTGTTTACTACTCAGTCCTAATCATCTGGTGTGAATATATATTGTAAATATTTTTATCCGTTTTCAGTTATAATGAATTAAATAAAATTAAAGTCTTTTATTGTGAAACAACTGTTTTTCTCCAAGTTTAAAAAGCAATTGCTTCTGCATCTGTAAGCTATCTCCATCACTGGTGCTCTGCTGAATGCAAATGTATGTTAAAGAAAAGATTTGTCCCTAATACAACACAGAGAATTGTATGCAGTCTTGCACTTTAGTAATGCCCTCTCCCTACAAAATAAACCATCTTGTCTTCCTCATGGTGGCAACAATATATACACACAAAAACATACCATTCATAGGCAAGCAAATGATTAATGATGTCTAGCAGAAATTATGATAATTAAACAAATGGTTTTTTTTAAAGAACAGCTGAAAGTTGAGCAAGTTTGATAAATTTATCAATTGTTTTCAGTTATAGTTAAATCTAGTCTTAAAACTGCTACTTTAATTTTTCTCTCAGTAGTGGACATAAAATCTATTTCCACTTAATATTGTTTTACTGCTCATAGCACAAATATGTAGTAAAATTATTTCTGGCTTTGTTTATATTTTGTCAGTATTTTTCGCCAAGAGCTGGTGGTTTATCTTTAAGAAGATGATGATGATAGTTTCTTCAACACTCATGAAGATATGTGATTAGTGACATGGGTATCACATGGGGCCACACACACACACACACACACAAACACACACACACACACACACACACGAAATTGAAAGAGGGAATGAGAAAAATAGAACTCTGTAATCACATCAGAGGTGGGTTGCTCCCAGTTCGGCTCCGCTCATCCACCTGGACACTTTTGTGCATGTGCAGAAGCATGTGTGGGAGTGTGCCCTAACTGGTGGTAGAAAAATTGGCAACCCACCTCTGAATCACACTATAACTGCAATTGATTTAATCTCCTTGTGTATATGCTATTTGGAAAATACTTTTCCTACTAGTTAGTGAACCATACTATGAAAGCTTTTTGTTAAGTGGGATTTCCAAAGTTTTGTAAAAACAAAAGGATTATTTTTTGATTATCTTTCTACTTCACTTTCATGCCAAAATGAATGTGAACATTTGTAGACTCTATAGACCTCTTATCATTTTCCAAAAAGGGGGAAAAGAAAATCCTTTTCTTATTATTTTTGCAAGTCATGTTTTCTAACTTGAATGTCCTGTCTTCAAATATTCCAGTTATATAGAGGCTGATTGTTCATTGTCTAGGGAAAAGCAAATGTTAATAAACATAAATGGAGAACAGTGTAATGACAGAAAAATAAAGCAGAGACCACAAAGATAGGACAGTTTTACTGAGAAATTGAGGCAACACTATAGTTGTATAATGTGCATAAAAGTAGGAGCAATATAAGTTGGTAATGATGGAAACAAATACATTACAAAAACTGTGGGAAAGATCAAGGATGATGTCATTAATAGATATGACTACATGACAGTAAGGGACTTAAAAGGCAGTTGATAAGTTTACTCTTGGGCATATTAAACAAAGACTAGTCATATTCAAATACATGTAGTCCTTGACTTACAACAGTTCATTTAGTGACTATTCAAAGTTACGGCACTGAAAAATGTGACTTATGACCATTTTTCATAGTTACGACCTTTGCAGTATCCCAATGCCAGATTCACTTAACAACTAGGTTTCTAACTCAACAACTGCAGTGATTCACTTAACAACTGTGGCAAGAAAGGTTGTACAATTGGGAAAAATCCACTTAACAAATGTTTGACTTCATTAAGAACAGAAATTGGGGTCAATGTGATTACCGTATTTTTGGGAATATAAAACACACCTTTTTCCCTCAGAAAAGAGGGTGAAAATCTGGATGCGTCTTATACACTGAATACAGCATTTTTTTCCTCCGGAAACCCCACCCTCTTTAAAAAAATGGCCGTGCAGAGCCTTTAGGAGGCTTCTAGAGTGCTCCTAGGGGCTGGAGAGGGCAAAAATGAGAGAAAAACGGACTGTTTTTTGCTCATTTTTGCCCCGCCCCCCCCCAGCCCCCAGTAGCACTCTACAAGCCTCCTAAAGGCTATGCCTGCCCTTTTTTGTCATTTTTGGGAGGTCTGCAGAGTGCAAAAACTTTTATTTTAATTTGCTTCTTCAAAATCTTGGTGCATCTTATACTCCGATGTGTCTTATACTGCAAAAAATACATTATATGTCGTGGGCTACTAGTATTTAAGCCAGGTTGAATGACAAGATGGTACATGCTGATCTCCCCCGTACATCCTTCAATGTCCGTGACTTGTCCCTTCAGTGCGAGACTTCAGTTAAATAATCAAAGCAGAATTCTGTTCTGTGGAAGATATTCTTCTTTGTTCTCACAGAACAAGTAGTATTCATATAGATATATGCTCAGGTGTAATGAACAATATATTTAATGTCTATTTAATGTTTAATATCTAACTCTTCATGATTGGCACAATGACCTTTTGAACTGATTTTAATGGTTTTTTTTTTTTTTTAGAAAAAAATAAGATAGCTTAAAGTTTTATATTATTGTTTCTGGGAAAAAATGGCATTTGTTCACAAATAATACACACAACATTCAAAGAGTATGCCTTTTTCTAAGACCATTGACTCCTGCAAATAGAATTTCTTAGCCAATAATTCAGACCTTCTTGTGTTTCTAAGACTGAACTCTGCCACTGTCCATATAAGGATCATAAACTTTTTTTGTTCCCAAGATTTACCACATTGTAATAATTTGTAGAGTTTATGCAGAGTTTAACTGCAGATTTGGAGCAATTAGGAATCTTTGTAAAGCAAAAAATAATCAGTACTCTTGTAGGTTGCTCTTATATTGATCCTTTCATTTTGACATTTACTATCAGGTTTTGGGCTTTGGTTCTAATTTGTTTCAATAGTTTTTAGCTGTTTTAAAAAAAAAATTCAGAGACTTAATATCGTTTCCTAACTTGGTTTGAAACCAAGTTCCATTTCAAAGAATAATAATGGCCAACAATAGTGTATTTTGTGAGACAGCTCTTACTGATGTTTTAAAAGAAATAATCCATAAAGAATTTTTTGCTTATAAATAAAAGTTGACTGCCCAGTCTTGGCTACAAAAAAATCTACTTACCATTTTTTACTATTAGTAGCTATAGTTGATTTTTGAAACCCAGAAGTTATCATTAATAAGTCTGAAAATAAAATGTACAGCAAACAATAGTATCACTTGGGACAGAAACAGATTATTATTACAGATTCACAATATTTTGGATATTGAAAAAAACTTGATAATAGCATTTAAAGTCTTAGTCATATATACATGTTTGTATGTATATCAGCATCTAACAGACAAATGTTATATCTACTTCAATATTTACATACATATATACACATTTAATTTACTATTATGAATATGCTATTCTGTGGTATTTTCATCAAATTATTTGAGGACAGCTTTAATTACATTAAAGACATAAAAGTCCAGACTTCTAAGTGAGACCATGGCAAGCTAAATACATCTTTGGGAGAGTGGAAATGATGACATAGGAAAGACTAAAGAACACTGAGAAGACTGGGTTTTTTTGGGGGGGGGGGGAATCTCTCCAAATAAAAAAGAGGATAATTAAATCATTCACGTGTGCTTCGGACACTTGCTCCCCAGGAAAGCAGGCTGTTGCAGGTTTAAGCACTGGGAGATGAAGATATCAGTTATCAACCATGATGGAGCTTTTTAAAGGACACCATTTTGCTAACTTTAGTAGTAGCCACAATATAATATCAACAACAGTTGAGTTGTTCGCTGCCCTGAGTCCCTCCTGGAGAAGGGCGGAATACAAATAAACTAAATCTTAATCTTAATCTTAATAATAATATCTGTTTAAATAGGTAGACTGTGTTAAAATGTTAATGATGGAATGACAGATGTGAAATAAATCTTGTTTCATGCAGAAACAGTAGAACTGGAAATGTTGGGTAAAAATATTGATTAGAAAGTAGAGAAGGCATTTAAAGTAGAAATACAAGTGACAGGCCAGGACTGTGTATTAGATATACAAAGAAAGATAACTTTTTAAAAATAAAGGGGAATTATACACGATAAACCAAGAGAATAACTTAGATAATATTTTTATGGAATTTACAAAGTGTTGCTAAAGCCTTGAAGAAATCTTTGTTGTTTCATTCTTTGGGATGAAGAATCAAAGAAAGATCAGATCCTACAATATTTCAATGAATTAAAGATTAATATTTTCAGGAATAAGAAGAAGGAATGTATGGTTTATTTGATCAAGGTTAAAATATGGCATGTACCAGGACTGAAAAGTTGATGTCTTATTAGTTTATAGATAAGGGAAGAAAATATATCTGGTTGTAACCTTATAGGAGATAAAGAGTTACCAAGGTTATACTTGTGATGAAAATTGAAAATCACTTCTTTATATATTCCTTTTCTTTTTATCTCATTTTCTTTTCCTTTTCTTTTTCTCTCTTTGCACTTCTTTCCATCTTTCATTGGTTTTAATTTGCATTAATATTTATTGCTGCAGTTAAAATTTTCAATCAAAACTATATATTAAAAATTAAAAGGACCTAAGGGCTCTCATTTGAATCTTAAATAAGGTGACGAGACATCCTGATTTTCGCGGGACAGGCACGCTTTCGCACAATTTGTCCCATGTCCTGGGGTGTTCTTAAAAAGGTCCCGATTTTTGTGACTGGACCCGGAAGTAAGCCAGCCCCGCCCCCAGCCCTGTATACCTATCCCAGCCGGCCGGTATTTTGTCCCTTCTGTCTTCCGGTTGCTCAGAAAAGCAATTCTGGGAAGGTCCTTTGCTAGCAGGCAGGTTCTAGGACGCCTGCCGCCACCAAAGGACCTTCCCAGAGTTGTTTTTCTGAGCAACGGGGAGACAGAAGGGACAAAGTACCGTCCATTTTCCCCGTACCACGAGGGCAGCAGGAAGACTAGGACAAGGATCTCATCTCGGCTCCAGCCTGGGAGAGAAGCAGCAGAGAAAGGTAAACCAGCATTTTATATTTTATTTGCTTTCGGCCCGAGCGGGGTGGGGAAAACACCTTGCCAGAGGCTGTTGGAGAACTCTTTCCAAAGAGAGGGTTTGGGAACTGGGTGGGCGAGATTGGAGCGGGCAGGCGGGGAGCGCACTTGCTCCCCTTTCCCATGGCCCACCTTTCCTCATGGAGCCTGTGGACGTGGCTGCTGGCTGTGCAGGTGGCCTGGATGGAAGCCCCGAACCTCCTGGTGTGGACCTTGCGTTGGAGATCCGTGTTTCCAAAGCATAACATTATTTCACTCCTCTCCCATTTTCGGGGGGGGGGGAGCTACGAGAAGCGGGTGGTGGCCACTTGGGGAATATTTGTGTCCCTGGGAGATCTGCTCTTCCCCATCCCTTACCTCCGAAGGGGAGACCAGGCGTGGGAGAGAGTGCTAATGATAATGACCGATTCCCTCCTGTTTCTGCGGGTTTGTGGGGTGGGGGAGAGAAGGTAATTGCAGAGCCTGGACTGAAGTTAGGAGGCTGACTCGCTACAATAAGCAGTGACCATTAGTTGGAGGAAGAAAAAAACGTAGCCGTGCAATGGAGATTTGCTCTTGCAGAACCTGCATCATCTTTTTTTTCCAATTTTTTTAAAAAAGCCTTTTAAACATTCTTATTCCTAAAGGCAAAAAACCCCCATGAGGCTTGCTGGAGAACGGAGCGGAGATGACATGCGAGGGGGGGGTGCCGTGGTGGGGGGAGATGTTGCTGAAATAATTCCATCTATCAGGAACTCAGAGGTAGGTGGGGAGATCAATGGGAAGCCTTTGCCGGCCAGATGCCAGCCGTAGCGCTGAAGTTGCTTTCCTTTCTAACTGAAGCAACAGATTTTTCCCTTGCTTAACATCTCAGCGTTTTTTGCATGGGGCGGGCTGCAAGAGGGAGTGAGTGAAGACCTCACTCACTCCCTCTTCTTGCAGCACGCCCCGATGCGAAAAATGCCGAGATCGGTGTACTTGGGGCTGCTGCTGCTGCGACGTCCAGGGAGGCTCAGCTGGTCTGAGTAACATGAGGGATCGCCTTCATGTTACTCGTCTTCCCGGATGGGCTGGTAAGGGGATAGAAAAGGTTTTTCTCCAGTCCCAGGTTTCAGCTTCTTGGCCTTATTATCTCTTTCCAGCTTCTTTTGTTCAACCTGTAATTAAGGTTCTTTGTTATGTCTTAGGAAATATCCCCTGGTTCAAAAGAAGGAAGAGGCTCTGCTGGTCCGGAGCCCATCTGCAGGTTGGGAGGGAGGGAGAGACAGACAGAAAGACAGACAGACAGAGACACAGAGAGAGAGACACACACACAGAGTGAGTGATTAAGTGAGTGAGTGAGTGAGAGAAGACAGACAGACAGACAGACACACACACATATACACACAGAGTGACAGAGAGAGAGGAAGGGAGGGGAGAGAGATAGAGAGATAGAGAGGGAGGGAGGGAGAGAGACAGAGAGAGACACACACAGAGTGAGTGATTAAGTGAGTGAGTGAGTGAGACACACACACACACACACACACACAGAGTGACAGAGAGAGAGGAAGGGAGGGGAGAGAGATAGAGAGGGAGGGAGGGAGAGAGACAGAGAGAGACACACACAGAGTGAGTGATTAAGTGAGTGAGGGAATGAGAGACAGACAGACGTACACACACACATATATACACAGAGTGACAGAGAGAGAGGAAGGGAGGGGAGAGAGATAGAGAGAGAGGGAGGGAAAGAGACAGAGAGAGACACACACAGGGTGAGTAATTAAGTGAGTGAGTGAATGAGAGACAGACAGACAGACACACACACACACATACACACAGAGTGACAGAGAGAGAGGAAGGGAGGGGAGAGAGCTAGAGAGAGAGGGAGGGAGAGAGCTTTCAATTTGTAGGGATGTAACCTGGATGTTTTTGCCTGCTCTCAAAAAGATGAGCAGGGTTGAACCTGGCTAATAATTGGAGGGGAATCCACCTGGGAATCTCAGTACTGTATATTTAATAGGAAAATATTAAAAATTGTCCAAAAGCAACAATGACAATTTCCCTACTACTGCTAAGAAAATTACGACACATCAATAAAATTATAGGAGCTGAGTTTAACTCAAGAGAAACTTTTCTAAAGGTAGACAGTTATATAACAATTCCACAATTCTGAAAGAACAAACTTGTTCTATATGAAATTTAATGCTACAGCAGAATGAAGTAACACTGAAGATAAGTGCAGGTAGTTCTCAATGCACGACCACAATTGAGCCCAAAATTTATGTTGTTAAGTGAGAAATTTATTGAGTTTTGCCGCATTTTACAATTTTTCTTGCCACAATTGTTAAGTGAAAAAAAAATTTTTTTTAATCAACCCCCCCCCCCCCCGGTCAATGGTGTCCCTCTTTACCAATGTTAAAATCTGGTCACCTTAATGTTAAACCTAAAGTATTAGCATCACAAATCTCTAACCATAATAAACTTGTGAACTTTAATTTTATTTTTATGAAATCTCAGTTGTATTTCCTCAGTCATTTATTTGGTGTAACACCACCATGTTCAGACATGGATTACATCATATAATATGGCACAAGAAAAAACTATTTTTAAAAGCATTTCACACATTCCCCAACAGGTAACATTTCATAGATTTTTTCTCTCTCCGCCTTTTCTTCTCAAATAACATTGTTTAAACATAATAAAAGCTTGTTTCACCAATGAATATTTCTCTTCTGAGCTTTTCATACTTGTGCTTTGAAAATATTGGAGTGGTTGGGTTTTTTGATTGAGTTCCTTCATTTTCTTTCTTGTACCCATGATGTGTTTGGATTGTTAGATAATGTTTTGAGCACCAGTTCTCTCAGTACATTTGGTACTGTTTCACCTGTGACCAACCATTTTGTGAATCTAGCAGTAAGTAGAAAATCTGAAAGCATATAGAATGGACTGCCAATTAAACTACAGGGCACTAAAATGCTTTAAAATGAAAGCATTATGGCTTTTCTTGAAATTACTTGCAATTTTCAGAAAGCTGAAGTACTAATCTTCTGAACCTTGTTCATGCCATAAAAATATAACAAAAGGAAAAAGTAAAACTATATTTTTGGAGAAAGAAAGAGATTTAAAAAAAGCTTAAATAGAAATGGCCAGTCTTTAATAAGTTACTCTTGCTTCCTAGAAACATGTAAAATAAATATGTAAATGAATAATATTATTCTTTCTGAATAGTAATATACATGTTGCATTTTATTTATTGAAACACTTTTTCATGTTGCACAACCCAATTTATTGATTAAATCACTCTCTCCTGTTATCCTCGTCCTGCAAGTTGAAACCTGTTTATTCTAGACACCAACCTAAAGGTTAAATATTAATATTTAAATTATTCATGGGAATTATATTACTGCAAATCTATGTGACTTTGTGTACTATTAATAAGTAAGAAGGACTTAACCTAACATCAAAAACACCTAACATCAAAAATGGTATCAAAAAATCACAAAAAAGCTCAATAACCTGCTGATACAGTTCTACAGAGGAATTATTGAGTCTACCATCTGCACCTCTATAACTGCCTGGTTTGGCTCTGCAACCAAACAAGACAGACACAGGCTTCAAAGGATTCACAGAACTGCAGAAAAAACAATTGCTACCATCCTGCCTTCCATTGAGGACTTGTATACTTCACAAGCCAGAAAGAGGGCTGTGAAAATACAGATCCCTCACATCCTGGACATAAATTGTTTCAACTTCTACCTTCAAAAGAACGCAATAGGGCATGCACACCAGAACAACTAGACACAAGGACAGTTTTTCACCCCGAATGTCATCATTCTGCTAAACAACTACTTCTCACAATACTATCAAACTATTTAGTAAGGCTGTATTACCATTATGCTTTACAATTTATATAGTTTTAGTTTCCTAGTATGATTTATGTTGATTGCTTATTTAGTATCCTATAACTATCACTAAGTGTTGTATCTTATGATTTATGATGAATGTATTTTTATGATGACTATGATAATTATTTATCACTTATAGCTTTTATGTACACTGGGAGCTTATGCACTGAAGACAAATTCCTTGTGTATCCAATCACACTTGGCCAATAAAGAATTCTATTATCTATTATCCTATTTAGTCTGAGAAATATTTTATATCCAATCCTTTCAAGAAAAGTAATCTGACTTCTGACTGATGTCATGGCAAGATTGGAGGTGAGGAGCAGGTCTCCGTGATCCCATGCAGTGTTCTTCCTATTGGAGGGCTCCGAAAGGAGTTAAAGTCACCCTGTATGGGTAATGAAGAAAAGAGGGGCACCTTGAAGGTTGCAGAGAGCAGCAACTCTCCTGCTTGACTCAGGGCTTTTCCCCTTTCATCTACAACAAGGAGAAGAGGCAGCCATCATGGCTGCCATAAAGCTGGGACAGCCGAGGCAACAAAGCAATATGCAGGAGCAGTGACTGGAGCTGGGTGAGAATATTCTTTTTTTATTTAGACCCTAACTTTAAAAGAAAAAAAGAAAAAAGAAAGAGGAAAATTCAGAAAAGAGACTCTTAGAACTATTTATTAAAGCAGCAAACAAACATAGAAAGAAAAATCCTAGACCTGAAAGAAAGGAACCAAGGGGAGAAAAGCTGAAGATTGGATTTTAACACTGGGTAGGTGTTATTTTGGAAAGACATTATAAAATGCTGGAACTATCTACTTGCATTTACTTGGGTAGCTGACTTTGCTTCCATAAATTGAACTAAATTTGGATTAATTAATTTATCAGACTTGAAACAATGCTGAAACCTAAGCTGAGGATGCCGTCTACTGGTGAATGCAAAATATACCATACTTCTAGGAATTCCTAACATGAGAAATAAATAACATTCATCTGGAGGTTTGTGGTGATACTTACTGTTCTATAAATATCTACTTTATGATTACTGGAGAGTCTATTGTGAGAATAAGGAAAACTCTTAAGTAAATTAAAATGATTTTTGACTGTGGAAGCTGCCTGATTATTTAAATGGGACTGATTGATAATCCTGATGTAAAGAACTATGATTATTGAAAGTTCTGAGGAGCAACATTGGACTTGAATATATTGTTTTTGGACTTGGGTAAGAGTGGGACTTATTAAAATAAGTCAAGATGGGGGAAATGAGTGGGATTTCAAGAGAAATGGTCCTGATGTTTCAAAGCACTAGGGGTATTATGACAAATAACTCCAGAGAGATAAAGAACCTAATGCAAGGCATAAATGGGAAAATAGAAAATATGCTACAACTGATAATGAATGAAGATCAAAAAGTCCAAGAAAGAGAGGAGACAATAGAAAGGATGGAGGAAAAGATAGAACAGACAAACCAGGAAACAAAGCAAGAAGAAAAGAAGAAGATAAAGATAATAATGACTGATGAAATAAACCAAGGGAAAAGTACTGTAAGAGATTTAAAAATGAAATCAAATAATTTGGAAGATACTTTTGAAAAGAAGATAGAGGTTTGGGTGGACACTCTGGAGACCTGGCAGCTTAGGAGGATAGAGATGGGAGAAATAGGCAGTCTAAATGGTGAAGACATAGATGCTGATAGAGACCAAGATCCAAGAGAGGAGTATGGGAGGCAAGCTAAAAAATAAATAAGAATTAAGTATTAAAATGGACAAGAGATGATGTATAGAAAGGAATTATTATTATTATTCTTTTTTCTAATATAATGATGGCCTGATTAAAAACTGAAGTAGAGGTAGAAATAAGAACACACACCTTTATATAAAGCAATAGTTAGATGGAAAGATTGGAGGTTGAAATACAGTATTATTAAGTGTGTTTAAATAATAAGACAACTGGTACTTGAATGGTGTATTGTGACTTTGAACAACAAAATAAGGAAATACTATGTTTTAATATAAATATGTGTATTAACATTAGGATTAGTAATGGTGACCTGACTAGAAGCTAGAATAGAAGTAGAAATAAGAAATAGGGGGGATATTAGCAGATATAATTTTCATATAATAGAATATAAGTAATATTTAGATGGAAAGATTAGAGATTGAAATATGGTATTACTATGTATGCTTAATAATATCATTGGCATTAAAATGGAACATTGAAATATTGAATAACTACTCTAAAACTATCATGTATATCAATACTAGGATTATATGTTTGACTAATGTAACGAGTATTATTATTATACAATTGTATCACAGCGGCCAGTTGTTTTGCCGGATTTGGCATTGGTTACTAGTCGGGCCCCACCCAGGGGCCTAGGACGTCGTAACGTATTTTCGTAATATGCGTGCAGATCCAAGCAGTGCGGCTTTTTGCATTTGACTGATGGTGATTTTGTCAATTTTTAACTGTTTTAAATGTAATTCCAGTGCTTTTGGAATAGCACCCAGTGTGCCAATTGCCACTGGAATTACCACTGCTGGTTTGTGCCATAGTCGTTGAATTTCATTTTTTAAGTCCTGGTATTTTGCGATTTTTTTCATGTTCCTTCTCAGCGACCCTGCTATCACCTGGTATTGCAAAGTCTATGATTGTGACCTTATTTTTCTCAACCAGTGTGATGTCTGGTGTATTATGCGCCAGTGCTTTGTCCGTATGTATGCGAAAATCCCATAAGATCTTGACCATCTGATTTTCGGTGACTTTTTCAGGCTGATGTTCCCACCAGTTTGTTGCTGTTTTAATATTATAATTTTTGCACAAATTCCAATGGATCATTTGCGCTACTGAATTGTGCCGCAATTTATAATCAGTCTGCGTGATTTTTTTACAGCAGCTGAGTATGTGATCAACAGTTTCATCAGCTTCTTTGCAAAGTCTGCATTTGGCATCATCAGAGGATTTTTCGATTTTGGCCTTAATGGCATTTGTGCGGATAGCTTGTTCTTGCGCAGCCAGGATTAGTGACTCTGTTTCTTTCTTTAATGTACCTGTTGTTAACCATAACCAAGTTTGTTCACTGTCCACTTTATCTTTTATTTTTTCCAGAAATTGGCCATGCAGTGCTTTGTTCTGCCAACTCTTCATTCTTGATTTTATCACATCTTTTCTGTATTCTTGTTTCGTCTGTTGGGCCTTCAGTAGATTTTTGTTCTTTACTTCGATTAATAGATGTTCTTGACTTTCTTTTAAATAATCAGCCAGTGCCTGTTTTTCTTCTTCAACTGTTTGCTTCACTTGTAATAATCCTCTGCCACGTGATTTTCGGGGCAGATATAGTCTATCAGTATCACCACGTGGATGTAAACTGTAGTGCATTGTCATTAGTTTCCTGGTTTTTCGGTCCAAAAGGTCCAAATCAGCTTGTGTCCAATTATTATTATTATTATTATTATTATTATTATTATTATTATTATTATTATTATTGTACAATTGTATCACAGCTGCCAGTTGTTTCGCCGGATTTGGCATTGGTTACTAGTCGGGCCCCACCCAGGGGCCTAGGACGTCGTAACGTATTTTCGTAATATGTGTGCAGATCCAAGCAGTGCGGCTTTTTGCATTTGACTGATGGTGATTTTGTCAATTTTTAACTGTTTTAAATGTAATTCCAGTGCTTTTGGAATAGCACCCAGTGTGCCAATTACCACTGGAATTACCACTGCTGGTTTGTGCCATAGTCGTTGAATTTCGATTTTTAAGTCCTGGTATCTTGCGATTTTTTCATGTTCCTTCTCGGCGACCCTGCTATCACCTGGTTTTTCTTCTTCAACTGTTTGCTTCACTTGTAATAATCCTCTGCCACGTGATTTTCGGGGCAGATATAGTCTATCAGTATCACCACGTGGATGTAAACTGTAGTGCATTGTCATTAGTTTCCTGGTTTTTCGGTCCAAAAGGTCCAAATCAGCTTGTGTCCAGTTAACTATGCCAGCTGTGTATCTTATAACTGGTATTGCCCAGGTATTTATGGCCTTGATTGTATTTCCACCATTCAATTTAGATTTCAAAATTTTCCTAACTCTGTTGGTGTACTCTCGCCTGACAATAGTTTTTACTTCTCCATGCTTGATGTTATCCAACTGCAGAATGCCTAAGTATTTGTAGGCTTCATTTTCTTTGCATTTAATTAGTTGGCCATTGGGCATTTCAATTCCCTCAGATGCAGTGATTTTGCCCCTTTTTATGGATACAGTGGCACATTTTTCCATGCCAAACTGCATTGAAATATCGGTGCTGAATACTCGGACTGTATTTGTCAATGATTGGATTTCTATTTCTGACTTTCCATAGAGTTTCAAATCATCCATATATAGTAAATGCGAAATTTTTTCAGCTTTTTTGGCTGTTTGGTAGCCTAATTTCATTTTTTTTAAGATTACTGATAGTGGGATAATTGCGATGTTGAAGAGAAGAGGTGAAAGTGAATCACCCTGGAAAATTCCTTGCTTGATATTAACCATTCCGTAGCTCTCATTCCCTACTGCCAACTCAGTTCTCCATTGTTTCATTGCCTTTTCAGTAAAGGATGTAATATTTTTGCTAATGCCAGTTGTTTCTAAGCATTTTATGATCCAACTATGTGGCAGTGAGTCAAATGCCTTTTTGTAATCAATCCAGACCATATTCAAGTTCGTTTTTCTGTTCTTACAATTTTCTAATATCATTTTATCAATTAGAAGCTGATCTTTTGTGCCCCTGCTCCTTCTTTTGTTGCCTTTTTGCTCTACTGGCAAGATGTTGTTTGTTTCCAAATAATCCATCATGTTATCTGCAATAATGCCTGTGAGTAATTTGAAGGTTGTTGGCAAGCATGTTATTGGTCTATAGTTTTCAGGTGTTGTTCCTTTAGTTGGATCTTTCTGAATCAAGTATGTTTTTCCAGTTGTCAACCATTCATCAATTTGGCCCTTTTGTAAAATTTCATTCAGTTGCCTGGCTAATATTGCATGTAAACTGGTCAGATATTTGAGCCAGAAACCATGTAATTGGTCCTTTCCAGGTGATGTCCAATTCTTTACCTTTTTAACTCGATTTTTGATCATCTCAGTTGTTATTTCTAATACTTGCATTTGTTTGTTGCCAATGCTTTTCTCAAAGTCATGTATCCACTTTGCTTCCTTGTTGTAGTCCTTTGCATTTTCCCACAATTCTTTCCAGAATTCAACTGTGGCCTGTTTTTCTGGTTTTTCACTTTTGGTGTCACGATTCACATTAAGACTTTGATAAAAACACCGTTGGTCTGATCGAAATTGCTGATTTTGTTTATATTGGATGATTCGTGCCTCATATCTTTCAATTTTTCTAGCTGTTGCTGTTATCTGCTGTTTTACAATCTCTACAGCTTCATTGATGTTTCTTGTATCCAATCTATATCTCCTGATTAGCCGATCTATGATTTTGTTGTTTTTAAGCCGTTGCTCATGCATGTTCTTTAAGTTACTAGCATCTGCCCTTAATTTTTTGATTTTTTGTTCTAAACGGATTTTCCACTTTGGCTTTGATGCTTTTTCTGTTGTGTGACTAGGTACTTTAATTTTAATGCCTAGTTCATTAGTGACTATTACAGCTGCGCTGTACATTAACTGGTTTGTTTCCAAGATGGATCCCGGTTCAATTGTTGAAAACACTGCATTAACTATTTTCATGATAGGGGCCAAAATTTTCTTAGGCACAGTTTTTAGTGATGGTAAACGTTGCCTTTCCTCATTAAGCAGAAAATGCTCCATGATCTTATCCTTCAATTCTTTTTGTTTTTGAGTTAGCTCATCAGTTGGTTCAGTGATAACTGGTTCTAGTGGTGGTGATGTTATTTCCTCCCCGAGAGCTTCTTCTGGGAGTTCTACTATAATGTCTTTAGTTGTGTCTTGAATATCAGTTATTTCCGCTTGTGATATTGTTTTTTGGGTTCTGCAATTTGCCTGAATTTCCTCATGTTCAACTTCACTAAATACTTTATTCCGTATAATAAATCGCCTTTGATCTGCTAGTCGTTGTTCACTAACATTTGAATGTGGATATTGTTGTTTCCATAATTCATACATTCTCTTTAAATAGCCTCTTTTTTCTGGCTCTGAGTTGTAGTAACAGGCCATTATGGCACGGTTTTCATCTGCACTATATTTTTGTCGTTTTGTTGGCTGGTCCACTTGTAGCCCACTTGTCGACGGATGTCCAGGGACCCCAACATCCGCCGCGGCCCTTGTTAACCCGCGCGACGACCGATGCGGTATGGAATTCTTATTTGTTTTTTTCACCATATTGTATGGGTTGGCAGGTTTTTTTTTACGGGACCAGATGCCAACCTGACCCCAACCTTCCTCCTTTCTCATCCGGGCTTGGGACCGGCAACGGCGGAGTTATTATTATTATTATTATTATTATTATTATTATTATTATTGCTGTTTGTATCAAAATGAACTATACCCAGAGGCCACACTGTTCATGTATTCAGATTGATGTATATTTAAAAGTAGGAATCCAATACATTTTTAAAAAAGTAATCTATACTCTATATTGTTTGGTTCCATTACTGAGCTCTATATTTAAATTCATGTCACCATTCTATAGATCAGGGGTCAGCAACCTGCAGCTCTGGAGCTGCATGTGGCTCTTTCATCCTTCTGCTATGGCTCCCTGTTGCCGGTTGAATTCACAATTGATAGGGCTTATAACAGGTAGAGGAAAAAGGATGCTGAGCTAGGAGGAGACACTATGGTGGAGGAACCGGATTTCCAGTTGGCTCTAGAATTGAACGGATGGTTTCTGGTTAGGACCTTTGTGGTTCTTTGAATGTTTAAGGTTGCTGACCCCTGCTATAGATATTGACTTTTCATCTTCCAGTTGTTATTCTTGTGTAACTTGGAAGAAAAGCCTCATAGTCGATGACTGTAATGGACACCCTTTACAGGTTTAGATTTTATGGAATTTCTCAGCCAGAATGGCTATTACTAGAAATGTTGGGATATTGGAAGATGCAATAGCTCTTCTTAAGAGAGAGAAATATAATCTTTAGCCATTACCTTTCCTGAAACTGTTGATCTACAACAACATTTTTTCTTGGGAAGCACATAATACTAAGCAATCAAAAAATTACAGTGACTCTAATAATGCCACATATATTCATAGCCCAGAGTTCTATATTAATATGTAGTTGGTGGAAGTAGCAGATACACATTTCCCCCTTTTTTTCAGGGACACCATCAGCAAGTACATGATCCTAAAGTCAGCTCTATGTATTAATCATAAAAACACTGTACATTTACTTGTCATCTTTGCTTTATATGGTATTGAATAGGGAATGAAGTTAATCACTGTGCCAGGATGAGTGCTGAATGATTCTCTCAGACATGCAATATGGCCACCAGTTGCTTCTCTGGGTAATTTACAAGCTTCCCCGCTGTATGATAAAGCACAGGTGCTCAAGCTGTCACCCAGAGCAATGATTTATTAGCTTTTGGAGTACTACAGTCCTTATGTAGCAGACACTAAATCAAGTGAATGTATACAGAAATAATATGTTTTCCGAAGATGACCCATGGAGACGCTTTAACTGCTCCTGCCCTTTTACTACCACTGTTGGTTTTGCCATCTC
Source organism: Thamnophis elegans (assembly GCF_009769535.1). Taxonomy (NCBI): domain Eukaryota; kingdom Metazoa; phylum Chordata; class Lepidosauria; order Squamata; family Natricidae; genus Thamnophis; species Thamnophis elegans. The sequence continues at coordinate 38,897,017 of NC_045549.1, read as the reverse complement.
TTCTCATTATTTCAAAACCCACAGGATTCACATTCTGTCTTAATTCCTAAGCAGCCAAGGCTGCATCGGTGTTAGTTTTATTGCTGTGGATATCTACTTGAAATGTCATACCACTAAGGAGCCAAGGATAACTCAGAAAAGAAGAGACACCCTGGGGCGAAATGGGATCATAAAGAAATTTTGAAGGCTGCAGCAAATCTTTTCTAGTCTGTCCTTCTTTTTTGGCATCATTGGCGTATGGAGAGAATTTTGTCTGTTTTCAATCCAGTCAGAACATATTTTTTACACGAGGAAGCTTTTTCAAGCAAATCTATTCAAAAGTCTCATCTTCCAGCATGCTTGACAGTGACTATCAATCAAAACCATAGCTTGTTGATTATCTGAATACCCTTTGAACATAGTCAAGACAAATCTTGCTAACAAAATGAGAACATTGTATGACTGAATTGATCATTTTCTGTCTCACTCATAGTTGTAATCCTATGTGTGGTCCTGCCATAGTTTTGTTTTGAAAGACAAATTATTTCATTGAACAATATTACTCTAGTCTTATGGAATGCAATCCTTTTCTAAGCAGAATGAAACTGCCTTCAACCCATCCACAAAACCAATCAGTTGGCTTTTCTAAGTACATTTTTAGTATCAGTGTAAGGTAAAATTCCCTAAAAGGACCAATGGCTGTCTCCTGCAATTGTATTGTACTGTAAAGTAAAGGTAAAGGCAAATGTTTGCAAAACTGGAGCCTTGACTTTTTACATCAATCTAGTATTTTCCAGATACATTAGAAACATGACTTTCAGTATTTATAAATTAGAGCAAATATGATTTATTTGATGAAGTTGAATTCCTCATATATACAAAAGATTGTGAGAGTTTTGTCTAAATCAAGGGTGTCAAACTCACATCGTCATGGCAGAGTCACATGACGTATCAGGACTTTCTCCCCCTTTGCTAAACTGGGCGTGGCCAATGCTCTACTCCACGGACCCAGGAGTTAGACAGCCCTGGTCTAGATGATCATTTAAAATGGTCATTCATTGACTCAGCTGTTGTCATAAAAGTCTAGGAAGATTAGCCAGTTCTACAAGGTACAGTACTTTTTTTACATTAGCTAAATCTGTCAGCCATATACTCTAAAGGGTCAGAATCCTAGTAATGTATCTTAATGTGTGGGATGTGGGAAAGCATATGCATACTTCACTTTTCTTCAGGAACAGTAAGCAGGATTTTTTTTAAAAAGAAGTAAATTCTATATAATAATCTTAGATTTCTTGCTTATCCAACCTTTTGAGTGTTTCGCTCCTAGTGCATAAATTAGCCACACACCAAACAGCTCAATTTGTATTGGCATCAATTTATGGAGGCTTTGCAGCTTGATACTACAATAAATAAAGAAAACTTTGCTTTGGCTTGACAGCGTCCCAATACTAAAAAGTGATGGACATTGAGGAAAACAGGTTTTGGTTTTCTCTAACTTCACTTTGTTAACTTTACAGAGATATTATATATCTGGCAGCACCTAACATCTTTGGTCCCTCAAATGTCATTTTATTTCATATTGCAGTCTCTTTCTTCACTACCTAGCCAATCTTGACTAACCTTGAAAAAAATACACCTTATTATTGCTTGGATGGAGATAATCAGAATATTCCATGGAATAGCCTGGAAAAAGGTAATGGCAAATTACTTTTGTACTAATTTTGGGGAAAATTACATGGACATAAAAGTGACTATGTTTTGAATTTAACTTGACATTATTTATAGCCTGGCAACATGAATAGTTAGGTCTTTGCTGTTTTTATTTTTTATTTTAATTGACTAATATTTTTAATTGAAAAATCTAAATTATATTTGGTTTATAATTTTAGAGATTTGTTTAATAATAATATTTAAAATATTTGGAAATACATTGCTTTGAGAAAGCCCATTTTTAATTCCATAAATATGCAACTTTGTTACAAAGAGAGAAAATTTAATACTCATTCAAAAATATTTGAATAAGACTTTAAAAGATATAAAATCCAACAAAATGAATGTGAGATGGAACACAGATTAAATGAAGAAGGTTTTAATCCAAGTTAATAGATTCATAACACAGGTCTGCAACTAAAAAGCTGTTTGATTATTTTCATCTAATTTCAATGCATTTTGGTGTGCTGAAAACAAATAAAATATTGAAAAAAACTCCTAGACGTCATGATTTGCCACAACATTTATCATTTTTTAAAATTTTTTGGTATTTTTTTATATTATGGGTTTTTAACCAACTTTAAAGTCCAAATTACTATGAATTAATTCACATAAGTGCATTTAAGATATAAAAACCTTAAAAGGTTTATCTGAGTTATGTAAAAAAAATATAGCACTGTAAATCTGATGGTCAGCAATATATACATAAACTAAGCAAGTTTTAAGTCTGTGCTTCTAATGGTAGAAGGGGTTAATCTTTCTTGAAGAATCCAGTGGGAGGGAGACACAGGGCAGATAGCAGCCTCTCCGGTCAGTGCAGGGGGCGTGGCCAGCACTGTGACATCTCGTGTACAGACACAGAGCTGCTCTCTCCTGCATGCCACACTTGTGCACAAATCATCATCAGGTTCTTGGTTCTAGGCTGTTTACACTTTTTCATTGAAATTCATGTTAGCTCATCATTCTTCAACTGTTACGTTATGGCTCCGCAAAAGTGTATTAATTCACCAGACAGTTTCTATTTCATCTGTGGTGAATATACAGTGTTGAAGCAACAGCAGAATATTACAGACTTCTGTGAAAAAAATATACTTTGCATACTTTGGACTAAAAATTGGAGATCAAGATAAAGTTTGGGTGCCTCATAAAATGTGCAAACGGTGTGTTGAGGACCTCCAAAACTGTTCAAGGGTAAGAAAAAATATTTCTGTTATGGGATTCCTATGGTATGGTGAGATCAAAAGAACCATAGTGATGACTGTTACTTTTGTTCATGCGATGTGAAAGGGTTTAATTCCAAATGGAAGCATTCCATTTCATACCTCAATCTTCACTCAACAATTTGTCCCACCCCCCATGGCGCAGATATACCAGTACCCAAGCTCCCTGCTACCTTGGAAGAGATACCTAGCTCTGATGAAGGTGACGTTATACCTGAACCAGATGATGAATCAAGTTCTGACTTTGAAGATGATAGGAGACCAAAACTGTTTTCTCAGGAGATGTATGATTTGGTAAGAGACTTGAATCTTCCCAAAGATGCCGCCGAGTTACTCGGATCAAGGCTGAAAAGCAGGAATTTATTGTTGCCAGGAATGTCATCTTCATGGTTCAGACATCATGAAAAGACATTCATTCCTTGCTTCGCCCAGGAAGACAAGTTGGTTTATTGCATTGATGTCGAAGGTCTGATAGGTCAATTTAAAATCCAATATGATTCAGAGCAATGGCGTCTTTTTATAGATTCTTCAAAAAGAAGTCTCAAAGCAGTTTTACTTCACAACGGTTTTTGCGCTTTCATATCTGTAGGTCATTCCGTACACTTGAAGGAAACCTACAAGAACTTGGAATTGGTTCTTCGTAAACTTAAATATGAAGACCATGGCTGGCAAGTGTGTGGGGACTTGAAGGTCTTGTGCATGCTGCTCGGGCAACAAACTGGGTATACCAAATACCCTTGTTTTCTGTGACTATGGGACAGTGGAGACTGACAAAATCACTGGACCAAAAAGAGTTGGCAGCCGAGGGTGCTAACAGTCGGTGAAAAAAATGTCATCCGAGAAACTTCGGTACCTTTCCATAAAGTTCTTCTACCACCTCTCCACATAAAATTGGGATTGATGAAGCAATTCATAAAATCACTTCCAAGAGATGGAGAATGCTTCAAATACTTGGTCACAAGTTTCCATGCCTGTCAGAAGCAAAATTGAAGGAAGGTGTGTTCGTTGGACCAGACATTAGAAGGCTTATAGCTGATCAAGAGTTTGCCAATACCATGATGGATCCTCAAAAAGAAGGGTGGATTGCATTTAAAGAAGTTGTACAGAAATTTTTAGGCAATAACAAAGTTCCTCACTACAAAAAGATCATCGGAAGAATGCTGAAAGCATTTCAAGCTTTAGGTTGCCTGATGAGTTTGAAAGTGCATTTCCTCCAGTCCCACCTTGACTACTTTCCTGAAAATTTGGGAGCTGTGAGTTAGGAACAAGGTGAACGATTCCACCAAGACATTAAAGAGGTGGAAAGGAGATACCAGGGAAAATGGAGCATTACAATGATGGCAGACTACTGTTGGATGCTTCAGAGAGTCAGTCCAGATGCTACTCACAAATGTAAATGCACCAAGAGGAGGCTCACAAGGAAGAAGAATCGAATTAATGTGTGTAGATGAGCTCATTTCAGTTCAAAAAAGGATTTTCATGAAAATATTGTAATAAAACTTTAATTTTATAAGTCTATTTCCATTTATTTTGAGGTATTGCCTTATTTAACATAGTTACCTAAATTGTCAGGAAGTGTGATGTCCTATGACAAAATGGAGGTCATTTTTGGATACAGTGCACCAAAAAACATAAAGATTACATGGAATAACCAAAACAGCTCTCAAAAAAATTTTTTTTTGCAGACCTGTGAATTTGATTGTGATAGTACAGAAAAGAAAAAAAAGGTTATAAATAAGAGACAAGTTTGCTTTTATTGTATGGGGATTCATCAAGAGATGAGAATCAGTTAGGAAATGTTGGGACACTTCTCATGTTTTGATTGGAACTAAACCATATTTATTTAACTGAAAGATTTCTAAAAATATAACTCACCAAAACGAGAAAGGTGATAAAAAGCCATTTTTTTAAAAAAAAGCAAGGATAAATTACAAAAATGCTTTATCCTAGTTTCAGATGTAGTGGATTGCTACCTTAGTCCGGACAGCTCAATTAGGCCCTTATGATAAAATACAACTTTGTGCACTTTTAAGCACTTAATGTGACTGAAAGGCTGTTAGCAAGAAATCTCAGAGAAAATAGGTGCTGTCGGGCTTCCAGGTGGTGACGTCACTGTGCTGAGAGCGGGGTAAGGGAGCTCTCCTAGCCCCTAACTCTAATTTATTCATTTGGGCTCATTTTTGGAGCACTGTTGATCCCGAAGAGACCAGCAGATCAAAGGGGATACTCAGTAGATGCCGGGGTGATAAGGCAAATCCCCCTGCGGATAGGAGAAACCCCCCTAAACGGATGAAGAAATATCCTACCTTTGGTTAGTACCTGAGCAATGGCGGCTGCATAGAAGGAAGAAGAAACAGAGATAGAAGCAGTTGAAATCGGATGCTTGTTATTATTGCTGACAATCCAGAGAGGAGAGCAATGCGAAACTGGTAGAGAGGGTGTGCTGGAAGAAGAAGTAGCCGGGAGAGAGGCTGTTTTTACAGTACAATTTTGCCGAAAAGGAGCGGAGCAGAGATGCTGTGTTAGAATGGACAGGAAGGGACAGCCAGAAGAGCCTAAAGATCAGCCACAGATATAGAGTTCTGTCTGGAAGTAGACTTTTGCTTCATGGATATTAACAGTGACACTAAGGAGAGAGTAACACCCAGTGAACTGTAAATTTGAATGGTGAAGTTGGTTGTAAGAGAACATAGAGAGACTAATTATTAGAATTGAATATTTGAATAACCGATAAAATTGAGAAACATTTATTGATATAAGATAATAGTGTGATATATAAATTTATAATATATATTAATCAAATTAACTAAATGGAATACTACATAGGAATGTTTAAGTATTGAAAGGTGATATCAAGGAAAGTTAATAGTTGAATTGTTGCTGAATATTGAATTATACAATTATTTATATTATTGATATTACTGATGAAGTATAAATAAGGTAAAAGTTATAGCCAATTGTGGGCAAGGACAAATAGGGGGTTAAAAATGGCAATCTCAGTAAAATTAGGGAAAAAGACCATACCCAATGTGAGTTCAGCAACACCCCCCTCCTCAAATCAAAGATCAATGGAGAGTGCGTGGGGGTTGGAGAAAGCTGAAAAGATGGCAGAATCAATGGGACCAGCACCAACGATGCAGAACATGCAATCGATGCTCCAGATGATACAGGAGACTTTGGCAAAAAGCCAAGAAGAGTCAAGGAAGAATCATGAAGAATTAAAAAATGAAATGGGAGAATTGAAAAGAACTATCAAGAATGTAGACGATAAAGTCGAAAAGATACAGAATGCCTTAGCAATCAATGAACAGAAAATTCCATCTATGGAAAAAAAAAATAGAACATTCAGATCAGAAGATGGGAAAGATGGAAATAGAATATAGACAACTTAATAAGGAATTAGAATTATCAATAATCCGACTTGAAAACGAAAAGGCGGCATTCTACCTAAGATTTCAAAACATACTGGAAGAGGAGGAAGACCTGAAAGAAAAAATGATTAATATCCTCACTGAATTTCTGCAAAAAAAAAAAAAAAAAAGAACAGGAAGTGAGAGAGAGTATCGATGAGGTTTACCGGGTGAATACTAACTATACAAGAAGACATAGACTCCCGAGAGAAGTGCATATAAGGTTTGCTAAGAAAACTGCCAGAGATGAAGTGTACAAAAAAAACAGAGAAGAGACGATTATACTACAGGGAAAATAGCTGACCACGCTTAAACAGATCCCATGGAGAATTCGGGAACAACGTAGGCAATACCAATTTTTAACAAACGAGTTAAATAAAAATAGAATAATGCACAGATGGTTGGTACCAGAAGGGGTTCTGGTATCTTGGCAAGGAAAAAGATATAAGATAGAGAATTTAGAAGAAGCACACAAATTCTATGAAGAACACTGCAATAGGGAAGGAGAACAAGGAAGCAAAGAGGAACTAGAATGCAGAGGTCAAGAGGAAGAAACACCAGAAGACAGCAAAAGAAGCAGGAGAGAAGAACAGAGGCAAGAAAGAGAGAGAGCAGAGAAGGAAGGTGTGAGAGGGAAAAGTCAGATACAAACTAGAAGTAAAAGGAACAATTTCAGCTAAAGATGGATCAAGAAATAACAATTGTGTCGATAAACTTGAATAGACTGAATGCACCAAAAAAAGAGCCCATATGTTTAATAAACTTAAGAAATTGAAAGTAGATATAGCCTGTATACAGGAAGTGCATATTAAAAGAGAACATAGGAACCTACTGGAAAACAAAAAACTAGGGAAATTATATACAGCATTGGCAGATTAAAAAAAAAGTGGGATAGCAACCTATATAAAGGAAGAAATAAACTCCAAAGAAGTTTACTCAGATGAAGAAGGCAGAACGCTAATGATTGAATTAGAGACAAACGATATTATTAATAGTCATATATGCACTGAACCAGAAACAAGAGGAATTTTATAGGAAATTACATAACAAAATAAATGAATTAGAATATGAAAACATTTGCTTAATTGGTGACTATAACGCAATAGTGGATAAAAAACTGGACTATGAAAGCAAAAAGAAAAATAAAACAAAAAAAATACATTACCCAAATCCTTTTTTGAGATGGCAAGGGAATATAAATTACAGGATATTTGGAGAGAAAGACACAAAACAAGAAGGCAATATACCCTTTATTCGAGCCCCCATCAATCTCTATCAAGAATCGACATGGTTTGGATCTCATCCAGGCTGTGTAATCAAGTAGACGAAATTGAAATAGAATCAAATGAGTGGGCAGATCATAACCCAATAAAAATAAGATGAAAAGGTCAAAAAAAGAGTAAAAGATGGATGATGAACTCAAGTATTGTAAAAGAAACAGAATACACTGAAATGCTAGAGAAAGAATTAAAATTGTTCTTTAAAATAAACAAAAAAGAAGACACCTCAATTCAAAATTTATGGGATACCATAAATGACGAGGGAAGAACTCACTTCAAAACGAGGGATGACGAGGGAAGAACTCACTTCAAAACGAGGGATGACGAGGGAAGAACTCACTTCAAAACGGAAGAAAAGAAGAATATCATTCGTAAATATTTCACAAAACTATTCACACAAGAAAATATGGAGGAAATCAAAATAAAACAATATTTAAATATAGAAAAGATAACGCCAATCTCAAAAGAACAAAGGGAGGCGATAAACAGACCAATAACGTTAGCTGAAGTGGAATAAGCCCTGAAAAATCAGAAAAATAATAAAACACCAGGACCAGATGGAATATCAGTGGAACTTTACAAATATAACAAAATAATATTGGAAGAGCTAGGAGTAGAAATGTTTAATGAGGTTTTAGGAAAAGCCAAGATACCTGAATCATGGACTGAAACAATAATATCCCTAAATCCCTAATCCCAAAAGAGGAAACCGATCTACAAGAAATTCAAAATTACAGACCAATCTCATTATTAAACTCCGATTACAAAATATTTGCAGCAATTATGGCAGAAAGAATTAAACAGGTGTTAAATGAACGAATACACCCAGGCCAAAATGGTTTTTTATCCCACAGACACATGAAAAATAATATGAGAGTTATTCTAGACATAATAGAGTACTATGAGGCCCATCCAGAAAAGCAAATGGTACTGGTTTTCCTTGATGCACAAAAAGCATTTGATAACGTAATTCGGAAATTTATAACAATACTATTGGATGAGATGAAATTCGGAGAAAAATTTATAAAAATAATAGAAAGATTTTATAACACTCAGACAGCCAAAGTTCTGATGAATGGAGATCTAACAGAAAAGATTGAAATAAAAAAGGAGTCAGGCAGGGATGCCCCCTCTCTCCTCTGCTATTTATATTGACTTTGGAAACTTTACTAAATGAAATTCGGAATGACCAGGGTCTAAAGGTCTAAGACTCAAAAATGAAGAATACAAGGTCCAAGCCTATGCTGATGACTTAGTATTTGGTTTAGAGGACCCATTAGAATCTAGTTTGAAATTAATCCAAAAATTAGTAGAATACGGCAAAGTGGCAGGACCAAAGATCAATAAAGACAAAACAAAAATGATAACTAAGAATATGACAAAAAAGCAAGAAGAGGAACTGGAAGCAGCAACTGGATTGCAGTTAACTAAGAAAATAAAATATTTGGGGATCTGGTTGTCAGCAAAATGTTCCACAATCAAAGAGGATAATTATAATAAATTAGTGATACAAATAAAGAAAGATTTAGAAAATTGGAAGAACATTCAGTTATCACTTATGGGACGTATAGAAACAATTAAAATGAATATCTTACCAAGAATACTTTTCCTGTTGCAAACTGCTCCTATTAATCCAGGTAAAGAATTCTTTCAAGAATTAAAGAAATTAACCACTAGATTCATTTGGCAGGGACGAGGATTAAACCGAGGATGAAATTAAAGTCAATGCAAGACAGCAAGGAGAGGTGAGGCTTAGCACTACCAAATTGGGATTTATACGCAACTGCAGTAACAATGACAATGGTGAAGGACTGGATAGAGTTAAAGAATAAAAGAATTCTGATCTTAGAAGGCCACAACCTGCAGGCAGGCTGGCATACTTTCTTATGGGATGACAAACATAAAATGCACAAATACTTTCAAAATCATTTAATTAGAAGAACCTTACTGCAACAATGGCTCAAAATAAAAAAAAATCCACTATGTGAAAATCCCAAATTGGCTATCACCAAGAGAAAGGATGACACACCCATATTTTACAGATTGGAACAAAATCCTAAAATACGGAGACTTAATTGGCAGACAGGGAAACTTAAAAACAAGTGAAGAATTGGCAGATCAGAATATGAAAGTTGATTGGCTAACTTACCTCCAAATTAAAACCAAATACAATAAAGATATTAAAATATATGGCATTGAAACAGAATCACATGAATTGGATAAAATTATTCAAAGTCCAGACAGAAAGATGATAGGGAAAATATACAAATTCCTCCTGAAGTACCAAATGGAAGAAGAAATTGTGAAAGAACCATGATAAAATGGGCGCAGAACTTTGGCTATAACATTGAACTAGACAAATGGGAAAAAATTTGGGGAATAAATTTAAGAATGACACTATCAGTCTCATACAAGGAAAACCAGTACAAAATGCTTTATAGATGGCATCTGGCACCATTAAGGTTGGCCAAAATTTCAACAAATACCTCCCCAAATTGCTGGAAATGTGATTCGGTACATGGTACATATTATCATTTATGGTGGACCTGTGAAGAGGCAAAACAATTCTGGAAAAGGATCAAAAATTGGCTGGAAGAAATAACAAGGGTTAAATTAGATTGGAAACCTGAACTCTTTCTATTAGGAATTATGTCAGTGAAACACAAAAAAGAAATACAATATCTAATACTACATATACTTACAGCAGCAAGGATTGCTTTCGCCCAGAAGTGGAAAAACAAACTAACCCCAAATGAAGATGAAATAATAAGAAAAATTATGGACTGTGCCGAAATGGATAAATTAACGAAAGAAATACAGGGAAAGGAAGAATTAGAATTCTACCAGATATGGGATAATTGGTATAGATGAATGGAGCAAAGAAATAAAGAAGCAAGGAAAGAATAGAATAACACTCAAAAATAATAGTTATGAGTAAAACAAGGGGGTCATGATTGGTGAAATCAAACCAGGATGATAGCTGGCATATAGACTGTAGAATGTTAGAGAAAAAAAGAAATGATATGAAACAAAAATGGGTTTGTGGAAATACCATCCCCAAGAAAACATAAACTGGGATTTGAAAGAGACACCTATAATAGAAAAAGAAAGGAAGGGAAGAAGGAAGGAAAGGAGGGGAGGGAAGGAAGGAAGTAGAGAATGAAAGGACGAAGGAAGGGAAAGGAGTGGAGGGTGGAAGAGAAAGAAAAGGAGACATAGTAGGAGAGGAAAAAGAAGTGTGGAGGAGAGGTAAGGGAAGAAGAAAGAAGTAAGGAGAGGTGGGTGGAAGGGAGAGGAAAAGAAGAAGAGGAGGGAGGAAGAGAAAGAAAGAGAAGGAGAGAGGGTAGGAAAGAGAAGAAAGAGAGTAGGAGTAGGGGAGAGGTAAGGGAAGGAAGAAGGAGATGGAGAGGAGGAAGGAAGGAAGTAGAGAAGGAAGGGAGGGAGAAAAGAAAAGAAAGAGAAAACAAGGTGGTGTCATAGCAGGGGCAAAGGATGGTAAACAAAGCATTCCAAACTATACTTTATAACCTCTTAAATGGAATAATAATAATAATGATATAAGAATGGCAAAGAAAAAGAATAACTATGTGAATGTACATCTATAACTGTATGTAAGAGAATAAATGACAGTAAAAATATAAAGCATAATATAGGTAAATAATATTTGGTCATAAGTAGCTAAGTATAAACAAATAAAGAATTGTACATAAAAATGGATAACGAACAAGGAGATTATGAACGCAAGATAGAAATGTATAGTAGGGAAAATACTAACTGCAAAGAAACCGATTCGGAACTGCGGTATGATATACGATGGAACTTATTGTTCCTATGTTGTTTTTAAGTTATGTGTTTGTTTCTGTTGATGTGCTTACGTGTATAAAATAAAAATATATTTAAAAAAAAGAGAAAATAGGTGCTGTCAAGTGTTTAAAGAAATTGAATTGGCATTGTATTTAACTTCATTTCTGAAAACTTGTACATAGGATTTTAGAGTAATTTAATTATATTGTCATTTTGAAGTTTCTTTTCTTACTTAATATGGTGCAATACTAAGAAGAAGAAGGAAGATATTGTCAAGCATGATGACCGCATTCAAAGTGTACCAAATCATGACCAGATTGGAATAGCCCATACCGTAGAGGAGGGGTCAGTTGGAATATTATGTATGCACAAGGATAGTTCATATTTCACAAAATAATGGAAAGATATGCTTCCAGATGAAGGGTTCACTTACCCTCTTTCAATCCTTAAATGTTATGAAGAAAGAATTGGGATATTTTACCACCACTTCCACTAGGAGAACTGCCAGAGAAGATCTAAAAGTGATTCTGCCAGCCTCTGTTTTGCTGCTAGCTTTTCGGCTGCCATTGAAATGGGAAGGGAGGGCATGGTATTTGGGTAAGGGAAATAATCTGTACAGGAGGATTGTTAATTGGGAGTTGTTCTCACCATCGTCTGCACATGTGGAAAGGAGGGGAGTTTCCCGCCAAGGCCAACTGTCTGGCATACCAACCTGATGATGATTTTTGAAGATGTCTCCCACCTGACAGCTGTGGAGATATTGGATTGGAGTATGGACTGGGGTTACCAAGGAGAGGGGAATGGGTCATGTATTGATATCTAATGCTTTCGTGCGCTTTTGCTCAGATCCAGCTTTGCTTAGCTTCTATTTACTTATAATCAGTAAAAGTACTCTTAATTCTGCAAAATGGAGTTGAGTGGTTTCTTTCTTGGTTATTAAGTGAAGCAGCATCTGACATTAAGCTGGATCTCATCTCACACCCATCCCGGAGCTGACACCTTCCGAGCGGGGTGCACCCAAAACCTGAAGGATGTCCTACCAGGACCAGGGCAGTGATCAAGAAGAAGATATGGGAGCAGCTGCATCCTCCTGCCCTTTGGAGACGGAGCGAATGGCTGGCCTGCACTTGGAAGAACGATCCATTCGACCCAGATGGACTTGGGGAGTGGGACGGAAAGAGGACCCTGAAGAACCTTTTACTGGGATTACTATGAGGAGACCCAAAAAACCAGTGGCTGACTGGCGGGACCCTGAGGAGGAGAACCTTATGATGTCCCAAGTGATGAAACTTTTTGAAGGGGCATGGGAGAGGTGCCGAGCCCGTGAGAGTGGTATGGAGAGAGAAGCCGATCTCCAGGAAACAGAGGAAAGGTATTCAGAAACCTTGGGTGATCTGAGAGAAACTGGAGGGGCTGAAGGGGGAGCTGAACAAGATGACCCAGCACCGACCCCAATCACAGTGGCTAGAAACATTCCAAGAGCCCCTCCCCCCGCAGATGCCAGATGGCTAAGGTTCCTCCTTTAAGTGTGAAATATGGAGGAGAACTGAAAGATCTAGGGTTCTTCATTGTTCAAGTATGGAACTATATGCAAATGTATGGGGATGAACTGATTACTGATGAGGCGAAGGTAAGAGTTATTCTGATGGCTTTGGAAAGTAAGGCAGCAGCATGGAT